>NW_020449418.1:1185661-1412640 GCF_003343035.1 Apteryx rowi
GCCGCGCCGCGCTGCGGTGGGCGGCGGCTGCGCGGGCCCCTGCGGAGCGGGGTGAGGCGAGGTGATTTCGTCCCCGCTCCCCGGTACCATCTTGCAGCGCGGCCGTGGAAGCGCTGCGGGGCGGCCGCAGCGGCGCTGGCCGCCGCAGAGCGTCCGCGGAGGGGGGAAGGAGCCGCGGGTGCGGGCGAGGCTTGGCGAGCTGCCTCGGCCCGTGAGGAGCCCCCGCTTGGGGCTCAGCCCCCGCGAGCCGAGGAGCAGGTGTAAGGTGCGGCAGTCTGCGGGGCTTTTAAATTATAGTGGGAATACGTGCATGTGGAGAAGGGAATATGGTGGTGAGGATGGCTTTAGGGTCAGAACTCAACACATTATTATTTAGGAAATATTAACTGATTGGTACTTTGTGTCTGCTGAGCGCTAGCAGGGAATCTGGCCTGTTGTATTGCCTGTAAAGCAAGTGCTCATGCTAGGGCGTGGTGTCCAGTCATCAGACCGTACCTTTGGTGGGCATTTGCACCTAGCTTGAGATGAACGTTTTGCTCCAAATTTGCATTTGTTTTAATAATGGCCTAAACTGGAATAGCCTTTCTGCTTTGCAAGCATTTTTGTGTAGGCTTTGACTCTTATGCTTGGTAAGTCTGGACTGCAGGCGAACAAATAACCCTCACGAAATGCAGAGCATACCTTGTCCCTAACTTCTGCTTGCGATTTGATAAACTGATGCAGGCAAGACCCAGAGACTGATGTTTTCAGTTTGTATGGTTACAATTGCTGCCAATTAAAGGACTGGAGGAATGAAGTTAAACATTTTCTTAACATTGTCATAACAAAGCAAAAATATTAATAAGTGTTTTTTTTTTCTAAAAGAATAAACTATCTGCACAATAATGGCAAGTCAAACACTCCCTGGTTATCTCTGAATTGAAAAGTACTTTGTCAAAAATACAGATTACAAATGAATGAACCTCTCAATGTAGGGATGCATCCTATTTGTTCATCCCCTTATTTCTCTGCATCTTCAGGTATATTGCTGAGTATGGACCAGCTCTTTTATTTCCTTGGATTTCTATTGACATCTAAATGAGCTTCTTGCACAGGGAACACATTGTGCCACTATGCTGAAAGGTTGTCAGTACTTTGTGGCTATGACCATATTCCTAAAGCATCACACCCATTTTAGATATAAATAATAAATGGTGTTAGATAGCATAATTCTTCATGGCACAGTAGAATTCTTGCTTTAGGAAGACATGGGATTCCAAAGAATCCATTTCTTAAAGAGTTCTGATTATATTAGGATTCAGTGTTATGGTAAGGCTGCATTAGTACCTGTGGGGAAAATCCTGACCTCAGCAAACTTTATAATATAGATTATTTTTGTTGTCTTCAAAGGGGCACCTGGACTGAGGAAGTGATGGAAAAACTTTGCAATTTCAGCTCTGCAGGTGACTCCCAAAACTGAAGTGTAGAGAATGGAAACCCAGGGAACATTTTCACTGGCCATATCAGTTCTCCTTCCCCCACTGTCCCTCCTTTGTATTTTATCTGCACAACATGCATAACGTTTGATGCCTGCTTGATTCTGCTGGAGAGCTGCCTGGAGATGAAGGGTGAATTCTTTCTCAGCCTTTCCAGTGCCATCTAGTTTTTTCAGAGTAATTAATTGGAGAGAGAGAGAGATCCCGYGCATTTATAGAGAGGTACTGAATAAGATTCAAAAAAGAGATTAAGATACTAATTTGTATCGATACAAATTAGTTTTAATGCATGGACTTAGTTGGAAAATCAGCATGTCTGTGCGAGTAAATTGTAGAGTTACTCAGTACTGACCAAAGGCTGCTTTTGTATAAAGCAGTATAGAACATTTTTATTCGTAACTGTTTTAAATGCTACTGCTGTTAAAAACTTACATATGTATTTACCTTTACACATTTATGTGGTATAATGGGTCTTCATGGGGATACTCAAAAGGATGGAGCTCAAATAAGAAATATGTCTTTGTGGGATCAGGGCTTTGTTTGAATGTCAGATAGGGACCCTTTGCTCCATGAAGGCAGAATACCTCATGCACACGGAGTCTCGTTAAAGCGATTGTATCATTGGGGTCTGCATGTTCAGCTAATGTTGATTGTTAGTATTTTATGTTGCGCTGGCTGTCCAAAAGGTGACCATTATTATTCTGAATGTGTCAGAGACATGGAGCCATCTGCCAACTGATTACACACCAAACTTAACAAGAATAKCAAAAGAGTTAAGCATTTACCTGTGCCATTTTTATTACTAAACTGCTGTCAAGACACAGTAAAAACCATGACAATATCAGCTGTGTTTTTATCTGTGCATCAATCTTTATTCATCACTTTTGCTCCAGGAGGCAGCATGGTCTAATGAAGTGACTCCATCAGATGACAGAAGAAACTCCTGAAATCTAGCAGTAGCCCTGTAGTTTTGGGCAAGTCCTTTCAGTTCTTCTGCTCTAGTCCTCATTTGTTATTCAACCATGAATACCCTTATAGTCAATGGTATTATGATAAAATGTAAAACAATGTGTAAAGTATAACTGATAATTTAAATGAATGTAATTTTGCCTTAAATGGAACTCTGGATGGAGATTTCTGTACTTCCCTACTTGTACAATGGAAATAGTGGTAGCTAACTTTTCAGAGGGGTTGCTTTGAGGACTAACGGTTCACTTGTGTTTTAAGATCAATTTTCTGGAGTCTTCCTTTCTTTTCTACCACCCTTCACAGACTCAGTTGTTGCAGTCCAACACTCTTGTCCCACCCTCTCGCTGTTACGAAAATGTAAGGCCATTCCTTTGCTGCTTTCCTCATAATACAGCTCTAGCCGGCGTTTTGACCAAACGCCAAATGAAGTAGTTGAGTATTCCCAGAAACTTGGATGAATCATCGTTTTGGAAATGGGGTGATTTAACTGGGAACTGAAATGAACTTCGAAAATCCCTCTTCACTTTCCTGTCTAGCTGGAGTCCTTTCCAGAGCACCCCCCCGAGCTCTTCGGAGGCCTGGTGGAGTCAGCGGAGGGCTGCCATTGACTTCAGTCACGCTTTTCAGTTTTGCAGACTGCAAAGGTCTTCATGTTCTACTTAGAGCTGTAATGGTACTAAGAGTTGTTACGTAATTCCTGTTAGGGCTCATCCCTGACTGAATTTGGGTGTTGGAGTAAGCCTAATAGGTTGTTACTTACCTAAGGGCTTGTTTGTAAAGAGCTATAAATTCTCTGGATGAAAGACAGTTTTCTAAAGCCAAGTATTACTGTGACCTACTTGTGCATGTTATCTCAAACTGTTTGAAAACTGTCAAAACTACTTGTTATTACAAAGGTCTAAGTTAATGGAAAAATGGCCATTTTTAATTCCTATAATCTTTAGTTATGCTAGGGCAAACAGGCATGATTGGTGGTACTGTTTGGTGTGGTCAAATAAGATCTTTGCTAATATTTTTTTTTAAATACTGAAAAAATTAGCATGAGCTATTTTTAGTCCAGTGGGCAACTTTTTCGGGAAAACAAAGACACATGAAATCGGAGTTTTATCAATAGTGGTGTCTTCTCAGCCTTTTTTGTGCCACAGCAAAAATCACTAGATTTTGGCAGAAGTCAGTATTAAAAAAATATTCTTCTTGTCTAATAGGTTGTGCTGTGCTTACTCTGGTGTTGCGAGTGTGGGTGTTGTAGAGAAGATAATTGTATTTTTTAGCCTACTCAATAGTCAACATAGTAGGCTTAGTTAGTTTGAGAATTTATTTTATACAACAATCCTTGTCTTTCACCTTTTTCATTTTCTAGCAAATGTAGGTCAAACACTTCTCATTTCAGACAAATAAATCGCCATAATACTGGTGGGAGGGAGGTTTTGTCCTTATTTTGAGGACAAAGTGAGRCAAGAATTGAAATTTTTTTTTGTTTTCGCTGAGTCTTAGAGGTAGGGTCAGAACAGGGGAATTCCTGTCTTCTGGTCTTGTTCTCAGACTACTGGTTTGTACTTGTACAAACTGGTAAGTGAATTCTAATAGAAGATTAAAAATGTTATCTCATTATGCTTTGCTCTGGTACTGGTTCTTTTTTCATAGGCATTGCACACATCACTTGGTTGATCTGTCTCACAGTTGTGAACTTTTGCGTGAGGAAATCACAGGTCTTTCAGTGAGAAATTAAATAGTAAGGCTTGAGCCTTACATTCCACAAATTACTTTTATTTTTCTTTTTCAAATCTTCTAGCCTCCCTCTAATAGGCACTGCAGTTGCTGTCAGTGATGGTTTTGGTAGCTGCTGAACTTCTGGTCAACATTTTATTCTGGTCTGTGATTTTTCACAGTAACATTGCTCATATCTAAAGGAACTAGCCATTTAAGAGCTGGTGATGTTGTCTGCCATATCCCTTCTGAAATCTGTTGTGTTTTTCTACTTGATGTCAGAGGTATTTCTGTCAAGCATGTAGCTGCCCTCCCTAATAGCTGTTAGTGGTGTGACTAGTGCCTGTCTATCATCACTCTCAGGCTGAGAGACCTGGTGAGTGGGGTGGGCAGAAACGCATCATGGGAGAAGGGTGGAATATATACTAATTATATCCTGAGATCAAAATTGTTTCATGTAAATTCTCCAATTCTGCAAGGAAAGAAGAACTGAAGCTAGGTGTCACTGATAATTTACAAACTCTCACCAATCTGAAAAAGATTCAAATGCAGGGTGATGGGTTTGGTGTTTAACCTCAGATTCCCTCCACTCCTGTTGTCTGGACCATAGCACTGGTGGCTTTATACTGAAATCACTGCTGCTGTGCTCTTAGTAAAATGGAGGAATAGGCTGTTTTATGGAATTGAGATCCCATTAAGTTTATTTTCCATATATGCGTTTTGCGCAGGTCGGTCCTGGTATGCTGTTTGGTTTCTGTGAAACATTGCTCTTTTGTTTAAGTCCCACTAGAAAAGCATCTGTGTTTACGAAGAATGTACTTCAGTTTTCAGCATTATGTCCAGGTCTAGTAGGTGCACTGGATGCACCTGTGCAGACTTTGGAATGACTGCAGTTATATAGTCTACGCAGCTGATCAGGCAAGTACCTAAATGATCTTGTTTAAGTTACATTTTGGTGCTCTACCTCTGCCCTTCAGTAATATTAAATGGTGCAATCCTATTCAATTATTTGGTTTGTCTTCCAAGCCGACTAGACATTTCCTTAATTTTAGTATGTTTAGAGTAGTAGTTATTCTAGTTTCAAGTGCTCCCAGGCCYAGTGATTTCCACCATTTTCCTTGGGATAGTGCTCCATAGCTTGAAGGAAAGTGTACTTGGCAGGATTCAGTGCTGTGCAGCATTACCTGAGACAAAACTCTGTGACAGAGTCACACCGACACAACTGCTTGCTGGTTTTGATACCTATGCAGCGCACAATATAGAACTGGCTGTGTTCTCTCCCTAGTTTTCACCCTGAGTTTCTTCTGTACTGATTTCATACAGTTATTTAATCCTGTCTATCCTTTCTGTTTACTTCTTCCAAATACAGGTAGTCAGTTATGTTTTTCCGTAATTACTCCTTTTAGGGCTTGAACCTCAACTTAATGGTTTAAATAGCTGCGGATCCAGACCTAGATTATCACTGTAAGCTGTACTTACTTGTCTGTACATGCGAATCTGCAGCCTAATCCTTAGGCCTGGTAGAACTTCTGTTTTGATGGAAAGGAAGAATATTTTATTGAGGTATCTGACTTAAAGAAAAATATCTCTTTTAAGCTACTCTTGTGTAAGTTTTGCCTCCTCTTCCATCTTTTTCCCACCAGACAAGATTAGAGTCTGTGCTGCTTAACTTTTAGGATTAATGAAAGTTAGTCCTGAATGCATGGAAAAAGTCGCATAGGCTAATGGCAACAAGAGGAAACTGGGACAATGAGGCAGAATCTATTTTAGATGCACAGCTTTGAATGGAGTTGCACAGAAGGAAAATAAGCATCAGCTTATGGATGGAAAAGCAGACAAAATTGCATTTAGTGAAAAATACCAGAACCGCCTGTATTTTGCAGTCTCTGAAAATAATTTGGGGGGGATTATTTTAATGTGTTTGAATTTAATATTTTGAATAATTTTAAATCARACCTGTAAATAATTGAAAATGAAAACCAGATGTGGTTAGTTCACGTGACTTCTATAATATTTCTTATATTTTGCAGTATAAAAGCAGGAATGCATAGTAGAAAGCAGATGTTGATCTGTAAGCTCTGAGACCAGCAAGTAGACCCTTTTTCTTATTGCATACTATTTAGGCTGTTATGTCTTTATGAGTAGGTGTTCTTCTTAACTAAAACCAAATCAAAATTACTCCTAGACATTATACAGGAATAGAGGAAAGAACTCAAGTGATGTTCTCATTTTTTTTAGCCATTCAGCCCTTATTGTAGCATGTTTTCAGAAAGGACTTGCTTGTTAGAAGATCAAACCCAATTAAAAGTCGTAATCTGGTAAACATTATTGAGCATTACATTCACTATGTTTACTAGTCCTGTATGTTGTATAAAGAAACCCTTAATTTGTGAACAGAGTTGGACCAGACAGACTTCAGTAAGATACACTTAAAACGAAAGATTCTTATTTTCTTTTTTTCTCATTTGTAAGCTAGAATTAGTGCTTTCATTGAGTCAGGTTGCAGTTTGTTTCGGGTAAATCATGAAACACATCCACGCTGCAGTGACTGCTCCTTACGTGCACACATCTAAGGTAGGCTTAAACTTTGCGTGGCCTTGATCACATAGAGCTCAGCGAGAGCTGAACAGGAGCTGCCTGCCCAGGTCCCTACCCAGCTTCGCGTGCGAGTTCTGCAGCCTGCGTGGCCTCCTGTGCTGTTGTGGTTGGTTTGTTGTAGCCGCCTAACCAAACTCAAATGTGTTGATGCCTCTGAGGTAATTATGGAGCCTTGAAGTTACTTCCCCGTGGCTACAAAAGATTGGTTGCACTTCACATTTGCTGAAAACTATGAATCTGTTCATGTAGGCGCTACACTTTAAAGTGAGGGTCTGTTGTCATGATTGTAAAGAGAAAGACTGAAGTGTGAGGTACTAGAGTGTTTGGTGGCACTGGTATGCTTCCTGCCTTCAGAGAGGAGGCAATGTGGTTTTCCTGCTGTATTTGTATTACTGCTGTAAGAGATCCACTGGAGACACACCTGCTCTGCACAGCTGTGGCTGAGGGGTGCTGTGGAAGGAAGCATGAGCCATCCAGAAGACAAGGCACTCAAAGGTGAGGGGAAAATGTCKTCTTTTTTTCCCTGTGGCATATTTGCAGCTCCAATTTAGAGGAGGGTGGAAGAAAAACAGTCCAAGCAAGTCAGTGAATTATGAGGTTCTGATTCACTGAAGCGCCTAGACTTAGGCTTAACTCTTTTTGGAGTATGCTGAAAAATGCAGTGCATGTTGCTTTTCACTGGCCAAGTCTTTGGTGGCTTTTTCTGTTTCATGCTCTTAGACTTTTCTTGATAACTTACTGGCATGGCACTTAAAAGCTGTCCTTTTGGAAAAATGTCAGAGAGGTGAGTAGCCTAATCACAGTAGACTTTCAGAGGACAGCATGATAAGAAGTTGTAGTTTACTGCTTTCTTACTAATAAAGATGAAATATTCTGTTTCTGGAACTGCACAGACAAGTAATGTGTTATCATAGAAATGGACACATTTTAATCCAAGGTGGCAAGCAGCTGAACTAGAAAAGTTTCTGTAACTTTTTTTTCTTTTCTTTTTTTTTTTTGTACTCATCATTCCCTTTGCTATATCTGAGACCTTAACTTAGTCATTTTTAATGTGCTCTCATTTCAAGTACTGTTTCCACCAATATAAGTCTTGTATGAGTAAGGACTGTGGGATTTCACTCAATGAAAGGATTCTGCTTTAATTACTGTTATTATAAAGCTGATTTTGTTTCTATCACATCAGGCTCTTATGAAGCATCTTTGATCAAGAGAGAAGTCATCAAAACTGCTGTTCAAATTACAGTTTTCTTTTAACTAGTGATGAAAGCTTTCGGTTTATTTTTGGCATTAAAAATCTGGGAGTCAGGCAGGTTAGATAAGTGCTGAAACTTAGTTTAACTATAAAGGAACATAGCTAAGAGACAATGTAATACAGCCCTAAAAAAGGGACTTGCTCCAGCTCTAACTGTCTCGGAGCCTACTCATACAGAAGATGCAAAACAGCTTAGGCTAAAGTGCTGTTTTTCTCCGGTGTCTTAGGTTTGCACTTTTGTTAATCAGCATCTGTGGAAGAGCTGTCTTTAATAAATACTGTGTAAGATGAATGAAGTTCATAGAATTAGGGTGTAAAAGAAGAGATGGATCTAAGACTTGGCATCTCAGTGAAGATGGTAAATCTCTTTTTGAGTTTAATAAGAATATAGTTGAGTCTAACTGTGTTCAGTAGACAATGTGGAAATCAATGGTTTTCTCAGAATGAAAACCAAAGGAAGAAAACACCTTCTTTTCTTGATTCTATAGAGTGAAAACTATAGAATTTTCTTTCTTCAGAGATTGTCTAGAACTTGAACTTCCCRAAGTGTATATTCTGCTGGTTCAAATGCCTGTGAGAGACAGAAGTGAGAAACTGGTTACTGCCCCAAACGCAGATTTTGCACTCTTCAGCTTATGTTCTAGAGTCTCATACTTCAAGCCATCATTGAGGGTCTTTAGTTTGACTTCTGCCATCTTAACTGAGATGTTGACTGTGCGTGTTTAGCACAGTTCTAAGCACCACAAGTTTCACCTTTAAAATTAGATTAAAAAATTAGACACCCACAAGTAATATTTTATGCCTATTATTGAAAATGGACATAGTGTAAGGATACTAATTTTGCTGCCAGAGGACTTACTTTCTTCCAGTCTGAAGGGCGTGTACATACATGAACATGCAGTGCCAAGGGGTGTGTGAATGTTTGTGTTCGACAAAAGGAAATCTACAGATGCTCGAGTGGTTTTTGATGAGCAGAGCTTTAAAACCTCTTGGCTTTCACAGGAATTGTGCCCAGTTTCATTTCTTTAATCTTATTTTTACCTGTACTTGTCAATATTCTCTTCATAAGAATGCAGAAACTCAGGACAGGATTGGAATGTTTCTATGGCCTTTTGCTGCTGTTGTATAATTTTTTTTTTATTGCCATAGTAAGCCAATAAAACAATTTAAATGATAATCAGACAATCCATTAAAAAAATGTAGCATTTGTAAAAAGGAAAAAACTTACTACAAGAAGACAATATAGTTATATAATAATGTAGGTGTCCAAAACTAATGTTTGTTCTACTTTATGAGCTGGAGATAATCCTAAAATGCTAGTCTTTGATCTAGAGAAGAATGATAAAACTTTGATCGTCGTTGAATCAACAGCTACTATAAAAAGCCTATGTCACATTTCTCTAACACAGGCTAAACCAGAACAACTGATAAAAGAATTTGATGACTGCAACTTAGGGATGCTTTCTGACTTGACCTGAAGTAACCTCTGTCCAAAAATGTCTATAAATATTTTTCTGTTTTCTGTTGCCAGATGTTTTGATATTTGAGATGAACGACAAAAATGTTTTGTGTACACACGTGTAATGCGCATTTAGAGGCTAGTGTTTCAGAGAAAGAGGCCCTAGTTAACTGATTATGTTCATACATAACATAAGATTAATTTATAATGAAGTTCTGATGCCATGATCAAGATGCCATTATTATTATCTTGCTTTCTATCTTTCTGAAAATGTAATTTAAAATCTTAAAATAAGTGGCTAATATCTATGAATATATTATAGTTACTGTAGTGATGCTACATGCTTGCAACACAGTATTTTACTAAGTACATTTGTGGCACACTTGTGATGTCCTTCCTGCAGAGTTGCAGCTGGACAGTGGCAATTAATTTAAAGAAGAATGTGAAGAAAAGCCACCTATCCTTTTACTGATCATAAATTGGGATTTTTGAAAAATCCAGAGTTGTATGGATCATCAAAGCTCACAACCTTGTAAAGTTTCTTTGGTACTTCTGAAATTCTACCCATAGTATACTGAATAATTAAAATGGCTGAAAACACAGAATCAAATGGCAGTTGATTTTAGGCTCCTTATTGTGTTTTGGACACTTACATATAGTTCCTTCTCAAGCCCTAGGTACTGTCAGGGATCTTTTAGATCTGTGTGGCAGGGATGCTGTGAGGTTAATGTAATGTTTTGTATAGTGTGTCAAGAGTAAAATGCTATAAAAGGGCTTAGTGTTGCTCTCCCCTCCGTCAAGCTCGCATTACTCTGCTTTCTGTTTGCTTTGTACAATATGTTGTGGCTGAGAAGTTAAAGCAGGGCAAGATTCAGCCTTACCCTTCTTTTGCTTTGCATCTTCCTCCCATCTGGCTCTTCGCTTGGTGTAGATAACCTGCAGATCTACAGTTTTCTATAATACACGGGCCCTGCGTCTTGGACAGTAAATCCTATTGTGTTAAACATGTTGAAAATCTAGGTTTGGGAGATTTTGGGACTTTTTGCAATAGCAATTTCCCCCTCCTCCTATTCTCCTCTGGTGMCAGTTTTTGCAGATACTGGAAGTTCTCATTTTTCCTTTCTGCAAGGCAAACAGACTAAACAGGCCAGTGCTATAAGACACTTTATTCTCTGTGCATTGTTGCCACTCTGTATTTACCGAAAGCAAAAAGACTATGTGCCCCAAGGGGGATTAAGAATTCTTCCCATCTTGCAATTTATGATATTCAGGAGGTATTTTTAGTAAACATTGTTGGCAATGATGCCAAGGGGTACTCCTGATGTAGATTAATTCAGGAGGTAGCCAGCTGAAACTAAAAAGTACTGTGGTTGGAACTGCAGGGAAGTGGTAACAACAGCAAAGACCCTTTGGTGGTTTTGAGTGTGTATGTGAGTATGTATGTGTACACATGCATATACACACACACACACACACACACGCTATAGTCATCAGTGTTCACTGCAGGCATTTGAAAGAAGAGAAGAGGGGATTAATTCATGCTCTTTCTACCTGATACATGTTCCTGAGAGATTATCAGAGTTGTACAGAATAGTTTTACGAGATATTTAGATTCCATACCTGAATCTTCCCACCAAATATACATATACAAATATATCCAGCTGATCTGATTTCTGTTATTCTTATTCTGATCTTGCTAATACAGGTTATGACTCAGTTTTCTAAGGGAGCAAGGTCAAGATTGAACTTGTTCTGCCCTTGTTAAAATAGCTTCCTACACTTTTCTTCTGAAGACTGAGAAGTCATGAGAGCAGTGGGGTAAAGGACTGAGTAAGAACTGGAGAGAGTGGAAGCAGAATAAAAGGTTACCTGAGAACAGTGAGCAAAAAGGAAATCTTTAAAGCAGAGCGAGGAGAGAGAGCGCGTGTGTGGGAATCCTCCTTCAAGATGACACAGACACAGATCAGAACTGGCCTTGAGTATAAAAAAGTGCCTTAGAATAAAAGAGATGGAAGCAGAGAATATTTGGAGAACTCAGTTACAGAGACATCTCTTGTGAGAGGAGCTGTAGTTGTTCTGATATCAAAAAGTTTCTTGTTTTCATTTGTTCTGGGTTTTTTGGACACCCCAAACAGCATAGCAGTGCGTCTAGGGGAGTGTGTAACTGTCCATTGAATTGCTGCAAATATTTCTGTGTTTTTCTGGAGAGTGTGGAGGGAAGTACTGTTTTTTAATAATCTGAGAAAAATTCTTAGCTGCCTAAAAACTCTGAATTTTTCACAAACTACTGTAGGTGCCTGCGCTCTGTCGGGTCATATTCTTAAGCAATTAGTTTTTTTTCCCTAGCTTTCTGTAATTATGCTTCTTTAGCACTATCACACAAGAGTAGAGCCAGGAAAGGAGGGAGGAGGGAGTGCTCCGCAAGCATATGACTTTTGAGGAGAAAAATATAAAACTCCTAAGTTTGGTGAATCAGAGTTTGCATAGCAAAGAGCTAATCTTCAGTGTGACTGAACAGCTCCAGGGCTGGTGCGTGCTCCTCCTGTTGAGTTATGCAGATTGTGTTGCTACTTAAAGGTAGAATCCATGGCTTTCCTTGAACATGTTTCTCCTAATGCCTTATTTGCACTGCAAGTTGAAGTTTCAAACAGAAGTACTATGACTTCCCTAATGAGGTTTCCTGGGGCAATTAGGAAACACCATCAGCTGGGTCATGTAAAGTAACTGGAAAGCATGCCGACAGAAGTCCAATGTTAACTCACTGGGAGTGGATAAATCATTAGATCATCTAAGATGTCTTTTTGCTTTCTGACATGTCTGAAGAGCCCCACCGATGCAGCCAGAGTAGATTGTGGTTYTGTAAATGTAACAAGTAGTTTTTCTATTTGCAAAATACACTTCAAGTAAGTAAGTAAATGAAATTGGGAAGACAGAAAAAAGTATTTGGAATAGAGAATAAAGTCTACAAGAAACACCACTGCTGTCTAAATGCTAATAACGCTATTAACAGTTCCATACTAACAGTTTTAGTCAGAATCTCTTTTCCTTCATTCCTGCAGGATAGCTCAGTTTACCTAGTATGTTCTAGTTTCCTGACTTCCAGCAATAAATGTGGTATTGAAAGTGTGGCAAATGAATCACACAAAGATTAGAGTGCCTGAGATTTTTCTTGGTTCTGGGGACAATAATGTCTTGAAACCTACAGAACAAGATTTCGGTGAGACCAATACAGGAGATTTTTGGTCCATTTAAAATGCATGTTTGTGTGTCTGCTCAGTTCTTAGTAATGCATTCATTGATATTTTTCCCTAGCCTGTATTCCAGAAACAATATTCATCATGGACTGAAATAGTTCATGGCTACTAGAATCTATTAAGTTTCATTTTGCCCCCTGCTTGACTTCTCTAATGCAAGGTAACCTGGTAGGAAAGCTTTGATTCAGTTTTAATTCTGTCCATTATTTACTGCTAATATTGGTGTGTTCTGGAGGCATGTTACTCTTAATATTGATAATTCATCTTGAGAGTGCAAAGGTTTAGAACCAATTTCATTTTCCAGTAGGAAATTGAAGTAAAAAGCCTGTCCTGCTTCACATACATTGAAAATGTCGGTCAACAGTGTTGGCGACGCTTGAGCATAGTATTCTGCAATATCAGAGGGTGAGACAGAGACGGCAATTTGATCTTTCCTTTCATAAGTGCTTTAAAAATAATTAGCATGTATTTTATTTCTGATCTATTTCTGGGCTGAATGGCTGTTTAGAAACTGCAATACTTACTTTATGGACAAAGAATATATTGAAGACAAAAGTTTCTTTGTGGCAGAGCTCTTGGAAGACAAGCTATACTCTGTTGTGTTGTGTAAACCTGGAATAACTGTGGAGGCTAGCAGAGTAATTCCAGATTTGTGTCAGCTGAGAGTTGAATTGGCTGGATTTTGGTAATGATTCAAAGTAGTGGAAGACATTGAGCAGAGGGAATAGTTCATCGTGCCTTGACGCAGGAGAGGCACATAGCTTCTTCAAGTCCCTTTCACCCTTATTTTTCTGTGACTTCTAAGGTTCTGTGCTATAGGACATAAGGGCTTATTCAGTTGTGCTCAGTCCTGAACCCCTATTTTGTAGACTTTGCATTTAAAAAACTTTTTTTTTGCATGTACATTAGTATATGAYGGCAGCACAGATAGCCTCAACTTGTTTATATATATATAAATATACATATATATATTTATATATATATAGTTATTTAGCAGTTTAATTGATAACAAAGTTGGAGTTATCCTTTGGCGTGTATAGAAGACTGTTAATTGTATATGGTGATTCATAAGCTACGTGAAGCTGAATAAGTATTCCCCCCATTTGAAAGTAGAAAAACTGGTGATTTGGGGGGAATAATTCAGTTAGAAGAGTTGGTGTAAAACCTGTATTTCATCCACAGTTGTGTGCTTTATCTGATGTGGGACATGCTAGATGACATACTTTTCTAGAAAGAAGGTGTGAAAATTGCTTTTAGCTGTTTCTAGGGTGTTATGTCAGGTGTCAGATATAAGTTGGTGCAGAGAAGAGAAGTTGTGCAAAACTGGAAATTGATGCTATTCCTAATGAGTTCCAGTTCTGTAAGTTAATCAAAATACTACTTGCCTTCCTTCCCTCCCTTTGGGCTAAACCCTGCTCTGAACTGAGGAGCTCTAATGAATTCCCTTGCCACCCTGGCAGCTACATTGGCAAATTGCTGGAAACATGAGGAACTCTGCAAACTTTAAGTGTGTGTATATAAATGTTTTATTTGGTTTGTGTGTGTGTGGTGATCATGATTTCTGGATTAGCTGAACTGTAGGCAAGTATCTGTTTGTTTTTTTGCTGGGGGGGAAGGGGGGGCAGGCATTGCTTAGTGCACAGTTTGTTTTCCAATCAGTCACGCTTCATCTTCTCTAGAGAAAGTGTAATATCCGGACACTGTTGTTACTTAGTTTTAATACCTCTTTGGGAGAGCTTGCATGCCTGAAGTGGTATGGAGGGCATACTCCCGACTTAGAGCATGGTGGCTTTCTGTCTTGGAGGACATAAACACTCTTAGCAGGATGAAGTGAGCTGCAAGGTTGTTCAGTGGCCAGGGAAAGAGATTTATCGCATCTTTTCATTATTTTTTACCTTGTAAAAGTAAGCTATGAAAGGGAAGGCAGCATGTTGATTATATTTTCTGATGCTAAATTCACATTCTCTCTGCTTTCTTCTGTATTCTTTTTTTAGCAGAGATTTGGCAATGGTTGTATTTTAAATTATTTGATGTTTGGCCATCTGGCGCTGAGCAGGGCTTTAGTTGCACACGTTAGCTGTGTTAAGTGGAGCAATGTGGAAAYTAGGGCCAGATTCAACTCTAATGTAAGCGCAGTGGAATTAGCAAAGTTACATCAGGACTGGGCTGGGTCTTTCAGGTGGCCATTTGCTGGCAGATTACTGAGAAATGTCGTCTTGTTTTCTCCAGTCTGAGGCAGCTTGGTGTGAACAGGCTTGCAATGTTTGGGGTAACTTGCCTGACAAGTAAATGGACACCAGTCAAATAATTTCCAGTGCCTAGGTTCTCTTCAGTCTGAGTCACCTGCAGTTAAAACAAATAATAAGCAATTCTCCCTGGGTAGCACAGCATGCTCTGCAGGGCACGTGGGACCTGCTGACAGCCCAAGAGCTAGCACTTACAGAGCCTATACTTTTAGACTGCATTTAGAGTGCATCTTATTCTCTGGATCTCTCCCCAGGCTCTGCACTGCCGTAGCTCTCTGCCCAGCTTTCCCAGAAGGGATGGCTCCCAGTGCAGAAGAGAGTGAATACAGCCTGACTAGCTTCTGGGATGATTTACTGCTGGTTTGGTTTGGTTTGGTTTTTAATTGAATTGTATGTTGAGTACAGGGAATGGTAGTGGAGGCAATGGACAAGCACCCTTATATAATGGTATTTCTACTTCCTTAAAAATGAGGCTGTCAACACATTTCTGGGCAAAAAGTTTACATTTCACAAGCATTATTATTGGTGATGGTTTCCTTCTTCCAGAACTGTGCTGTCCAGCTTCCTTCTGGGGCTCCATTAGCAGCCCGTAACAGGTTTGTGTACCTCCTGTAACAAGGCAGCGATGGGTCATCTCCAATCTACTTACTTTAAGAAAGCTTGTATTTTTCTCCCTTTATGTTATGAACCTGAATCCTTTGGTATCAATTCTGTGTTTCAGGTATATCTCCATGTGGAGCAGAATATTACTTTCATAACATTTCCCCTCACTTAGCAATTAGCTTTGTGAGTGCTTAGTTAGGACTAGAAAGAGATTGTTGTGGTTTTCTGAAGACAGATATTTAGGGCAGTTAACGGTAGCTATATTTGTTCTCATTCAGAAAAATAATAGCCTTATTGCTGTGACTTAACTTTTCCAACTTTTCTGAGCCCTTGTGTGGAGGTCATCTTTGAAATGAAAGTTTCTTTAGAGTGTTTGATCAAATGGCTTTTGACATGTATGTAATAGGCCAGTTACTGATTTTTCACATTGGGCASTGTACACTGGAGAAAGCAGCTTGGTCAGTGTAGTGGTGCTAGCTGTGAAAGGTGCCTCTGCAGGTGCAGGCACAAGGCATGGTGTCTGGAAGATGGCTTCTCAAAGACCCCTTTGAGAAATCTTGTCAAAATATGAGTTRTGCAGTAGGTGAGAGCAGTATATCCAGGCTGAGCCTGGTTAGCAGTCTGGAAATGGTGCTATAAACAGGAGTCTGTACTAGTTGTGTTTGTTGCTGAAGTATAGGAGTGTGGAAATCAAAGCCTTCTGTTGCTTCTTATCTGCAGATGAGGGGTGTGATTACAATTTGCTGCATAACATGACATAACATCTTCAGTTGGGATTGTCTGGGTACCAGTACGAGGGAAGTCCCGGTGGCTTGAGATTTAGGGAGGGCAGAGGGACTCTGCTTGTTTTGGTGGTTAGCCCGAGCTGAAGTACACATCACTGTGATTTAGTTGTTGCTAGTTCCCAAGCTAAAGACGAATTCAGATATGGCTATTGCTGCCGTAGTCGTGCTTTTGATGCGGTTTTAGACAAGCCCCTGAGACTGATCTTAGAATTCCTCCATCCTATTTCRTTGCATTGCTGTTAATTTCTTGCCACTATGTTGCCCAGACTCTCATTGAGCTTTTCTCCTTATGCAGCCCAGCTGGAAAGAATGAAGGTCAGCAGGACTATAGATGTATATAGCTTGAGGTAGTATGTTTGTTTTGTCAACATGTAGTCTAGCCTACACCTAGTGAGTTTATTTCCTCTTGGACTTTGGTTTCAGTGCTGAAGACAGCTGCTCACAACTGTGTTGGTCCATTTTATAAAGCTTTGATGATTAAAGCTTTTAATGCACAATACAGTCGAGGGACTACTTTAGTGCTCCCCCATCTGGTGATCAAGCTCTTTAATACCTCCAGTGATTGCCCATAGTGGTTCTCTGCCTTTCCTGATGTCTGGACCTGCTACTTGACACAAGTGCTTCTCTTGTTATGGAGCTGAGCGGAGAGCTGGGCCTGACAGCTGACGCAGGGCGTTGTCAGGAGCTGCACAACAGCCTCCCTTTCCGCTGCGCTGGGAAGTCTCCAGGCGGATAGTGGAAACTGATCTGCAAAATCACCTCACCTGTATTTACAGGATTTTCAGAGCTGGTTTAGGAGAGAGAGTTAAGAAGCACAAATTATGGGAGATCAAGTATCACATAGCCCACCTAAAGAATCACTCAGGGAGGAAACGCACTTACACTTGTGTTACTGTTAGTGAAATTCACTTTAAAATGTTTAGTTAGCAGGCATTTTCCGAAATGTGCATGCACCATAATAATTTGATTGCAGGGGGTCAGACTGGATGTAGAAGCCTTAAAATCAATGAATTGTGGAATGACAATAGAGAGAGCAGTCATGGAACGCATTTTGAGTTTGATTGTTACCGTCCCAGGAATCAATTGTCACCTATAGCTCAGTTGTCTTATTTGAGTGCAAAGACAAAGTGTTATGCCAACTGAGGGAACACAACTTCTTGTTGAGGGCATGGGACAAGTGAGGCAGCTCAGTGCCCTGTTTGGGACATTGAGGAAAGCTTGGCAACATTTACATGTGGTCACAGTGGATTTTGCTGTGTGAATCGCCTTGCTTGAGAGCAGAATGTATCATTAGATTTTGGGGACTTTATTTCAGAAGCATTTATTACTTAGTGCTGTTCACTCCCTAGATGAGCCTGGAGATGCGGTTTACTAAGCAAGTATGTAATTTAAAATAGTTGGGGCTTTATAGTAATTCACTGTTGTTAGTGTGTTTGATAAGACTCAGAGCACTGGAATTAGGAAGTTTCTTTGAGTGTGAGATTCTCAGAGCTAGCCCCAGTTTTGTACTTCTCCACTGCTAAGTACAGGCTCAGACTTTCGTATCTCAGTGCTGCAACTTCTCCCCTTCTCTGTGATGCCACATACCAGGCGCCAGCGGTCAGCATGAGCTATGATGGCAGGTGCAGGTCATGATAGAGGAGAGGGTATATAGGATCAGATCCTTATGGTTGAAGGGGCTAGAGAGCACACGTGATAGCATAACCTAATAATACTATGTTGTTCCTTCCCTGTCATCTAGTTCTGTGTGATAAGCATGTCTCCCGTTACCTAGTCCAGAGTGGTGCGGTCTCATTTGTGCAAGAACATTAATGATATTTGGAATAGGCTCACATAGGATGTAAGTGTCATGCAGAGGTGAGCTAATCCTTTGCATGGGGTTGTAGTGAGCTGTTTATGCAAACACATAGTTAGCCTTTTTATGCAAATGTAGTTAGGTACAAAAATTAACAGTTCTAAATTACAAATTCAAGTTCTTTTAAGGCCACTTGGTAGCCCAGGAAGTACCTCAGCATCTCTAACACAGTCCTGAAAAGATGTAGCAGAAATTTGCCACAGCATTTCAGGATGCAGATCTAGTTCTAGTTAAGTGTCATGTGATTACAGGGTGAAAGAGAGAAGGTTTTTTGTCTTTGAACAGGCTAAGTTAAAAGACAAAATCAAGTTTTCCAGCTTTACTGATTTAAAAGAAAATATCGTTAGGAAAATCTCTGTAAATGTTTTTTTGCTCTTACCTGCCCAATCATAATTTGAAATACCAGATGATCAGCTTGGAGGAAAAAAGGTACAGGATAACTTACAACCAGAGGCTTATATTGAGGCTACACCAGGGAGCAAAATGGAGCAGGTTTAAAGCTGTGTTTGGATGACCTTCAAACCCCATCTGCTGAATTCTTTTTAGCTTCAGATTTCAAATGTCAGCTGCAAGTAGATCATTGCACCAGAAACACTTAGGCAATAAAAGATCAAGGATGTCCTCTTTTTTGCAATTGTTTTAGAGGAGAGAGAATTGCTTTGCCCCATTAGGAACTGCTGTCCACAAGTAGACTGATGTCTCTGGAAGGAATTGGGAAAACTTGCTCAATGGGTTGATGCATTAATCAAGGGTGAAAATGGCGACATCACCAGGTAAAGCATAAACCTTAAAAATCCCCCGTGATAGCAGATTGCTCAAGTCTGGCATTTGGGTTTTGCGCCATGAGTTTTTTATCAGCTGTTGCTGAAGAAATGTAAGGGAAATAATTCAATAATTCACTGTTAACAACTGTCCTTCCTTCTTAAAAGGGCGATGTACTCAAAAGAGCACTGTGAAAACAACCCTGTGCGATTTCCGATTTCACTGATCAGTTCCCAAGTGCAACTGGCTCAGTTAAAAGTTCTTCTCTAATAGCTAATCCTTATATCTCCACCTTGGGTTAAGGTGTTGGATTAGCTCTCCATTGGCTTGATTATCTTTGTTGGTAATAAAGTTGATCTAGGCTTAGTTATAACATTAAACTAAAAATTCACCCTTTGTAACATTTGTGTAGTACCAAAGACAGAAATTGGATGAAACAGACTTTAGAAAAATGGAGTGACTCTTGGGAGATGGTGCAAAAATTAGGAGGCGAACAGGACAAATTCTGTCGTAGATGTGAAGCTGAGGGTTAAGAAAGTGCTTTGTGGAAAAACGCATGGTATGAGCTGTAAAGATTGAGAGTGCGGATGTTGGGGGAAGAAAGCCCAAACAATATGTGTAAGGCATAGCTAAGAATATTTAGCCAGCCCTATGATCTCGTGCCTCCTTGAACAACAGAATTTACCAACAAATCTGAAAGGCAGGCTGAGGGAAGAAATCCCCCCCCCCCCATTTCAGCTGTGAACTTTAAAGGGGGAGTRTATTTAAGGTACTGTTACTTTAGAAGCAAAACATTAGCGCAGAGGTTTCTGTCAGCTGGGATGTTCTGTGAGTCCAGTAAAAGCCCAGAGCTGTAGCTGCCCCCAAGGGGCCTTTGGCAGAACTGGGATTGCTGGGAGAGCTCCGAAGCCCGTTTGGCAGTGCTGGAAACGCTGCCGGAGCTTTAATTGTTACCGGTGATGTCATTCAAGCCCAAGTCCCACTGGAAGTTCCTCTGCGTTAATTATGGTCCTGAGGATGATAACTTGGCAAACGCAGCTGCAGCATTGCTGTTGCATCACTTAATTAATCATCCAGGCTGGATTGGAGAGAAGATGTGTTTCTTTACCCTCACTTCAAACAGCTGTACAGAAATGAGGGCATGGTTTTCAGGGCAAAAGGTCCTTTTTCAGCTGTGTTAGGGTGTGATGGCTGTAGGATCCTAATATTAGTGTGCAGTTTGGGGTATGTTCATGTTTTTGAAGGGGTGGTTGTGCTTTTTCCCAAAAAGGAAGTGTGAAATTCACCAAACTTGCAAAAGCAGCTCATCTTTGGTTACACAGTAAGCTATAGAAAAGCTTTGTGTTTGAAATTAATCCAGCAGTAATCACTTTTTATAATTTCACAGGTACAAGGGATAGATCATAGTAGGAATAAATTGAAGATATCTGGAGTGGCTTGCTTAGACAAATGCACAGAGATTATCTCTGAGATGGCTTTGGGAATAATTTGCATGCTCTGGTGATATTGATTTCAGCGTAGGGTTATCAGTCTTTCTTTAGTGCAGCTCTCTGACCTGCTGCTAAACAATGCAAACAACACTTTAAATACACAGTTCATAGGATTCTATAGCAGAGCCTCAGCTGTAAGAACCTGGCCTTTTAAAGGACCTCTGCCAGTTTACGCCTACCAATGATCTGACCTTCTCTTTATCTGTTCCTGTTAATCATTAGGAATATTTATAGAATTTATTGTCCGAAGTGCAAACTATAGTATCTCAACATAGCATTCAGTTAAATGTTGAAGCTAGTGATGTGGCATGTACTTAAGCATAGACTTAACTATATTGCTGAACTGGGTCGCTCTTTCTCTTTGTGAAATTTGATTCTGAGCCTACTTGGGAGCAGAGGTAACACTTCTAACACCATTATTTTGCTGTCTAGGCAGATAAAAGTCTCAAACTGCTTTGTGTAACCTACCTCATGGATCCCTCATGTTGGCTTTTTCTAAGGCAAAAATAACTTACAGGAATGTCAATAGCGATAAGATGAGGTTATTCTGGAGCTATTAAGCTAACTGCACTGAAAACATTCCTTGTATATGATGACAGCAAAAACACATTCATAGTGATAAAGTTATCCTGCAATCTGTAATTGTATGATTCCTAATTTGTTAATTAACTTCTTTCCATGGAATTTGTGTGTGTGTTGGGGGGTGGGGGGGGGTGGGCTGTGTTGTCAGTAGGCCTTTGCAGAATTTGGGTTGTGTCCAGTGATTTCCAGGACAGGCTTGTGGCTAAAATAATGGTTTACACTGTCTGTCTTTAAGGAACAAACTTGAGACAGGGTCTGGAGTGACCTTGCTGGTGTTACTGTGGGAGACCTCCCGCTGTGCCCTGTGCTTGGAGTATTCCCCAAGGTGCACTTAATCATACTGCAGATGACCTGCCTTTGTGGTGATGAGTTTAAGTAAAAAATGGCCTGGCATCCTGCCTTGTAGGGTGCTGAGGTACTTGCTAGAAAGGCCCTGGTATCGGCTGTTGCCAAAAAACCAGTAAGATTTGTAAGAAATCTGTATTTAGGTTAAGTTCAGGCTTCCAAAAGAATGGGGTGGACAGCTGGTGCTGCATATTGGGAGCACCTTGGAATACACAGCTAACTCAGAAATGCTCTCTCTGCAGCCCTGTTGCTTTAGATATGCCTCTCCTTGGAACAGTAAGTGTAATTTCAGTGTTTTAAGATGGACATAATCAAGGTCAAGATATTAAAAATAAATAAATACAAATTTCCAAACCATTTTCCCTTCCTTGACACTAATCTGATCTATGGAGGTAGTGCTTTCTTGATCATTATAATTTTTTTGTTGTTGTTTGCATCCAGTCTAGAACACATTTTACTAGATCATTAGTAAAATTGTACTTTATGACAGACTGAAGTAAACCTGCCTGCTCTTGGCTGCATTCGTAGCATCACAGAGGTTATGACTGTGTGAGAGAGCACTTGTCCAGCAAAGAGGAGGCTGAGGATATACGCTGTGTGAAAATGTTGCACAGATTGCTTTATTTGGCATGGTCAGGCCACCTTGAGAGCCTGCAGCCATATATGCTCCATGGTGATCCTTTGCCTGAGCAGTGTTTGGAGGCATCAATCATGGCCAAAAGTGTTTCTGCCAATCATGTCTTTATTCCTACATTTTTTCTTTCTGCTTGCAGTAGCCTAGTAATGAGAATGGACTGGAAAAGCTTTTCCTTTTGCTCCTGAGCCTACTATTTTAAAATGTATTTTCTTTTAGTCTTTTACTGTAGGCTGCTTTATGGTTTGTTGTGTTTCCTTACAATAAAAACCATCGAGTCCGAAAATGTCAGTTGCTGAATGGAGAAATAGTTGCAGTCATTAGATTTAAAAAAATGGCTTTTTTAAAGGTCTGGATTTTGATCAGCAGAAATATGTTTATGATCATGAAAAATTTGCCTTGTGCATTTAAGAATTCATTACAGAGAATTGGGGAGGAATAACAGAATTTTGCTGGTGTCACAAGGTTTAGGTTTTCAGGAAGAATAAGCATGTTTTGGGAACATGATTTAAGCTAACTTAAATCTGTCAGAAGCCATTTTTTTCCCATTGTTAAAACTGTAGAGGTTCTCTTTAACGGTAATTGTGTTGAGTTAACCTAAGGCAAGCATTTAGGTTGAGGGCTATAATAATTTAATATGTCCGGTTGGAACAGTTGCTGAGGAATAAAATGTGGAGTTCATCATGAAGYGCTTGACAGGGGCGATGAATTGCCCTCTATAGATACTTTTTTCTGTTGATTGTAGAGAAAGCCTTGATGGTTAGCGTTGAGAAGATGCTTATCTTTTGGACAACTAATGATAGGTAAGGTGAATCTTGCTCTAAAAAATACATTCATATTATTAGAATTAGATTAGCACTGGGAAGGCCAGCAGGACTGGGGTGAGTGATGGGCACTGTGCCAAGCCCGCTTACRCATAGGGAAAGATCAGTGCCTGAGGGGTCAGGGATCCAAATAGACAGGATATCTAGAAGGCAGAAACAGAGAAACAGTTTGTAGCCTTTTTTTTTTCTTTTCTTTTTTAGATCTATGTAATGCTTTTTTAGTAGTTCGGACTGTGATAAGTTACTGTAAAGGAGCCAGATTAGCAGGCAAATGGCAGAGAGTTCATCAAAGAAACACAAACATGCAGTTCATCAAATGGATTTAACCATGACTTATATACAGGTACATGTAAGATGTTGAAAAATGAGTAACAGATCCAGAATCAAGTTAATAAAATTCACTTTGCATGGCAGAATAATGTATTTTTTGTTCTAGATAAACAGAGACACGTCATTTTTCAGGGAGTGCTTTTAATCAGAGGTACGTGCTGGCATTATACTATATTTGGAGGATCGTGAAATAGACTTTAATACCCATCTGACACATTTTTAACTTTGACCATTAGCGCCTGATACATAGAGAATCCATGTAAAAAGGATATTTTAAATGAGTTTCTTTACTGACTTTATTCATATCAGAAAGCTGAAATAAAGCTACACCTCACATGATTTTAGCTATGAGATCTAGGGATCTTTATCAAAGCTGTAAGAATGACAGGATTAAGAACATCACTTTAAAAGATCTTTTCCATAAAAACTGAAAGCTGACACTGGTGAATGGAGGCCTTTTACAATCCCTGGATGGCGGCCACAAATCTAGGTCACTTTTGAGTGCAAGTATTGAGGCTGTCAAGTTTTTAAATATTATTTAAACTGTCAGCAGAACGGGCAGAGAAAACTGCAGGGCTTATATTAGGTGTATTGCCGGCCAGCTTGTGTCGTGCTGTGTCTCCTTCGGGTGGGAGCTGCGGTGGGCGCAGGGGGAGAAGCGCCACAGGGATTAACAACTGCCCGCAGAGCGCTGGCGCGGATCTTCCGCGGGCTGCGCAGCGGCCGCTGAACGCCGATGACGGGGCGCTGCGCCCTGCGGGAGGGCTCGGGCCGCCGCTGGCGGTGACCGCACGACTCGCACCGCGGCCACCCGAGCGTTAGGCCGCTTTTGTCTTGGTCTTAGAAGGCAGGAGGCGAAAAAACGCGGCTTTGGGGCTTCGTGGGTGGTAGAGGAACGCGGGGGCCTTGGAGCGGGCTGAGACGCCGCGGCGGCGCCCCCTGGTGGCGGGAGGCGGGCAGCGCGCGTGGCCGCGGGGCGGCCGTTGGGGCGGCCGTTGGGGCCGGGAGCGCGCCGCCGCCGGGCAGCTCGCAGGTCGTGCCGGGCCTGCCCTGACAGCCCGCGCTGGGCGGCGGGCCGCGAGGCAGGTGCGGCGAGGGTGCGAGGCGCAGGGCGGGGTGGGAGTCCGGGTGTGGGGTCCAGGGCCCGGGGGTGGCAGGTAGCCCGCAGGGGTGCGGCTGAGGGGAGCGGGAGCTGCGGGCCAGATTTTTACTTTTGCTGGCTCTTTGAAGATGGGGATCACAGCAGATTCGAGCTTCCCTGTACTCAACGCAGTAGGTGACAGTTAGGACATTACAGTTTTGGCCCTCTAGACAGTGCTACACAGCTTGTACAGGCTCAGAGTGTGTCTGTCGCTTTTCGTTATTCAGAGGGCTCGCAGGTGTGCAGGGTCCTGCGTTGGTGGTAGTCAGCCGTCCTCCACTGGGGTGCTGTTTGGTGACCAAGCATGTGCCGGTGCTGCCCCCACACCTGAGGAAGCAGAGGGTGGGAGGCACTTCGCTTACTTGCTGCAGACACTCCATCGCACTTACTGACCTCTGAGAGCGTTAGATCAGACTTTCAGACCACTCATTGCTGGCTCTAACCCTGGTTACTCTGAATAGGCTTTCAGGGGTGAGTACCTACATTGATAAGTATGGAGCATTCCCATATAAGACTTTTTTTTTTACTCTGGCTTTCAGTTCAGATTCCACATAGTTTTCTTATGTTTGTACTGAGTCTCAGTCTCCTCTGTGTGAATCTGCAAGGTTTTGAGATCTCTTGGTTTCACTAAGTAATTCTCTTAGTTTATCAGATTTGGACTTCTGAAACTAAATAGTTACAGTCCTATATTTGTGTTTTCACTGAATTTAATCACCATGCTTTCACGCTGTTCTAGTGTGTAATCAACCTACTCCTCGGGGGTAAATGAGCATCTTTGCTGGTGGTTTGTTTGTAGATACTGATTTGACTGGCATTAACCATCCCAGAATTCTTGTGAGATAAAGTTTTGCTTTCATAGTTATAAAATGGGCTTGAATGAGACAAAGGTGCAATGACTTAAAGCTGCTGTCACTCATTCTCATTTCCTAAGGATCTTCCTGCCTGTAATTCTGCTTGCAAAGTCTTTTGGAACCACATTGGCAGCTCTTCAGCCACGGGCCTAGCCCTGGAGCAGGTAAGCTTTGGGCTTTTTTTGAAATTATAGACTGGCTCCAGACATTGTAGCACTGTAACTATACTGGGTGGCCTCCCAGGAGCACCTTGATCCTGCCAAGTGATGGCTCTGGAATCCGGACTTCACCTGTAAAAAGAGACAGGCAAGTCAATTTTTTCAGCAATAGGTTGGTTATGTTTCACATTGTAGGTATAAGGAGTAATTTTAGGCTCTACAGACGTTGCTTAGTGTCTTCACAAGTTCAATTCAGTCTCGGAGCGGGGAATCCACATCCCAGATACTTTCTTCAGAGCCATACTTCCTCTATGCCTCTCCCAACTTTTTTTCTCGCTTTTCATCTCCCCTGGTAAAGGGGTCGGTGTCTTAGGGTAGTCTTCTTCTACAGCATCTCTATTCCTTGTCTGTACCCGATTAATACTAAGAGTCAGTGGTGAGTAGTCCGTCTGTCTGGGCTGGACTGGTATACTTAACTCTTTTCTTGGTTGTGAGACTTCACGTGCTCTCAGAGGAGAGACTAAGGGAATTGCAGTGAACTTAAAGTCAAACACTAACATACTCTTCTGTCCTTGCTAGTCACCCTCAAGGCTGGGATATAGAAATGTGTGTGAGGGGAGTTGGGAGTGGGGATGGTGCTTGTCCTCTGCTCTCCCAGTCTCATATGTGCTGTCTCTTTAATGGTTTCCATCATCCTGAACTGTAATGCTTTCATAGACCAGTGTTGGGGAAGAAGTATGGAAGCTCTCTCTCCTTACATGGTTTTGAAGTGTTGTTTATATTTACATATAGAACTTTCAGTTATCCTGAAGGTAACTGGAGTGCATATATTGCAGCAATGTTATCTGAGAATCTGTGTACTTTATAATACAATGAATTGGATTAGCTTTGGCATGTTCTGTTGTACCATAAACTTTCTGACCCTTGTGTGCTGGGAATGAAACTCATGCAACTGCCTTTGCTCTCGTAGCCTCTCTTTTGTGAGGCCTGACTATTATTTATTAGCAGAGCAACTTTACAACCCCTTTTCAGCCTGAGTCACCATGCATCATATGCAGTTGATAAGTCTGATCTGCAGTTTGTCAGCCAGTCACATGGAGTACGTGGGGTCCCAGAGCAGCAGTTAGGCTGTGGTGATGCCTTGCAGCTCTAGGAGTGCCATGCTGCAGGACCTGTGTCAATGAGCAGGCATGCCTGGTCAGCAGCAAGCCTTACGTCATCCGACTGCACGTACCACAGTGTCTCGTTATTCCCCTGCCCCCATCCATTTGCTGGTCATCCCTTTTCTTCACCCACTGAGTTTGTTTTTCATGTGCTGAAGTAGATCTGAGATACTAGGTAATGTCATACTAAAACAAAAGGATGGGGAGAGAATCAAGGTATCTGCTTCTCTGTTGCTGTGGGGTTTTTTTTCCTTGTTACATTTCCTTTTTCCTGTTACTATTCTTTGGAGGAATAAAAGCAGTTGATCTTCAAGCAGAAGGAAAAAATCCTGAGTTTGCATAAATAATTTAAAGCGATTACAGATTTTATTTGGATCTATGTGCATCCAGCTTCTGCTGCCTGTGGCAGAGAATAGTGTGAGAGGGATTATTAAAACCACTTATGGTGCTTTTTCTGTAGGAATGTATGCCATTGGCCTCCTGGGATCCTTTCTCTTCCACAGCCTCAGTTCTGTGTTGTGGGAGAGAAATAAACAGTATTTTTTTGGATCCCTCCGTTTGGCCAACCATTCTGGAWTGGACAGTCTCCCTTTTCCCTGTTTTGCAAGCATTTAACACTAACATGTTCTTTAATTCCTCTCAGCAGTGCAGCCTGGAAATCTCCAGCTGATTTGTCCTATTTTCCTGCCAGCATGTAATTTCAGTGGCAGTAAGGGAGCAGGTCCCTCTTTGTTTTGGGTAGGGAAACTCAAACTGCAAGACACTTTCACAGTAATATGTTACATAATACTGCGCAAACTGAAAAGTAATTAATGTGTAGGTGGAAAAGATATCCTTACTACTCAATGTAAGGCCATTTTGCCTTTTTGACAAAGATAGTTACCTCCTACCTCTTCATTTCTATGAGACTCACACTCAGTATCCCAAAGATAAGAGAAAATAATTGGAAATTTGTCTTTAATCTTTAGCAGAATCTGGTAATACAAGCAAAAGGTTGAGGCTACCTTATTCTGTCTTCTCAGCCACTTAGTATTTGGAAACAGCGAGCAAATAAACAGCTAAATGAAAAAAGATGCAGTGCCCCCTCCTCAGGGCTGCGGAATACCACATTTCTTATCAGACCAGCCAGATTATCATTTCATGATGCACTGGTGAAAATCCAAAGTAACCTAGTAAAACTAATGGCTTTGCCCAGAACAGCTGAAATCGCAGTGTATAAAACCTAGCAAAGCATCAGACTAGCTCCATTTACTACTGGGTTAGCTCTATTATTGCAGAGTGTAAAGAGATGAAAATCTCTTGCATATGTTCACTGCCCGAGAAATGGTCGGACTGCTGAGTTTTCCCTGTTACAGCCTTTCTTACATGGCCCTTCATAAAGATTTTGTTTTGCAGCAGTCTCAAGATACATGAGAATATGATAACAAGAACAGAGTGTGGCTAACCTCCTATATGATGTTCATCTGATTTAGACAATGTGTAATCGTAGATTAAAAATACCCTGAGCTTGGTTACATCCTAAAAATACTATTCAAGGTTCTTAGCCACTAGCCACTGTTACTAGAAATAGTTTACTATTGGGTGGGAAGTACAGTAGAAGCAGAAAATATAAAGACTAGCTTTTTTTTTTCTCTTTAATATTCATCATGACTTAAATACTATGTGTTCAGATAAATTTCTTGAGCACTTGCTCTTAGACTACTTGCAAGGACTAAGGGGGCAATTGAAAGGGGGTAGAGAATGTGGCATATAGAAAATACTGTACATTTATATTGATAAGTGATGAAACTTTTCCTGGAATATTTTGCAGTTCTGATTACTCCAACTCAAACTAAAGAGAGTTCAGAAAAGGGTAACTAACATGAGGTATGCTGGAAATCCATATGATGAAAGACTAAAAAAAACCTGGGATTATTTATTTTAGGCTCCCTTCTTCATGTCCTTTTTGTGTCATGTGAGTAGCTAACATTATAAATGGTATAGAGACGATAAATCAGGACCATCTATTTTCTTTCCTCTTTAACAAAAGTATCAGGGCACTCAGTGAAATATAAATCACGGGAAATTCAAACTTCTAGAGGGAAAAATGAGTGTGTGGTTAGACTTTGAAGATCACTGCAACAGGCATTTGTTGAAATCAAGAAATTAGCAAAATGATGAAAGAGAATGAGCTCCTGAGAAGTGTCCAGTTTTATCGTAATTAGAAAACTTTGCTTCTGAGGTCATGGGTATAAGATAGGTGGGTTGAAGGGGTTGCCTACATACTGAATCACAACAGCATTGTGAGACTGAAGAAAGCAGATGAAGTTGTTATAACTACATGTGGCAGTGCATTATTTTATTTTATTTTATTTTATTTTATTTTATTTTATTTTATTTTATTTTATTTTATTTTTTTAGTTAAGAACATGTGCTGGGAGCCAGTTTTTAGATGCCTGTACCGTGACCAGCACTGGGCACAGCACTTGTACTTCTATGACAAGTCTAGGGCTTCCAAGTCTGAGCTGCTTTTTTTTTTTTTTCCCTAGAATAAATCTCCAGAGATGAGGCTGTCCAGGCCAATACTTTTTCTGCAGATTTGCCAGGCTATATTCTTCCCTTGAGCTGTCTTCGTATTAGCTTACTTGGTGGGACCCTGAAAGCTGTGCAACTCTCTGCGTTGCAGAAAGTGCAGTCCTACAAGTGTGTTTACTTGCAGAAAAACTGTGTCCTTTTAAATGTCCAAAGAACTGTCTCTAGTGTATCAGCATCTGCATAGTATTTTATTTTGTCTGAAAAATTCTGTACATCTTTCCTTCTCCCTTGAAAGTAAGAGTCTTTGCTTTTCATTGCAAGAACTTTCTTTAAAATCCAAAAGAGCTTTACATTATATGTTTACGTATTATTGCCTTTTTTAAAAGAAATTTATTTTTTGTAATTGTCCCTCAAAACAAAATTACTGTATATATTTTGCAAATGTCACCCCATACAATCTTTGTCTCATGCTATATCTTTTAAAATGTTATATACTCTTCACGTGTGTGTGTGCATTCTGAACATGAATTCGGTGTACTTGCCATAATCCTCTCATTTGTCAACCCTCTAAATATTCCAAAAGAAATTGTATTTTTGGAAGTCTTGGCAGAAAGTGCCTTTCATGTGCAGTAAAAGCAGATGGTGGCAAGCGTGCT
Organism: Apteryx rowi; assembly: GCF_003343035.1. Classification (NCBI taxonomy): domain Eukaryota; kingdom Metazoa; phylum Chordata; class Aves; order Apterygiformes; family Apterygidae; genus Apteryx; species Apteryx rowi. Next base: position 1,215,315 of record NW_020449418.1, read on the forward strand.
AATCACCTTAGAGACCATACTCATCAGTCAGTGGTTTCAAGGTATTCTGAAGAACAAACTTAAAAGGAAAACCCCTTGGTTTTGACACACTCTGTATCACGCTTCAAGAATGCAGTAGTCATGACAAGCACCTTCAGTCCCAGAGTATATCTAATCTTGGAGTGCTGCATAGAAAACACTGCCAGAACCAGACATGCAGGTTCTAACATATCAAGAAAAATAATTTGTCATTCTCTTGCTTTAGGTGATCATTTGATTCTGAATGTTATAACAGAAAAAGAGCTATGGTTATCTATGTCTTTCGTCTTGTCAGGGCTCTTCATGTTGTGCATGAGATCTAAATTTCCTAACCAGTTTCACATGTGTCTCCTGTTAGGCGTTATGAATGCAGTGCTTGGCATTTGTAGAATAAAATATGTGTTAATTGTTATAGTACTATTTCATTGTGCTTTTAATATGCCATTTTCAAATTATCTCATTGAAAGCAAACACAAAACCCCCCAAAGGTTCATGAAATAAACAAGAATCAGATGCTTGCTTACTTTCTCATTTGTCCTATTAGGCTACATTTCACTTGCGATGTAAAATACTTCCTTTAGGATCATTACATTTCCTATTAGCCTTTTTTGAAGGAGTAGGAGCATTAATCTTGTTATCACCTTCAGATTACATTCTGACCTTTTGCCTATGGAAAAGATGCTTCTGGTTTCAGAGCATAGACATGATGTGGACATGAACGTGGCATACTTCACATCATGAACTAAGTGGTTGAATCATGTTGCTTTGTGCCATTAAGTGACTGTTGTACAACACTCTATAGGCAGCTGCATTTGCCCTGTGATTTCTGCTTGGGTGGGAGCTGTAAGAGTGATGGTGCCGTGTGTAAACGGGATGCATGGGAGTTAGAGATCATCAACTGAAGGCTTGTAAGCCTCCTGGCTCTTGCTGGCAGTCTGGACTGTGTTTTGGCAACTGTTGCATTCTTCAGTCATCTCCCTTGTCTCCTTTCTCTTGCTGTGCAGTGGGGAAGGTATGCTCCAAGCTATGCGAAACCTTTAATTTGTACCTCCTAGGATTAGGAAACTCGGCAAGCCCACCTTAGGTAGTCACTTGTGCTTTGAAACAGAGGTCGGGGAACACTTAAGAGTAGATATTTTTGTGGGTTTTCATTGCTTCTGATTCCAGACTAGTCTGAAAAGTATAGGAGACATGAACACTTTTAAAAAAGGAAAATTTGACATAGCTGTTCATAATCTCAATATATGTCTAGCTATGACTGAGTTGGTGGAACAGGCCAATGCCTATTCGTGCTCAGGCAAAATTTCAGTGTGTTCTTTCAGGTGTAGACCCATTTCCCAGTTCTGTCTGTGATTTGTCATAACTAGGTTTATTACTCTCTTAATTTTACTTTCAGCCTTTCTCTTTGTCAATTTTTTTTTTTAGTTCTTCCTTTAAAGCCTTCTTTAATCTTACAATTTTCTCTTTAAAATATTTTGTGAGTCTTTGTAGAGTGCACTACAGAAAATAAGCTGTATTGGATTTTGTGTTGTGTGCTGCCTGAACAGTAGGTACTTCACTGAAAATCAGTATCTCTCAATGCCTTCATTGTGTTTGTGTCATTTGAGAGTTTTTCATGTAGGGATTCTAAACTTCCACACACGGTCACATCAAAATCAACTAAGAGCTTAGAAAAAGAAAATACAAAGTCAATTTCAGTCAGTTAGGCGCTCAGTTAAAGGATGAATCTTGCTGGAATTGTTATGTGAAACTCATTTTTTTATTTATTTTTTTCTTTTAGCTGTTGATGTGTCCCTATGATAATGTAAATTGCATCTTATGTCAAATAATTGTTGTTGCTAATAGCAGAGGTGAAATGAACAGGCTTGGAAATGTAGATATACCTTTGATTTTTGGAAGAAGTTCTTTTGAATCCAAGAGGTCTAGAATCACAGACACGTAAAGCAGCCATGTACATTTTTGGTAATCTCTTATTGATGTTAGATTAGTAGAAGGGAGCAGAGAAGAATGCTTTTATCAGGGCTATTTCTGATGCAGAATTGTTTCTATATTTATTCCTCTTTCCTAAACCCAGTCTAGTGTTTTAGTTGAATATTTTTTTACTTCTACTTTAATGTGGCATATGTTAAGTTCTGTTACGTGTCATACTGTACCCGTACTCCTTAGCCAGGAGGAAGCCTTTAGTGCAGATAGTTTTATGTTTTTATACCAAAGGATGACTAGCAAAATATGTGCAAAATTTGGGGCATTGTTCAAATAATTACTGAAGTTTGTAGTGCCTTCTGGGATTCATTTGACTGAAAGAGTATAAGCATTACATCCTGCCTTTATATATATTCCTTATTATTGCAGTTTATTTCTATCTTTAAAGCAGAGTAGAAGCTTCATGATAACTTGGACCATGGGAGACAAGTACCTGCAATATCAAGCTGGATCTTTTGTCTAATTATTGTTATCTAAAGTATATTAATTAGTTAGTGATATCTAATCTGTTCTTATTTTTAACAGTATTGAGATTGTATTTTTAAACGATTGTGTTTTATTTTGCATTTAAATGATAGTGAGAAGATCAGCTGCTTTATTTTTGCAACTGCATGCAAAACGAATAGTAATTCCTTTACCATTTGTAAAAGGGATTTGGTGAAAGGCAAATTGGACAGCAGCCAGAGAATCACCAGCAGCACGCTTAGATGGCAGATGAGACTGATGTATTAGGGAGAGATACTGTATTCAGTGTTTTTTTAAATATATATATAACTTTGTTTCACTTATGTCCTACTTCTTCATTTTAGCTTCTGAGTAATTATCAAATTTGTAAATGAAAGAGTTGTAACCTTGTCCAGTCTCTTTACAGCATAGACTCTATAGCTGTAGAAAACTTACAGCAGAAAATAGCTTCTCTTTTAAAGACAGTAACCTTCCTGCCAATATCTTTTCCAAATATAACTGCAGTAATCTGTTCCATTTTATAAGCTCAAAAGTCTGGGAGTTGTGAAAACCGTGTGTTTAGTAATTGCCTTTCTGTTTTGAAAGCTATACTGTGTTACTGCAGTATGAAAACCAAACAAAGAGTAGACAACAACAAATATTGTAGTATGTAGTTAAGTTTTAAAGAGTCACAAAAGAAGCCAAGGTAAAACCTTCTTACAATTCATATAGGAAAAACAGTGCACTGAACAGGCAAATAGGTGGGGTCAGCTGAGGAACTGAGAAGCAGGAGCCCTCAGAACTGTTCCCCTGACTCTTGGCTGTCTGGTTAAATTAGGCCAATATTGCTTATGTGTCTTTGTGTCTGTAGTGACTAATGTTATTTCATCTTGTGTGGATAATTCACCTGAGGAGTGAAGATGTACAGGTTTAATGCCCTGATTTATAAGACTTTTCTTTCTGATCTTAGAATTCTCTTCACTGCTGCCCCACAGAGCTCCCAGAATGCCTGTAGCAGGGAGGAGGATTGGGCAGTTCCCTGTCAGCATTGCTTTACTTCGTCTGAGAATGACTGACTTGCTGGTTTTGATGACTGACTTCTTGCTCTCATTTTAAAAATTTAAATAATAGGTGGCGTTTAATTAAAAGAACTTGCTTTATTCTTTGCATCGTGTGACACATATAGCTACTATCAAGTGTCTAACACTAATGCGCGCGTGTGTGTGTGTATATATATATATACATACATACGTACATACATACACACACACAGGGTTTGAGGAATATATATAAGCCTGTTTATATTTTCTCCAAAGATTCTAGGTTATTTTGCAGAATTCAGATTAATATTGAATGCTGTTTTGAACAAATCTGGGTTCTATGGTAGTTGGATACTGCAGTGACAGTGCTATATGAAGCTGTAAGGGAGTAGAGAGGAAAGTGACATTTTTCGAATGAAAAAACTGGAGTACTAAGGAGTTTAAATGGATATTTGAAAATATATTTCTGTCAGTATGTGAGCTTTTTTGCCTTGAATTTTGTTATAACTGAAATTTAATGCAGGGAGAAAAGAAGTCTTTTTTCATCCCTTAAAAAGGCAAAAAAACCTTTGAAAAACACTTCAGGCTAAATTTTTAAGGTACCTACTAATTTTAGGTACCATAGTTTTGGGGTCCCTATTTCTGATATTTAGAGCTTAATTTTTGAGAGGTGATACACAGATCTTTAATCAGGCAAAGCAGGATAACTCTGTGTGAAGAATTAGCCTGGAAATTCTGTTTCCCCATTCTTTGGCATCCCTGTCTTGTTCCTTTACCACATTGTACTGCCTGTTTTAAGCAGTACCAGGGACTACCCCAGAAATATGAATATTGTGTTATATTTGGCACACTCTTCAGACAGCCTTTTCATCCAGTCCTAGATAAATAGTAATTTATATAATGAAAATGGTTTAAATCAAATGTTTTAAAAAATATAGCCTGGGTATCTGGATCTGCCGGACTTTTTTCTAAGTAAATAATTCTTTTTCCACAGAAACTTTCTCTCAGAAACATCCTAAGATGAGTCTGTTCAGGTGAGCAGGTTTACTTGCCAGGTATGCCTGAGTACTTGCTGAATACTTACAAGGGGGAAGGAAGAGCAACATGAGATCTGTTTTCGTTATGCGGGTAGACCTGATGCAGTTTTCCTTTTTTCCTATGAAGGTGATAAGAACAGATGACTCTGAATTTGAAACTGATGATTTCAGCAATGCTTAGAAGAACTTTTACAAGCTGAGAGTCATTAGCAAATTACTAATGCAACAAGGTGGAGGAAAATAAAACTTACCTCCTTCTCTTGAGGCTACGTGACAAATAGCGTTTTTGTTTTCCCAGGCTTTCTTTCCTTCCTTCTTTAGTCTTTTCAGAAGGAGAAAGTTACCATAAAGTACTAGCACCGAAGCCAATCAGTCTGGATGCGATACTTTTAACAACTGTTTGTCTGCCTGTTGACAAGACTAGAAATACAATAGAATAATAAACAGTCATGTGATAGGGGAAGGAAAATATAAAATTCATTCCACTAAGCAGAATATATTACCATGGCTTTTTATTTTTAGCTCTCACCAAGAAATTGCTGTCAGTAAGAAGTATGATGGATGTTGGCCTATCAATGATACTGATGATGGATATTTTTCAATTATACCCTAGAAATTTGGAAGATGTTTGTCTTCTGTTTTCTGTAGAGCTCTGCTATCATGACCCTTGTCAGCATACTGCTTCTCCTGCAATTTTTGTGATGGAAAGCAGTGCTAGGCTTGAATCACCCTTGAGYGAGCTTGGGCAAAGGAGTAAGGAGCTGGCTGCCTGCAGTTCTGTGGGGGTGCGCTTGTATCCCTTGTCAGGGCTGAGATGACATTGCAGCATGTCAGTATGTGAGCTCATCATGAAGGTGCTGTTTCATATCTCATGAAATCAAGGTTCTGACCTCATTAAAGTGCCTGAAATCATTTCAACAGAAAACAAAAATTAAATACAGATCAAATTCTGATGGTGTAATTATTATTTTTCTCTCCTGTCTTACCATCCATGTATAACTGCTTGATGTATTTTTAGATGCAAAACTGAATAGCTCCATTTACAGATATGATAGCCTCTGGTTACTTGCTTATGGTACTTCCCACTTCTTGTGCCTCAGTGCTGTATGAAATTGTTGCATTCCATGTAAGAGCTTTTAGTCTTAAATGTTACAGTTTGCTTTTGTAATTGGTTCATGCTCCAGGTATTTTCCTGTTGTTTTGTTATCATTTTACTATTAGAAATCATCCTACACAAGACTGTCTTCATTGAGTACGTCTTCACTAAGCGATGTGTATTTGAATGTGTGTGGGTAGAACACTAAGCAAAGTAACATGTCACCTTCATTCTTACTTCTTTTCATCTCTGTTTCCCTCCCTGGCCTGTCTTCAGGTATTTTTTGTGTTGAAGGAGACTGGACTACCTGCATGTTTCTGAGAGTCAAGATTTCACTTCTTTTCATTCAGTGAAAAAAATGTAGATGGTTAGTGAAACAAAGACTGTGTAACAGTTCAGTAGCAAAGGGAAAAACTTGCTCATGGTTAAAAGCAATTCTTTTGATCATGCCATGAAATTCTCAGGCTTCAGACAATCTGCTGTGCTTTTGAGATTTAGATTTATCCTCAAGCAGTATTTCCCTGCTACTGAGTTTGGCATCAGTTTGCAAATCCTATCCAGCAGGTTCTCTGAATGTGAAACCCCCATTGCTCACTGCCGTTGGAATTCTATGTATTAGGGCCTTGTATCAGCCCACCTCATATTCCAGTAAAGGTTGCAAAGTGCTCTGAATCTTCTGGGACAAATGGAGCTACATGTGTAGATGCAGCACAGTAATTTGGAGCACAGTGTGAATGGTTGGCATACACTCTTTAATACAGCTTTAAGTCGGTTCCTCCTTCATCTCCTGCATGGGTGTTACGATAAGAACTTTCAGGAAACCTACAATTAAAGAAGCCAAAGCACTCTTAAGGATTTATAGTTTTTGTCAGAGTCTCCGTGTTAGATATAAGATAAATAAAAACAATCTTTGTTTTCCAGTGAGCGTTCATTTAACATGTGAGAGAGAGAAGTGATTTGTCCAAGATTTCTCAGTAAGTCTGCGGCAGAGATGGGGTTTAAGCTCAGGTATCTTGGGTGCCATTGCAGGCTTTTAGTTACCACCTCCTTCTTGCTCTTTCGTGCCTCACTTGTGCTGCCTTTCTTTTCAGAGCTATGTACAGATAATATTGACATTTCCAGAGCAGGGCTCAGTGAAGTAATGTTAAAGACAGAGAGAGAGAAACACAGTCACCCCCTTACTCTTAAATATGTACTCTGGCATGCACACCACTAGTAGCTTAAATAGGTGTTGATGCAAGGCCAAATTCACCTGGGTTTATGCCATTTCAAGTTCCACTGACAGTGCTACTCCAAGTCTCTGGAGTCCCAAAGGTTTATACTTGTCATAATTGCAAAGTACCTGGTGAAGCCTTCAGTTACCACACTGCAGATTTTCTTTAGGCAGGTCAATATCGTGCTAATTTGATCAGTGAAACACTGCTCAACTTCTTCAGGGCTCACTGCTTTACAGAGATATGGGACATAAATACAGATTAACTCTTACCCTTTGTAATCTTGGCGCTTATAAAAAAAGCTACTCTTCCAATTAGTGAAGGGCAGAAAGGTTGTCTGACTAATTCTGATCTTTTACTAATGCCGTATGAGAGTAGAAGGTGATTTAAAAATTGTGATCCTAGGAAAGATGTGGTATTTTAGAAAGTGGGGAATACTGGTTAGAGCTTGTTGTGGAAAATATTAGGAAGAGGCTTGGCAAGCAGAGCGAGTTTCTTCTCAGCTTGTTTTGCCTCCCATCTGTCTGCTTGACTTTGTTCTCTGCACATGTAACTTCCTTGCATTGTTGACTGGAGAAAGGGTGTTGTTTGAAGGAAATTGGTTATAAAAACTCGTTAAAGCTTCAAGAGGAAACAGCAAGAGGGCTTGAGCAGTAAATCTGTCAAAACAGGTTATTCCTGTCCCCAAATGAGGCAGCTGGCAACCCTGGTTATGAGGGAAAGTCTCAATACTCAGTGACTGCTGCACGATCCTTGTGCCTATTTCTAGCTCTGAAAACTTCAGTAAAATGTAGGCAGTTTTGAGTCATATGCTTTGAGCTTCTTCTGTAGTCTTTCTGTCTAGTCTGCACTTGAGGAGAAGCTGAGGGCTGTCAAGTGCAGCTCAAGTCACAGCTGGCATTATCCACAGCATTCAGTTAAAATTGCCTTTGGAGCAAGGCCTGGCAGATGCTTAATTTGCTGTTGCTGCTTTGTCTGATGTGAAGACGTGGGACCTGTTGCTTCTGACACCCTGTGCTGATTGTCCCTCACTGACCTCTAGCCACAACCTGCGGTAACTTTTTCAGGGCTGTAGGGGTGAGAGAAAGGCTGCTTCTAGCTATTGCTGGGGTTGCTCTTCCAGAGTATGCAAGGCTTTTGTTGCCAGGTATTCATGGGGAATATTTAAAACAAAAAAACAACAACAAAAACCCCTGCTTTTCTGTAATGCTGTAACCACAGATGGTACCTAGATGGCAGTCCCACACATGCGTTGATATAGTCACCAATATAAAAACCAGCTCTGGTAATGGGGTTGAAAGAGCAGTGATATTGGATGATAGTAGGATTTTAGATATAACAGCTTCCTCAGCTGTTTGCTGCTCCTGTAGTTGGCCTGACACCTTCCTGAGGAGTTTATCAGGGTTCAAAAATTTGAGTGGATGCCAGAGCTCTATAGAAGAAGTTATGGTATATGAACAGGACAATGAACGTATTGTGTCTAAGCAACCCAGTAAATGTTGAATCTACAAAGCAGCAACGTGTCCGTTTCAGATATCACTAGGAGATCTTCCCTTTTCCCAAACAGTCAGTTTTATAGTCATGGTTACTTTGGTATTTGAAACAAGAATATAATAGCCTTGTGCAATAGGATGCCATGTTACAGGGGCCTCACAGTATGATGACCAGGAAGAAAACATGGGAGTATTTGTTTCTTTCCATTTGCTCTCCAGTCTCAGTTTGACACAGTCTGATGGAAAGCCACAGGAACAATTAATACAAATTAAGTAAAGATGTAAATTCAGAGTTGAAGAGGCAATGATTTATCATGACTTATTCCTGTAACAAACTAACTGAAATTGATTAAGGTCACTCTTGTTTATGAGCAAGTGTGTCCACAAAAGGCTTTGAAGTTGTGTACGTAATCCATTTCAGAAGTTAATTTGAAAGAATTTTCTGAAATGTCTGCAGGCAAAAAACCCATTAGAGTCTGTACTTGAAGACTGCAAGTACTCAAAAATAAATCTGCCTGGCTACATGTCCTCACTGCTGTCACAGGTAATTATTACAGAGAGAGTGACATCGTAGTGTCCCAGTGGGTTGCAGGTGGCATGATATTACAGCACAGTGCCTGGTCTCCAATGCTCAAGTCTCTCTTCTGTGCAAAACCTTTGCCTCCAGCCTGCGTCGGGGACTAAAGACTCTTACTAAGTCTGATAAATTTTACCTACCTCCAGTAATTTACATTTCTTTACCCTGGATCTGGTGTATGTTGCCTTCACTCACAGCTGGGAGAGCAAGTCTTTAAACACTTTCTCCAACATTTAAGCCAGAATTATTCTGCGGTCAGCTCTTGGGTGGGACAAGTGCCAGGTCCCCAAGGAATGAATGCACCACCTGGCTGATGAGCTCCAGTTGTCTGGCTGTGTGCCTTGAAGACTTCCTGTACTGCTAGGTCCTGCCAGTTGGTCCCAGCATGTAATTTTTTGTTGTTAATGCTGTTCTTATTAGTGACTCAGACAAGATTGTTTTTAAAAAGCAATATCTCCCTTTTAAATTCAGGAAGGCTATGAAAAAGGAGGAAAGGATGGGCACATGGGAACTGCTCTGAGCTGTTTGTAATGTTCCTCCTCTAAATTACCGCTGGAATATCACTTTTGCACTGTGCCTGTGCTACTCAGCCACACAGAAAAATTGTTTGAGACTATTCTGACAGACTCTCTGCTGCTTAGAACAGCATGTTTGTTGGAACTTCTCTTCAAATTCATGGCTCTGTCATACACTGCTATTGTTAATGGATTGTATTATTCACAGGCACTAAATCAGCAGCCCAGGAGATCCCTTTTATACTCAGAACTGCCTGGAAAAGGCCTCTGCTTTTATGGGGTAATTCTAAGGGATATACAGAGTGGGGTTTTTTTTTTTAATCATCTGTCTCTCTTTTTTTTTTTTTTTAATCATCTGTCTCCTCAGATGGTAAGTAGATTGCTTCCTCAAGAGTAGCAGTCCCTTGCCATTGAATTAGTTGCCACAATAATATGGCAGTGGAATATGAAAGTAATGAGACATGCTGTAATAAGATGGTGCATTAGGATCACCACTGAGTAGCAGATCTCCACTGTGGTAGGTACTAACAAGTCTTATAATACTTTGATACCTTAAAGCCTTGCTTGTGAAGCAGTAGCTACATTAGACTAAAACTGAGCCCATGCATAGAGTTATACGTGGAAACCGTCCAGGAGCTGAAGTCAGTGTAGACTGTGGCTGCCCACTAATTAAGTTGTTTTTGTTACTGCGGTGCCCAGGATATGTGCTGGCCGGCTGTCAGCAGCTGCTCTGTGCCAGCAGTGGTCCGGGCTGGTTAATGCCTCTCTGCCTCCTAGCATTCTCCCCGAGCTTGGCAGTGCTTGCGTAGGTGATTCGCATGCCATTCTGCGGCCTGCCAAATCTTACTTCGCATGTTTGAAAGGTGGAGGCATTGATCCTTGTTTCTGGAATAGATACTGTCATCTCTGAACACAGTGCTGTCTTCCTAGTTCCTCTGGGAGGGCAACAAGGGACATAACCTGGGGGTCACTTGCGTTGGCAAGAGTGGAAGCTTGTTTGTCCAGCCCTAGTTCATGAGTCTGTGAGTATTTGTTTGCAGAGATCTTACTGCTCCTGTGTGTGTGGCGGGGCTTATGCAGGGAAAAAGTTCTTAAAGTGGGAATTCATTTAGGGAAAAATTTGGAATCAAGAGTAGTTTTTCCTTAAATTGAAATTCATTTCGCTTGAGCTGCAGGCAAGAGTTATCACTACAGGCAGGTCTGGAACATGCATTTCAATAGCTTTTAAATAAGCATCTTTATTTAGTGCTAGCACGGGACAGTTTATCACATCTCCAAAGCACTGAAGCCATATAAGATGCTTCCAAGATATTTCCAACTCTTATCTCCCTTCAGATTGGTTTATGGAAGCTTTACTCACGGCATGCATTTAGATTTATGAGAAGATGCCATAATATCTTCTTATGTGTGTTTGTGTTGGAAAAGAGCACGTATTGTCGTATGGCAGAGTTGAGGAGGAAGTAGTGCCTTCTAGAGGTGCCATGATTTTTCACCTACTTCAAGTGCATGATGTGCTAGCAGTTTTTTTTTATTTCTAAACAGCTTCCACAAGACTGAAAACCTCTTAGGCTTTATTCTGTTTTTAATGTGGTTTTACCCAGAGGCAATACCACTGGCATGGAGGAGCAGTGTTTTTAATTTGTGATTAAAATGCATATCAGGACATAGATACCATTAATTATTCCCAGGATTAAATTTATTTCTTTTTGTGTATGTGGTTATAGTTAAAGAACAGTAAGAGCATTTTTCTGTGGCAGCACAGCTCATTCATTTAGTTTAGAAGCTGCTTTGCACTCTTAGATTTGCAAAAGCTGACTTGGAAAAAGAATGGAACTCTCATTCTGGAGTTTCTGGAATGATTGCTTTGCAAATTAATTGGCGATAATGTATGTTAAAGTTTGCTGAGACAGATAACTAGGAAGGAACAGGGTGGGGAGTGGAAGAGGGGAATTGGTACAGTCAGATCTGTTGGAGATTAAAATACAATTGTAGAATGTATTCTAGTGCCTCTCAGAGTAGGGGATGGATGGCCTGGAGATGAGGAAAATCAAGTCCGTTATTTTTGATACAAATTTATCTCTTTTGAATTTAGAGTCTAAGACTCAGTGCGGGCGTTAAGTTTTTTTAGAATTGATGGGTAACACCATGGCTGAAGAGTGTTTTAGATTGATGAGAAAAGAACGGTCATTGTAAATTTAGTCCAGGGGTCACCAGAATTTTCCTGGCTCTGCAAACGTGTGAGTACAATCCAAAATGAATCTTTAAGTACACAGTGACTTTAAGCCTAGCAATGAGCCAGAGCTTAGGATGAAAATAGCATTAGGTCTGAAGCTGAAAATAGTTATGAGCTGGAAAAATCAGTGACACTATAATAAAGCTATCTGGAAACTCAGCTTCCGAGAATATGTGATCCACGTAAAGGTGTCTGCATGAGATGGACAAATGCTCTAAGAGAATGGAATGAAGGATTTGTGTTTCCAGTGTAGGTGTCTGTAAGGTATGTGTTATCCAGCCTTTCAAATCTCTAATCAGAGACACATACTGTAGGTGGAATTCGTTTTGAACTGCCTTCTTTGGCAGCACAGTTGACCTTGAGTTAGACTTCTGATCCCTTTAGTGTACATAAACAACCTGCTGAAAGGCCAAACAATTTTTTTTTTTTTAAACCATTAATTTGTCATGGAACAAATGTAGAACTCATGACAGAAATTAGTGGAATTAGTGTGGGGGTGTCATCAGTGTGTATAAATTGCTGACTAAGTGTTCAGTCAAATGCCAGCTAAATCATTGGCTTGTATTAATTTCTGTTCATAAAATTGTTCCATGAGTTCTTCTCAGATGCCAAAAGGTGGAATTGTTTTCTGATTCATCTGGGATGGATGAGTATCTACAACAGCTCATTCTTTAAATAGAAAAAAACAGACTGCATCTAGCTGCTTTCTGTTCTTTGCAGGAGATCGGATAAATTAATAACAAGAGAATGAGGTGTTAAAGAGCTTGCTAGTATCCCTTTAGTGAGTATAATAGGAAAAAATGAACCAGAGAAAGTTGTTCCTGGGAATATAGGGGGAAGGGAGAAAATTGCAAGTGGTAAGCCAAACTTTGATCGTTTCTGTTGAACGTGCATACAAACATCTTGGATTTCTGAAATGATGCAATAAGTTTTCTTAAAGCTGAGTTTCACTCAGTGGTGAGCACCCTTAAAACTGTTTTGTCCAGGCATGGGTGTGTAATAGGGGTGCAGCTTTGAACTTGAGTGTGCTTGCTATTCCCCAAGCCAGTACACAATGAAATTAATCTCCCGTAGCATTTTTGTAGTCAAAGTGGGAGGATATGGACTGAATGGTTGAACTACAAGGTGTGTGATAAAACTGGCTGTACTATCAGGCTCAAAGGGTCAGTGCAGCCTAACTAGCAGCCTGTGACAAGTGGTGTACCTCAGGGTTTGTTACTGGAGCTAGTACTGTTCAACATCTTCATCAGTGACCTGGATGGTGCCTCCTTAGCAAGTTCACAGATGGCATCAAATTGGGGGGAACAGTCAATACACTGGAGGGCAGGGCTGCCATTCAGATGGACTTAAGCAATCGGGAAGAATGGACAAGCAGGAACATTATGATGTTTAGCAAGGACGAATGCAAACTCTTGCATGTTGGATGGAATAACCAAGCAGACTGGGAGTGACTGGCTAGTTAGCAGCTTTGCAGAAAAAGACTAGTGGGTCCTGATGGACAAGTTGAATATGAGTCAGTAGTATACACTTGTGACACTGAAGGCTTAGGGCACGCTGGGATTCACAGAATCACAGAATCGCTGAGGTTGGAAGGGACCTCTGGAGATCATCTAGTCCAACCCTCCTGCTCAAGCAGGGTCACCTAGAGCACATTGCACAGGATTGCATCCAGGCGTGTTTTGAATATCTCCAGAGAAGGAGACTCCACAACCTCTCTGGGCAACCTGTTCCAGTGCTCTGTCACCCTCATTCGTTTGCTGGAGTGTGGCCAGCAGATCAAGGGAAGTGATTACTCCCCTCTATTCAGTTCTGGGGTCTTCCTCTGGAATACTTTTCCCAGTTTTGCCCCTCTACCCTGCCCCCCCCCCAGTGCAAGAAAGATACAGAAAAATGAGCAAATCTAGCAGAGTGCTACTGAGACAATTAGGGAGTTGGAGTATGTGACTTACATGGAGAAGCTGACGGAGTTTGGTTTGTTTAGTTTTTTGTTTAGCTTTCTCTTTAGGAGAAGAGAAGACTCAGGGTGAACATAGTTGCTGGCTTCAGCTACCTGAATTGGTCCATCTTCTCTGTAGAAACTTCTTTCTCTGACTCACCTTGGAGGTGCACAGTGAAAGGGCAAAAGGCAACAGTCACAAATTGCAGCAGGAGAAATTCCAACAAGATACAAGGAATTTTTTTTCAGAATGAGTGTGCCTAAGCCCTGGATCAGATTGCCCGGAGATGTTGTGGAATCTCCATCCTTGTAGGTTTTCAGAAGTTGTCAAAACAAGGCCCTGAACAACCTGATCAGGTTTTGAAGGTAGCCATGCTTTGAGCAGAAGGTTGGACTAGAGATCTGCAGAGGTCCCTTCCAGCCTGAATTATTCTGTGATTCTTTTTATGAATCAGTGATTCTAATCATGGTGGACTGCGAAACGTACGGGCTTCTGCTCTTCAGTCACCCAGTCCACACACTGAGGTCTGGAGTAGGTAGACCTAGGCCGTTTTTTGGGGGGGCTCAAATCTTTTCATCCTTACTCCTGTCTTAATGTACAGTAAGGATATGAGTGGGCTGCTTGTAAGATAAAGCCCTGGAAGAGTTTCAGAATTCATATAACCAATTGTCTCCTCCATCCCCCAAGCATTCATTGCTCTTGCTTGTCAGGACTCTTCCCTTTAAACTCCTCTGATGGTGAATGACTTGACAAATCAATGATGCGCAATGTGAATTACCGTATCCTGAGTCTCTTGACCCACATGTAAGTCCTGGCTAGCATTCTGCTTACTCTAGCAGAAAATTTTGGCAGAAAGGGGAAAATAATTGTACTCAGGTGAGCTCTCTGTGCTCCCAGCGTGTGGTTTACAATGCATGGAACACTGAGTACTAGGAATAGCAGTGTTGACTATTGGTTAGATATTGCATATAGCAGGCCTTTGAAATAAAGATAATAAATGAATAGAACAGCTGATTCTGCAAGGAATCCCCTTATGCGTTTTAAATAACTAGATGTAAATGTCATTGCCCCACTTCTAAATAAAACTTGCAGATAAAAAAGCATGTGAGCATGGGTTAAGAGAAGAATAACTCTCCCTCCTTTTTGACCCAGCAACCTCTATTGATTTTAATCTTGCATGTTTCTGACTATTTAACATTCTTTATCATTTATTTCTTAGATAAACTATGTGCAGATGCTCCTGAGGCCTATTATACAAGCACTTTCTGTTTTTTCTACTTACTATAATAAAATGTATTATTTTCTCAGATTCACTAGTGGTTGGCATCATAGTATTTTCATAGAGGCTGTTACCTAGACAGCTGTTGAAGTTAAGGTTGTACTTAAATTTCATGCTCTTTTATAGGTGTCTGCACTACTTTGTTTTAATCACTGCAATAAGAAGGAAACTTTTCTTGGTCTAGAGTCACATCTCATACCTAGTGTTTTCAGTGGTAATAATATTTTCATGAAAAACTTTTAATACAGTCCAATAGGCTATGATAAAGCTTGCCTTGCAGCAAAAAAATAGTTGTAAGGCATCATTTGCTTTCTTTTTTTTTTTTCTGCATTCATTTTTTCCCTGTCAGCTGTGCTGTATGCTTAAAGCACATGCAGTACTATAAAGGCCTTTTAACTGCGTTAGATTTGCACCTTTAGCATATTTTTGAGTCTTGGTTCTTCAGATACCCTTTCAATTTATATAAGCAACACATATCATGAAGAGAGACAGAGAATTATTTTTTAATTTTCCTATATTGTTCATTTGTCGTCATTTTTAGTAGTCCCATCAGATGCGTCTGTACTAAAAATAAAATAAAATAAAATTGTCTAATGGGTTCCTGCCAGGAGTGTTCTAATATCCAGGTTCTCTTTCTGGCTTTGCCACTAGTCTGTGGTATGCAAATTTAGACAAATTAATTTCTCTCTCTCTCTCTGCTTGATTTCCCCTCCTGTTATCTCACCTGTTCAGATTATAAATTGGTACTGGAATGTTACAGTGTTACTGACCCTCGTCCAAAAGGGGTCTTAGCTTCAGTAGGCGCCTGTAGGCATTATAGAAGTAAAGAGGAAAATGGCTACACCTCTTGTTTTCTCATGAAACAATGCTGTGGCTATTCTGGAAATGTAGAGGATGTCGGCTGAATTCAACGCTCATTTGAACGAATTCTTAATGACAGAACTTAACCATTGTTTTTCTTCCTGTGGGTACAGAATGCCTTTGACTCCACTTGAACCAACAGAGCAGCTTAGTGCAAGAGTGACTGGTGAGGGGTCATCTTTGACATGCTAGTGTAAAGCAGGGCAGATGAAATACAGACAAAAATCCCTAAGCTTGAATGTTAGTTCTGGAGAAATTACTTGTTAAGGTAGAAGAGACTGAGGTTCATACATGAGTTGTGAGGTGGGCAAGAAAAATAATAGGGGTCTGCTAATGAAGTGTACAGGTGACACAAAGCTGGGAGGCATATTCAGTATAAGTGGGGATTAATGTATTGTACAGAGGCGTTTAGAGCAAGTCCTAGAAATGGAATGAAATTTGGTTGTACTAAGTTGTTTGTATACTTGAGGACTAAGAAGAACAATTTTTGCTGTACAGTAGGAGTTTACCGGTGTGGGAATGGCTGTGGAGGAGAATGATGATGCCTTGTTTGATGACAGGATGGTGGCAGGTACAAACTTCTCTAGGTCTCTAAACAAGTATGTGTTGGTTTAGACTAACAAAAAAGATGCTGAGAGAAAATACTGTACCTATTAGTACATACCTCCAAAAGTATAAGCACTAGTGAGGGGAGAAGAGCTGTTTTAACTAGTGGATGACATTGTCACCAGGAAAAATGCTCAGAAACAATCCATTAATAATTTAGTATGGGAGCTAGAAGAAAGTGAATGCCTAGCCCAGCCTTCCGGTGGGAGTTGTAGAGGTTACTAGTTTTAGACTGGAACTTGATCAGGTTATGTAAAGAGCTGTGCAATGTGATAGATTGCTGATGGCTGAACTTGACACTCTGGAAAGCTGCATCCATTCCTGCCATCCTGGTGTGATATTTTTCTGTTCAGTTCTACACTCAATTTTCTTATAAAGAAGAATAGTGGAGTCTTTTTTAGAGGTTTTTTTTTTTTTTTTAAGAGATTGGAATAGCATATGCTGTACATTCATGCAAATGATGTAATATTACAAAGACACTGGTAAATTAAGTAACCTCCCATTTTAAAGACTCCCACCAGGTTGTGGAAGCCTGATGCTGAGAATGGACACAGTCTCAGGTGCCCAAACTTATGAGTATTGTTCACTTTCTGGTGTATCATATCACGGGTTGAGGAGTTGAGTTTCTGAGCTGACAGTCAGGTCTGTTGTATTGTACTAAATATCCTGACATTGATAATGCCACATGTGTTGATGCTGAAGGAGAACATCTGCAATACTTTCTTCTGTCTATCACTGTTTATGCTATGGATTAGTAACCTCTACATTTTCATGCACTTTTTTATAAAGAAAGACAACTTTGCTTCTCTATTTTTCTGTGTCTCTTTGGAGTGTATTAACATAATCCTGCCTCATTCTGAAAAATAGTCAGAACAAAAGAAACCCATTTTCCCTGACATAAAAGGAAAAAAAAAAAGGATGGGGAAAATGGAGGCACTCTCTAAACTCTCATGTTAAAAAAAAAAAAAAAAGCTCTTCTGCTTGCAGTGATGTATATCAAAAATATTGTTGGGTTACTCCTCTGTTTTAGCTACTGTAGCAAACAGGCACAGGTGAAAAATTCATGCGTGAGTGTCAGTGAGTTTCCTTTCATGTACAGTGCCTACAGGCCTAGGCTTTATTGTAGTGAGTGCAACTGAAACCAAGTTTTTGCTTTCTGTCAATCTGATTTCATGTCTTTATAGCTATTCTTTATTGTAAATTAATCCTTCAACAGTTCCTTTCATTTAGGCATCAGCTGACTTCTGTAAGGGTTAAATAAGAGTCATCCTTGAAAAAATCAAAAATGTAAATATTCTTCTGTCACTGACAGAGGGTTTTCCTTGAGAATTGTTTGGAAGGTGGATCAAAACTGCAACCAGGTTGTGTCAAAATTAGGACCATTCAGAAAGATGTCTATAGTAATTTTTGAAAGGCAAAGACTGAAACAACAGGCCGGGATTTCGCTACTGTACTGCAGCATTTTAACTCCCCAGAGTGAGTAAGTTGAAGGAAAAAGACTGGCAAGAAATTAGGATTCAGACTCTCAGGTGGTGTAAACTGATGCACTGACATCATGTTTCTCAAAGAAAAAGGTTATTTGTTAGTATCAAGGAGCAAAACCAACCATCACTAGCTGAGGATCTGGGCCCAGATTATTGTAGATTATTGTAGAGATCTGTTAAATGCCAGCTGCTGATGGTAATAAATGTCATTCCTTAAACTAACACACTTTTCTTCTGAAAGAAAAAGCCTTTGCTTAACCAACACAATGCCAGTAAAAAATAGAGTTATAGAAAATTTAATTGACAAGATGATTTTAATAGGTCCTATTTTGTTTCTTGGCAACATAAAACATATGACAGTCAAGTGGCTGCCAAACGTTTTATCTGCATGTTATCCATTTGTAATGCGTTGCTTGGCGCCTGAGTTCAGAGCCAAGGCAGGGGAAAGCAATCAGTATCAGTAAGTTCCCAGGCTACATCTGAGTGTGGAAAAGCACAGAGGGAGGTTGCACGTTATTCTAGCTTTGCAAACACTTAGCTTAGCTTAAGAAAAGACAAAATTGTTAAGTAAATCTTTAAAGTGTAATGGGAGACTGACATTTTAGTCGTAGGAACTATTTAAAGCTCAGCATATCACAACTGAAATATTTGCATTTCTTGGAAGTATACATTGAAATCCCAGTAGAATTGACTTGGCCTCCACCATTTTGCATAGATATGTTGGGGAACATGCAGTTTACTCCCTCTCTGCCTTCTGAGACAGCTTGTAAGGTCCAGGATGCCTGGGCTCTTTCATGAGGCCTGTCACTAGCTCTGTGTGTGACCACAGAAAGTGACTTGGCTTCTCTGGGTGGAATTTTTCAAAGTTGGGTGCCTGAGATTAGGCATCTAAATATAAACAGCTTGTATTCTTGCAGCGGACCCAAATGCCTGCAACTCCTGTTCACTTGTCTTTGCCTTTCACTTCAAAAAAAACCCAACCAACCGAAAAACCTTAAAAACAGATGTAAAGGTCTTGTTTGTTGGAAAAAATTGTGTTCCATGTTTGTTTGCCTATATATAAAATTGTCTAGCTTTGAGAAATATGATAAAATTTTCTAAAATCTCGGTTCAGGGAAAGCATGTAGAGAATGAGAATACGGCTTTATTTTTGTCCCCCCCCCAGGATGTAAGATTTGTGGCCTCAACCTGATAAAATCAGCAGGTAGCAGGCTTAAAAATAAACAAAGTTAATTTGGAAGTGTTTCTTTGTACAGCACTGTACTACAGGATGGGGTTCACTACTGCAGAGTGTAGGGCAATGAAAAGGAGGGAGATCTTCCAACAGGAATTAGAAAAAGTTGTAGGTAACAGGTGCATCAGTAGTTGTTAAACACAGGTCTGGTGGCAGTCTCCAGCTAAACCACCATTTTGCTGCAATGTGGGAGACAGTCGAGAAGGATCATTTAGTATTTGCCCTGGTTCATATTCTTTTTCCCCTAAGCACTGGGTCTTGACTACCAGCAGAGGCATTGCAGGTTTTATGTCTTTATTTATTCCTTACCTGGTTAGAATACTGTGCAAGTTAGTTAATGTTTTTAAAACACGGAGATCATCAAATGAAATGGATATGAGGGAATTTCAAATGATGTCTGAAGTGGGAGGGAAGGTCTTCTTCTAACTACAGAGATTTGCAGTTCTGCTGTTGGCCCAAATAGCTCTTCTAATGTATTTATCTACAGGGTGCTGCACTGGATATTAGTAGTTCTGTATTAATGTAGGCCTCCTTTTGAATCCCTGTGACAGTTTACAAGTGCTCTGGGATATGTTAGGATGAAAGGTGTATAAATGCATGTAAAATGCTATAATTAGGATGCAATTAGCAATGCACAAGAAAGAGGTGTTTTCCTGGCTGCACTTTCTATGTCTATAAAGTTTCATTATTCTGAAGCACAGAATACACGGCATAACACTTGCTCTAAGCAGTTACACCAGAAAATAATTGCTATGCACAAGCTCTAAGGAAGCTATTGCAAATTTGTTTTTGGTGTGAGACAGAGGCACTGACACTGATGCAATAATTTCACACGATGGGGAAAAAATTCTAGAAGGATCATCACTGGAAGCAGTAAATGAAAAGGAGAATTACTAGCAGTCAGGAGTCTCAGCGCAGACTGGGGGGTGAGGGACACGGTTTGCTGAAGTACCAAGGAAGACTCTGCTTGTAATTTTCGTCCTGTGACCTGTTGGCTCTGCTGCTGTCACTTGCGAACCAGCCCTGGTGAAAGGACTACATCGTCCCCAAGGACTGTGTAGTTGCAATTTCTATTATGTGGAACTTGGAGTGAGATGAAATAAGGAGGAAAGCCATGAAAGAACAGGGTAAGTTAATTTCCTTATGATAAGAGCTTATTGGTCTCCTTCAAAGTCTCATTTTTTTAATATTCTTCTTTAAACAGAAGGTTGAGTGGTTAAGCCACTGGATTGGGACTCAGGAAACCTATGATCAGTTTCTAAGTTGGACACAGGTTTTTGTGATCATGGACAAATCACTTTGCCTGGTGTTTTGGTTCCTTATCTGTAATATGGAAATAATATCTCAAGAAGGAGAAAATCTTCCAGGGCTCCCTGAGCCTCAGCACACTGAGCTAGTATGGTCAGTGTTGTCTGGTAAGAACTTCTTTGGAAACTCAAAGAAGCAACAGAGTGATTCCTTGCGTGTCTCCCCCTAGACGCAACAGGAATTTGCTGTCTTACGAAGCTATGGCTCTCTGAAGAGTTGCTGGTAACTCTCTTGGTCTGTATGTTTTCTGATAGCAGGTAGTTTGTGATTATGGGTGCTTTCAGACATGAAGTCTGAAAAAAAAAAAAAAAAAAGCATTAAAAGAAAATGGAGATCTCACAAACAAGCTCTTAAGTTTAAGAAAAGTCAGATTGTTTGCCTGTGTACTGTAGTCATTAAGAGCGCTGCTGCTGTTCTGTTCTTCTGACACCAGTGTAGATCTGCACAGCCCTTGCAGTACTGGGACTGATTATGCTCATGCACTTTGTAGGAGCTCTGGTAGTCATGAGAACTGTGTAGGATGGAGTAAGCTAGGTCCAGATGAAATTGCTGGAAAGCTAATAGCCAGCATGTCTCTGCTGAGCTTTAATAGCCAACAAAAACATCTCTCCGCTGAGCATAATAGACTGTCGTCTTTCAAAGTCTTGTCACTTGGGGAGGTTTGCGTATCTTTCCATGGCAGCAGCGCACAATGTGTTTATGCCCGCGCGCTGGTGAATTTCAGTTGCTTTCCCCAAAGTTTCTGGGGGCTGGACCTTCGGCCAAGGAAAGTCTACGGAAATTACTGAGGTGGAACTTGGGACTGGTGCAACAGGCAAGAATTGATCACTTCTTACATGCTGTACTAAATTACTGGGTATGGTCAGTTAATTTAGCATAGATGAAAATCAGCATAAGGTCAGCTTACATTACAGAGGGGATATGTACTTCCATACATAGCCATATAGAACACTTATGTTAAAATGTGGCTCAAATATACCCTCTAATACTATGGCAACTAGTAATATAGCTAGTGTGAGCATGCTGACTCGTACAATATGTAGATGCGTATCGAATCATTGTCATTTTTCTCATCTCTTCCCCTAAGCAAAAAAGATATAAATGTGGTTGACTGCATGCATCACAGTGGCATACTACAGAAATGTTTCTTAATGATGATAGAAGAACTTATTTCTGGACCTACAAAACTCCTCTTTACAGTTGTATCTGAGACTTCGTTCCTAGAAGCAGAGTAGCTATAAATAAATGCTAGTGGTCAACACCTCCTGGGAATGTAGTGCTTTAATCTTTTTTGTCTGTAGAACCAGAATAATTATATCTGTCTACCATATAAGAGTGGTAATAATGGTAATTAATACGTGGGATGCTTTGTTTATTAAAAAATACAGTGGGAGTGGAGAGAAAGCATTATTTCTGGTGAGCTAATCATTTTCAGTCAGGCACATTAGAAGTCCAAAGTGAGTGAACGCCCTGTCCTGCACTAAACTTAACTTGGCAGCAAATAAAACGTACAAAGCCAGAGGAGGAGAATGCCAGACTGAGAATAAAGGCAGAGAGACCAAATTCTGTGCCTGTATATCTGTCTGTGTGTGTGCGTGACTGTGTATTTTTAACAAGCTGGCTGAGAAGGTGACAGTTCAATGTAGAGAAAATGAAGTCAAGAGTTCAGGAAATTGAATGTCTGATCTAGTGCTTGAAGCAGGAATTAAAAATCATTGGCCAAAATTTGGATCTAACTGTTCGTACTCAGGAACCCAGCATGTCATGCATGTTTCAGGCATCTTTTCATACATGTTTAGAAGAGAAGTAGTTTTTTTGTTACTTAAAGTAAAATCTTAGGGAGAAAATGAGATTCTTGATACAGCAGCATCTCTCGGTCCATAGAGTGTACAGACTACAGTAAGTGTAGTCTGCAGAGGTCTTCAGGTTGCAAGTTGTCAGCTTCTGTGTCTTGTGCTTGGCTGTTTTTTGGTCTCATTTCCTTGAGGCTTATACAATTCTGTCGTTCTTCCTTCTCTCCCTCTTTCAGGCAAAAAATCTGGGGGTCAGTTTCAGATTTGGCAGAGGGGAAGAGAAATCAAAGATACTCACTCACCAGTAGCTGGGGTGCAGGGGAAAGCAAAGAAGGTAGTGTGCAATTTAGGGGGTATGGGAAGTAGTCAAAGATACTGAAGCATTTAAGGGAGACAGCTAAGCATACTGTGGAAGGATTTAAAGGGCACGAAGAGAATATGGGAAAGCAGATAAATGGAAAGGAACTGAAAGTGTTTCTGGGAATGGTATTGCCCAGGGAATGTTAGGTGGAGGTAGGGCAGACCTCATGGGTGTTGAGGATGTTGGACGCAAATCTGTCAGAAACAAAGATTCATTAATTCAGCTGCTTATGAAAGGGTTTGTCTCTTGATATGTACAATTGTGTGGAAGGAAATGCCTGGAAGTCTACACTTACGGTCCGCCTAATCGTCTCTGTCAGAGTGGGGCGTTGTGGGAGCCTAGAGCAGATGCATGGGGCTTTGGCTTCCCTGCCATGGGAAGGGGGGAACTGGGAAAGTGAGGACGGTGTTTCTTTTATCCCCATCTTACACGGGCTCTTACTCCTTTACTTAGGCACAATATATGCCTAAAAGAAAAGCAGTGGAGTGGAGACACAGATTTAAATAGAAATAAAACAGTCATAGGGCACAAGTTTGTTGTTTGCAGTCAGCTTTTGAGGCAGATTAGGATCTTTTTGTCTGAAAAAGAAAGTTATCAGTGATAGTAGCTGCTTTGAGATGATCAATATATTGGAAAATTTCACTGTTTGAAAGGCAACATACCACGGTCCAGATGACTAATGGGATATCTAGAGGAAAATATTCACTCTTCCTTTAAATTATTTGGGAACACAGACACACCCGGTTTGCCAGGGCCGCTCCCTTCAGGAGTGCTCAGCCCAGGAAATACTAGGAGTAAAGCCATAAAGTGAGCCATCACTGAAGGATCTCTGTTGTTCCTCCAGCTTGTCATCTCCTTACTCTGAAAGGAGTAAGGAGCTTTTGAGGTCCAGAAACTTTACGGCTTAAGAGCACAAATGGAACTACAAATACATCAGAGCTCCGCAAACAACAAAGGTTTGTCCTGGGCTAGTTCTGCTATATAAATCTCTATAAATAAATTACATAGGTTAAACCATCCACAGGACATTAATTCTAGGATTCACAGAAGGAAAACAGTCTGAGGAAGTTCTGTTGAATTGAACTGGGGATGTTTGTTGATGGAGCAATTTCTATATTTTAGTTTATCTTTACTGAAGAAACAGTGAACCACCTTCCCAGCCTGGTGTTTTTTAAGAAGAGTGGACTTTGTTATGTGGCTGAAGAGCCTGTGCGTGCATGCACGTGTTTCTCCCCTGAACTGAATTTTTTAATAGGGGAGCATAGCTCAGTGGGATAACAGCTGAAGTCTCTTTGATCCAGCTCTGAGTCCATGTGTGTTTTTGTGAGAGCTACTTCACTGCTTTGTTTTGCAGTTTCTTTATTTTTTGATTAAAGATGGTGACAGTATGTTATTGCTGCAATCTAGTTTCTGTATATTCTTAGAGTTCTTTTGTAATGGAAGGTGACATAAAAGTTCAAAGTATTGTTAATTAATGCTTTGACTGAAAAGCTGATAACTGATCTGTTTTAGGGTGCTGTTGAGAGAGCTTTCTTTGGAATTTATCCTGAGGAGACATTGTTATACAACCTGGGACCTCCTGACTAAGCACACCTACGAGCTCTTGGCTGTCGTAGCACTGTCTGTCACTCTGTTTGTTTTTGCACGGAGAGGCAGGTTGCAGGATGTTGAGCAGCTGTTGCTGGGAAGCAGTGCTTTTTCCTTGTTCAAAGGTGCTGCGGGTATGACTGTATGTACAGTACAGAATGCCAACGTGTAGCAACCTGCAAGGAGTTACTAAGAAATGAGACTCAAAACACCTTGCTTCTAAACACCAAAAGAGCAGTCAGCACAGTTTTGGTGGTAAGTTACAAAAACTGATACAAAGGGGCTACTCCTTGCATCCAAGAGGCCTGCAAATCTTAACTCACTTATTAATTATTTCTCTTTTTTAATATCAGAATTTTGGCAAAAGCCAGGGGGCAGGGTGGAAGAGGTGTAATTAAAAATACATATTTAAAAGATATATTTAAAAGATGTATTTAGCTTTCTTAGTAACTCGGGTGTGGGTAGTTGCTGTGCTTGCTTATTGTGTTCTGCTTGGGCAGGTAAATAAGACCTTCAGGGACCCATTTGACTTCAGGGGTTAGAACTGGCAGAAGTAAAACTTTATTTTGTCTTTGTATTTGTCTTTGTATAATCCAATGCTTGCTGCTTAAAAATAACTTTTTACACAGATCTATCTTTATAGGTCTGGCACTTTAAAAATATGTAGGTGTATATATTAAAGAGCTCTGTACATCTATTTATGAAATGTTTCACCTTACCTTAAAAAAAACCAACCCTACCAGCTGTTCATAATAGCAAAAAACCACATTTTTTTCTGTTGTTAATTAGCTTTTTTAGACCAAAGACATACATAATATTGAGCTGGATACAACAGTCCTGCTTTTTTTGTTTCTTTTAACATGTGCTGAATTAGGTGTGCGAAATTACTTTTTCTGACCTATTTTCTTAATATTTTCTTATTTTAATTCCATTTCATGTTAAATGAATATAAATTTATCTGCAGAGAAGTATAAGATGTTAGTATTCAGTTAAAATCAGATATTTCTATACTGTTGTGATGTGGGAACCTGCCATACTATTAAGTGAACATACTGATCAAATGGACATTTGTCCAAGTCCAGTGGGGATTAGACTGAGTGTCTCGTTCTCCGTTCCTGAACACACACACTGCGAGTGGGCGAAGCCTTGCTCATACCTCTGCCTGCTTTGGCTAGTGCAGATGCACTCTTGTGTCGAGATGGAAACCTCTTCTCACCGTTGGGTCCTAGTAGATAAACTCCTGACTGCCACGTTGATAAAGGACAGGAGAGAACGATTGCCATTCACTGCTACTGAGGATATTTGAATTTTCTCTTTCCTAGCATTAGCAAGAAGTTGAGTCTAGCCATTTCAAAATGTAATATACACAGATATGCTTGTTTGTCATTTCATTAAAGTAATGAAAACAGATTTTTTTTTTTTACTTTTGTTTTTAATTCAGTTTCATGTGCTCTTTTTCACACTATAGAAAAATGATTCGCTGCTTCCTTTTGTCAGATGTCTGTTTTGAGTCTAAAGGCCAGACCTTATGACCTTGATGATAATCCTGTAACAGCTGGAGAACTGAAATTTTTTACTTCTTCAGAATCGATTAATTGACTCCAGGAAAAGTACTGGGAGGGTCTGGATTCCAAAGAAAGCGTAAATGTGGGGAAAAAAGCCCCAAACAAACAGAAAACCACTGCAAAATAATGGATTAGCTTGTAACTCATTCATAGTTAAAAAGGAAATAACTGGAAGCTGCCAGCTAGTTTCAGTCTGAAAATATGCATAACATATGTTTATAACATAAGGGTTTTTACTGATAAATTCCATAGTGGTCAGCACCTGTTTTAACTGATTTGTCTGAAAATGCTGCTCATTGCTGCTTAGAAGTTCATCAATCAATTTTCATTAGCACAGCCTGACAGGCTGGCTGGCTGGCTGGCTTGCCTACATTTTTTTTTCTTCTCTTTTTTTGCTATTGTCAATTACACAACTATTCCTAAATCAGGAAAAACTCCTACTGAAATATATGAAGACCCTTAGAGAATGTAAATACTAGAGGGCATGATGAAGCTGAACCTGGAAAGTTTGTACATTGAAAAAGAATTTTTTTTGTCATTGATCTGTGTCAGTGGTAAATCTGTAAGTTAAACAAGTACCACAGCGATAATCATAGCACAAATAAAAGAAAATTAAACTTTTGTCCTAGACTAAGGGAGTGCTTACACTTTAAAAGAAAAAAAAAAGAAAAATCCTAATCTGCACTAGTCGTAGTCGTTTGCACTCTATGTAAAAACTGAAGAGTCGAAGCTCTCATTGTGGAGCGAGTAACCGTATAGATTCAGCAGTCAACATCTCGTAAGTACCAGAAGATATGGAGACTGTGGTGATGACTAAGCATGCAGCAGGAACAGATCATCTCTCAAAGATGGCAATGGCCACCTTAACTTTAAATTGTGTTTTAGCTATAGAATATTTCTTAAAAAAAAACAACAAAAAGTCCTTTTGTTGAATATTCACCTGCTGGAACAGCTACTTTTTCAGTAACCCTAGACTCATGTGACCTTAACTGGCAAAAAGAAGTAGCCTTGCTAGATGGCATCTGGTCAGGCAGTGACAGGATAAGAATTTGTTGCTGAACAAATACTGCTGTAAATCATTGTTGCTTACCTAATAAGGTAAATATCAAACAAGCAGACCGCACAGTGATCTTAGATTTCTTTGTAGCTATTCCAGTTGACTCATTCTGCCTTCCCATAGTTTATGATATCTCTAGGATGACTTTCCTGGTCTGGTAAGACCTTGTTTCCTATCTTTTATTCCAAAATTGTAAGCTTACTAGAGATTGAATGCCCTCCACTTCCACTGCTGGATCAAGACTCTTGACTTAGTGCCATCTGGGAACAACTCTCCTGGTATTTGATAGGCACAGCTGCACAACGTTTTACCTGTTAGGGAAATATAGTAAGATAAGGCCTGTTTGTGTTGAGCACCACTGGTCGAGAACAAACCAGCTGTATCTGTGCCTTCAAGGCAAGGGCATGTTTCCCCATTTTAGTGTCCTCTCAGCTCTGGAAGTTTTGTGTGTTTCTATGATTGTTGCTTTTTCTGTTGGTGCCAGTTTACAAACTGTATTTGAGTAAAGACTCCTCTTGACTATCAAGAAAAAACAAACTTACATTATCATCTCTGCAAAGTCAGGCCATGGAATACCCAAGAGGACTAAAGCCTCAGTTTGCCAAATGCCAGTAGGTTTTTTTTGTATGTTGTAGGTCATACCATGTCATGAACTGACTTGAACTAAATTCCCTGAGTCTGTCTTATGTTCCGTCAATGTGTTTGAAACATAGAAGTGTCCAACCTCATCTCTGCCTGTACAGAACATGATGCCTGTGTAAGCAAGAGCTAGTGGTAAAGACGTAATTTTGCTTAACTGACAGTCATTTAGTTTATAATACGGCTCTCAATCACTTGTGTGTGCGTGCACGCTGCTGATGTATTAACCAGAGGATAGTGCTGACCACGAAAGGAAGGGTTCACCAGTGTTGTAGGATTTATTTAATTACAAAACAAAGATTAGCCAACGCAGCATATTTGAAGCTGCTTTTAGTAGGAATGTTGGCAGTGATGAACTGATCTGATGTCATTTCTGGCATCCTGTAGCAGTGCCATGCTTTCCACTATATTGAAAGACAACCTCCTATTCTTAGTTTTGTTTTTGACAGACATTGACAAAAAGTTTGTACCAACTTCTGTTAGGTACTTAAATTAGTGCTTGGAGCACAGAGAAAGAATCTGTTTTGGGGCTTCACTGGAGCTGGGAGGGGCAGTAAGACTGCAAATGTTAGCCCTTTAGGGTTATGCCGCACTCTGAGAACGGCTTCCATGTTGGAGACAAGGAGAGTTTGATGCACCAACAGGAATACTTAACTGTCTTTAAGATCATGTGTGCTGGCTCTTCACGTCTGCAGTAGAAGAGCCACTGTGATGAGAGAATGGTGAATGTTAAACTAAGATGTTCAGCAAGTTCTACAGTGAACTGAGACTCTCTTTTAATTCTAATACAATTCCTTTTTCAGTGATTGAGTAAAGTTACTGTGTACATTTCTGTAATCATGTGACTTGTCAGAAGAGAGAGTACAATAATATCCAGGTTATTTTAGTACAGAACAAGAGGAGTGGTGCTTTCTTTGATGTCATGCTTACAGCACATCACACTTTATAAAGGTACAAGGAATAAATATGAGGGTTGAAAGAACAACGAGCTTTCAACTTTGATCTCTTTCCTTCCCAGCTTATATCTGTCTCAGGTACTATGAAGTCTCCATTGTGAACAGAATATCACAAAGAATTTTTCCTCTCAGCTGGAGACAAAAATGTCCGAGTTCAGAAAAGGAAAACTGAAAAAAAAGTCTGATTAAAGGAATTACATTTATCTTGCATGTCTGTGTTGAGTTGATGCCACCTTTGTGATTGTCTGAAAGGCAAGATGAATGTGAAACACGGTGGGGTGCTATTTTAATGAACCATCTTTAGTTCTTGGGGCCTCTAGCTAACATAATTTAGTTTCAATTTTTGGATTTTGATAGTTATTCTTTAAGTGGGTCTTTACAGGCTTTACCTGTTAAATAATAGTGACCACAAGTAAATAGAAGAAAATTAAACATTTTCTTCACTATAAAAGTTTTTCCACAGTAAGTATTTTCACCTCAAATATCTGCTTAAATAAAAGACACTTCAACATTGTTGATGAATAGAAAAAAATTGGTTTCATACTGAATATCTAAAGGAATGCCAGCTTTTGCCATGATCCTTTTTGCTAATTATTCCCTAGGGTTGCTTAGACGTCTGTTCAACTTCAAGCATCGTGCGTAGCCCTGTGAAAGTTGTGGGATTATTTATGAGCCTTGGGATCAGCAAGCACTTGAATTGTCTTGTTGAGTCAGTTGTTCAATCATAGAAACTCTTGGGGGTGCAGCAGTTTTTATATTTGTATTTCATATAGCTGTGACCATATCCTACCTACAAAATTGCATCAGTTGTCAGCAATTACAGTTGTTTCTTTTCCACTAATAAGTACAATGGATTGCTTTTGCTATAAGAATATGTGGTGCAGTATTCTTGACAATATAGATCAATAGATTAGTCTTTAATTGTGCTGCCAGGAAATAAAATGCTGAACCACCTCATCTTGTAATAATCCAATAGACCGAACCATTAATGCACACACTGACATTTTGTGTTTGAAAATAGTTGAGGGCAGAGTTATTCTTTTCCCAGACTAGTCTGAAATACACTTCTGAATTGATAAAAAGGAAGAGAAATATCCTTTGGTTGAATCACACCTATTGCCGTAACCTGACCAACTGAGCACCCTTCTAGTCAAAGCAACCGGACTACCAATGATTTTGCTGTTTGGGGCAAAAGAATTTAACTGTGATAAAAATGGAATTCCTGGATCAGAGATGATGTACAGAATTAGTTACATTTGCCTTACCCGGTAACATGATTTTTTGTTGTTTAGTTGAATAGGGTAGAAAAGGATGTCCATAAGCTGTTCTGGATGCAGCAGTAATTCATTTGGATGTTGGTGACATTCTTCACCAGTACTTATCTTAATGGAGCACCCTACTTGAGGCCTCTGATAATTAAAAAAGATAAAATAAAGTCAGCATTGCAGGTGCAGTGTCACAGAAACAACACTTCATTTTTGGGTAATGGCAGGAGGCAGTGAGGAAGCTGCATAGTAGTAAATGGAGTGGAAACCTCAACAAAAAATCTCTACAGGCCTGGGTGTTAGAAAACATCATGGACTCTTAAAATTCAGTCAAGGCAAGTGTGTGATCTTTGTTATGATTAAAGGATGGCTGTATCCAGAATTCATTGAAGTTTTGCATAAGAGTCAAATGATAGAAAGAGGATGATGAAGTCACTTAGCTTGGTTCCTTGATGGACCCAGCTTCAGTTCTCAGTTATTGTGGGTCCCCCCCCCCCCAAGTTTCATAGAACTATAATGTAGAATGAATAAATATTTTGTTACGTGTTAATGAAATCACAGTTTTACAAAGAGGTTTGTTTGTTGCTTTTAAAGAAGCAATAATAACTGCTTTTTAAAAACAGTTTATGTTTATTTACTTGTAGTATTCTTAATAAAAGTGGATTATCCAATATAGAAACAGTGTCATTATGAAACTGATTTAAATCATTCTTTCATCTCCAGTGAATGTGTATCTGATCTCTGACAGCGGCCAATACCTGATGCTTGGGAAGGAAGGTTTTAAGGCCTGCAAAGGCAACAGACAGTACTATGCTGACTGACATTATTGGTTTGGGTTTTTTTTCTAACATCATGTAAACATTTTACTGGACACTTGATTTTCTGTGTACTATTGGAGCCCAGCTAATAATTTCACATGGTGGAAGATGGCTCTTGATCTCTCTGTTGTCCCACACAAAAAGGTGATTAGCTGTAATCTCAAGCATATTGTTTTGGTATTTTTGTGTGTTTAATCTTAAGATGCACTGTCTCACTGAGGGATAAACTTGGGGGATGCTGGGGTTTAGAGAAGCGAGTCAGATTCAGTTTCTGAAACTACAGTAAAGGGAAAAGCATTCCTAAGAGCTTATTTTGCTGCCTGTCCAGCTTTACAATGCTCTGCAAAGCTGACTTTTTGTTATCAAAGGCTCATGTGCCATGAAAGTTATCATACACAGTTGATAACAGGAAGCTGAGCACAATGCTTTAATTCAGCTGAAAGATTTTGCAAATGTCATCAGTTGGGAAAGGAAATTGTCACTATGTGGTCTTCAATTAAGTCCTGAGATAGAAATGTGATAGTGTTTTCTTTTGTGTTTTCTCTTGATAACAAATTTTATAAAAGAAATAAAGGGAAAAGCAATGTTACATGTGTTTTGGAATGAACACCAAGAAAAAATCAGTAAATTCACTTACTTATTTCTGAATTAGTTTAACAAAATGTAACATAGTTTTGTAAATATGTAAAACTGATATCCCATTTGCCCTTTGCCACCTTGGGAGATCCCAAGATGCCTTGTCAAAGAGTTAACGTTTGATGCAATGTAAGATGATAGAAACGTGGCTCCATCCTATTCAACCTTCAAACTAAACTCAGTTTCTTGACTGTTCTTCAGTACTGCATTTTGCATGTGCGTGTGCTGCAAAGAAAGGTGTTTCCAATGGAAGTTGGCTAACTGGTTAGCTAAATGTCAATTATAATAGCAGTGAGGACAAAATCTTAACAGCTTGATAACAAGCCTTTAGGGGTGGCTAGTGCTTAACTGGGTTGCTCAGCTAAGTTATAGCACAAATTATTTTACCTTTGATATCACTTTAAGCTGAGTTAGCCCTTTTCAATAAGCCATTCTTAGCCAATCTCCACCTCTTTTGGTAATATAGACACCCTTTGTCTTTGTCTGTGGGCTATATGTTTCTTCTATTGAAGGCAGTAGTATAGGTTATCTTACACAAAGTTTACTTTCCGTAAGTTTGGACATATCACCAAATTCCTGTTACCTGAGGAGTGCCATCAACACTACCATAAAAAGCCAAGAAAGATCTGTAAGAATGTTGCTTTGTTTTCTGCTGTGTGGAATGAAGCCAATAAACTGACTTGTTAGAGATATGTGGACTGTTGGGCTTACGGCTTCCTCTCTCTCCATAATGTAGGAACCCCTTATGCTGGAGAGCATTTTTGTGATGCATTTGTTGATGTTTTTCTTTTTAAGATTTGTCTTTAATCTGGTTTTGAAAACAAAGGTGGAAAATACAAATTCAGAAAACTTGCCTACAATCAGTAATCAGGAAACAAAAATCACTAGCAGAGCAGAGATTCCTCGTAAAATGACTGGCAAATGAAATAGCTTTGGGAATATGAAGAGTAATTTACTGTGGTTGTTAAAGTTGAAATTACGTGTTTTAGTTGGCTTCTTGTTAATATGGGCTTGGTTAACTCATGTTACAGAGTTCAAAAAACTGAATATATGATGTACAAGTCTGTTCTGAAACTATACTTTGCTAACAGTTTAGGGAGAGTTTGGGGCAGTTGTAACTGAGTACAAAATAAAGGCAAATTTTAAACATCCTAACTGAATAACAGTAAGATACCATGCATTTTCTGGGCATTTTTTTTTCCTCCTTACCCCAAATATTTTGTATGATTCCATGAAGTATGTATCATTGACTCCTTTACTCTACTGATGTCCACAGGTATTGTAAAATATTGATCTTTTCCTACTTGACTTCTTACTTGCCACCTAGACACTTGCAAATTGTTGATTGTTTCATTATATCCCATTGAATAACTCTTTGTACTGATATCTGAATTTGGCCACCTAACAGTATAAAAACTGTTCCAGAAGTAGCTTCACAATTTCTAACATGTGACATACAACTTAATACTAAATGTAACAGAAAATGAGGTAGTATAATAAAACCTTCAGATCAGAAAATCTTCTAGAGCATGGAGAGCAAGAACATGGAGAATCGGACAGGTTATTCCTGTTGCCATTTCTCTAAATGGCTAATTCAGGTATCTGTTTACTATGTTTATGTTCATGATACAGCTCCAGCGTTGTTCAGAAGCTGTAAAATTCATATCTATATGGATTCGTGAGAGCTTTTAGCACAATAAAAGACAGCAATGCCCCTGAGTGCTTTCTTAGATTTATCTTTTGCTTTTATAGACAAGAAATTGTTGAAGTAGCATTAAATATGAATAGCTAGGCTTTTTGATCTGTTGTGTGTAAAATTTGCATCCTGATATACCAACATAGATCTTTTCCGAAAGTTGCTTGTGAGTAATAACAGTGCTTAATATGGGCATCAGCAGTCATTATATGACTATTAATTATTTTTTCATGAATGAATGTGATCTTGGTGAAGAAGCAGCAGGCACTGAGAGAAGGAGAAAGAACACTGTGGTGTGCAAGGAGCGTATTTGTTACGAGGAACTCCTGTGCTTCGCTTGTGCTGATCCCCTGAGCCAAGAGCATATACCCAAAGCCATTCTGTGCTTATTTAGCTAGGTAGGCATCACTGATTGTGTGATTTGTACTCTGAGGCAAGTGTACAAACACTTTCTCACCCTCTTCTTCTGGTTAGGTTAGTCTGATACTGCCATGCCTTTGTGAGAAGCGAAACAGAGACAGGTGCCGGTGGTCTGCCATGGCTTTTGACCCAGAGGAGGGCTGCTGAGTCAGTTCTCCTTTATCTTCTTCCCACCTTTTGACCATTCCTTTTGTTGCTGAGATCAGCCCACTTCCCCCCGCTTGCAGTGGAAGCAGCAGGGATCCTGAGTGTGTTCTTTGCAAATTTACACAGTGGGTTGCTGTTTCAGTTTCTCATTACCTGCACGTGTTAGGCAAGCCAGGATACCCATAAGGTTAGGTTCGATTCAGGCTGCAGTGAGTAAGCTGACACACAGTCCCCCCTTTCCTGTTGTTCAAGGCTGTGGTAGCTTAGTTCTTTTGAAATACCTTGTGCTAGAAAGTACCAGAAAATAAGATGATGCTAGTACCTGGGCTCTTTTTTATTTTTAACTCCCAGAAAATATATAACATTTAGGATTGGGGTATGGTATATATGAGGGACTAAAAATCCTTGTACAGCAGTGGACATGCCTGCTTTTTGGAGTGTAACACATTTCCTTAACGGTGGTAATTTTGTTCCTGGGTTTGAGCTGGGTGAATATGTTAAATGTTTCAATGAGCTGAACATCAGCCCAACTATATTTTCTGTTGCGCAGCAAGAGGATGGATCTTGTTGCAATTTGAAAATATCGCCTGTAAACTGTTGGAGTATAATAACCTGAGATACTTTTTAAGGACTAAAACATAATTACTTCAAAAGCCACAAAGTAGCTTTGCACTGCCGGTTTTTAGAGCTCAGCAGATTTTATGTAGTGCCTGAATTATTAATGGAGATAAACTGGAAGAGAAAGCTCCGTAGTCTTAATCTCTCTCAAGCAAGCAGTAGCTGGTTGACTTTGCAGAGACGGGCAATTCCCTCTGAAGAAATGAGTGAGCAGGTACCTGCCGAGGAGTCCTACGGTGAGAATGGCCTGTGTCAGTATGCCCAGAAGATAACTGCCTGTTTTGGACGTTTAGGTAAAGGAATTTAAAGATCTGCATGTGAGAGGCATGAAATGAGAAGGTGTTTTTGAAACAGTATTAATTCTGATGTGCAAAAGCTGTGAGTTATGGTTTAAGTGTTCTTTCTAATCTATATTATACTGATGAGCCGTTTCTTCCAGTTTACAATAAATAGCAAAGTATTTTTGTACTTCACCCAGCAGTCTTGAGTAAGTAAATTGTACGTGGCAAAACTGAAGAACGAAGCTGTGTGTCAGACATATATAAAATCATTTTACCATAACTGGAAAGTTTTTGTTTCTTTAGGTGTGAAAAGCTGATTTTTAGAGTGATCTTTCTGCTCTCTCTTGCTGTTTTATTTATTTATTTTTTAGAATCACTTGGGTAACTATATTTCTCGGTATTATGGGTGCAGTCCTTCCTCATTTTCCATCTGTGTGAAAGGTTTTTCTTTTTTTATCCTCAGTATCTGTGAGAACTCTTACATGGGAGAAGATGATGATCCTGTCATCTTGGATAGCTCCATGAAATATTGTTTGGGTCTGTCTAAGTATGCAGTAAACGTGCTGTCCTCTGAAGTGGTATGAGGAAGGAAAAGGATAATTTGGTTTGGTTTTCATTTATTTTCTGTTTGCTTTTTATTTTGATTTTTCTTTGCAGCAAAATTTCACTGAGTTGGAGTGATTAACTTCAGTTTATTGATTTTTTTTTTTCAGTACCAGAATAAAATTACACTAAAATGCATCTGCAGAAAATTAAGTTCTGATGACAGAAGCAATTAAAGACAGCATTATGAGTGCACTATACATTTCTGTCTTTTATGAGCTAAAGGGCCAGTTTAATGTTGCTGGAGAGGAGGGAGAGAGATTTTTTCTGCTATGATTTTAGCCCTTGGTGTCTAATCTTTGCTGTTATTCAGTGTATGCTATTCTGTTGTGCAATTTGTTGATTCCACAGTAAAGGTTTGTTGTTACTTCGTGTTCTAGTAGCACTAGTATAGGAGACTATTCCTGGTTGTATGCAAAACATATATGTGCTTAATCATCTGGGCAGTTGGTTGGGTTGGTGAGTTCAAAAGGGACTGAATATGAAAAAGCTTTCAGACAGATGAAAATATTTGTAGTTAAAATACATATAAAAGCAGTAATGAGATCAAATATTTAAAGTATCCAATCTACCTCATTTACATCTCATATCCAGTCCCTTGTGAATCTACCGGTGTGGGAAGCGGTCACATCTGAAAATGCCTGCGAAGCCCCCGTGTTCTGCCAGGCTGGGGCACCCTGCGCCGACCGCTCAGGTCCGACGTGGCTGCGACGCTGCCGTGAGTCAGACGTATTGCGCTACTTGGCAGACACAGAAAATTTCCTCAGTGCTGCTTCTGGGTTGGGCAGGCTGCGTTCCTCAGAGCATTTTTCAAGAATTTTTCTTTTCTCTTCAGCAAGCATATTAGAAATCAGCCTTTTCCATTTGATGGGGTGCTTGATTTAAGTGATCAGAGACTGCCACTGTCTTTTTGATTCTGACTAATGCTAAATCCTAATGCTTGGTAACAGTTCATTGCACAAGGCTGCCTCAGACCCTGTCCGTTACGTTGGCCACGGGGATCTGACCCTTGGAGCCAGCTGCTCTAAACAGCCCTTAGTCTGATAAGAAAACCCCTGTGATGCTTCCTGGTCTTATTTTGCGCACTTCTACTTCTTGTCCTCTTATATTACATATTGACAGGATGGAGGCTCTTAAAGACACACCTTGTGCTTTAAAAACACTGACAAAAAATCATACTGCTTTGCCTTACAAGCAGTATCTAGTATCTGGCCCTGGAAATTGTCCTTATCGGACAATGACAGCAATAGCCTGGGCTGGAAAGGAGCATCAACACAGCAGGCTCCCTCAGAGCACAGTGGTGTTATTTAAAAAAAATTATAAGACAGGATGCTTGTATGGTGACTTGTTAAAGTCACGAAATGCGCTTCTAAATTGAGCTGTCCCCCAGCAATGCTGTGAGTATTAGCGGTGGCAGGAGACTGGATTACACTTAACTGTTTGAAATAATACTTGACCCTTCTACAGCAGTCACAGTCGGACTCTGCTCCTGTGTTTGGAGACACTGTGGAAAAAGAGCACTGACCTCTTTGCTTCCTTTCAGGTTAGCACCAGGGGCTGCTCTGTCTGCTGATGTCCTGCCTAGCAAGTGCAGAAACAGATCCTCTGCATGGGTGAAAGCAGGTTCAGCCTCTTGTGCCTCTGCTCTGCCCCTTCACCTGTACCCCATCATTGCTCTTCTAAAGTTATTCAAGAGTTAAATGTGCAGGGACAAACTGCAGTATGTGATTAAGGGAGTTAATGGAGCTTTCATACTACTATTATGGTGTGTGATTATGTGGCAAAAGACTGCAGCTTCTTCTGATAACTGCTACATAACAGATCTTACTAGTTTAGTACTTTCTGCATTAGCTGGTGTAACTGCTGTCTAGTTGAATGTAGCTGGAAGGTTGGAGTCAGCATGGCTAGAAGAGAAAACTGTGTGTCAGTCTCAAATCTGTGAATTTAAACTCTGGTAAATGACAGGCCCTTCTGCTAGGGTTTAGGCAGACAAGCTGTAGCAAACCTTGTTGCAACAGTTTAAGAAGTTACTGGCACAGCTTGCCATTCTGCACTCTAAGCATTAACTTCAGCACAGTTAACTTTTAGGTAATGTGTGCTTTTGCCTCACCTACTTTAAAGAGCAAAGTCCGGTGTCCAGTGAAAGCGCTGGTGAAGTTGGGTAACTGGTGCTGCTGTCGTCACATGTTCTGTAGCCTGTCAACATGCTTTACAGATTATCCAGCAATACATGACACTGTTATACTAAACTGAGATATGTGTATTGGAGAGAGTGCATCCAGCCATCTCCTGTGAGCTGTTATCTGTCTACTTTAAGCACAGATTGATGATCCACCTTCAGCTGAAGTGGTGGAAGCTTTTGGAGTTTAAGGAGCTCTGCCTTTTCCACTGAGTGGCTGTGGTGTGCAGGTCAGTAGGCTGTGAAATCTGGGAGAGACTGAGAAATTGCTGCAAAGCTTCATTTCTGCGGGGAATGTTGTGAAACGCAGCATTTGCTGAGATCTGTGATCTCTGATCTGGTAGAAGATGCTCTAGGACAGAACTCTTAATTCTTAGCTGTTACATTTATTGAGCCAAACCCTCCTCAAATATAAATTAGCATCATCCAATTAAAATGATTGCATTGGTGCTGATTTATACTGGCTTTGTACCACGGTGGGTATGATTGGTTACAAAACCAATGGCTGTTTAATAGGAACCATGGTTTCAGGCTTGTTTTTTAAGATAACACTACTTAAAAAATAAAACCCAAATGATCTCATGGGAAAGCAAAACTATGTAATAATAGATGATCCAAGACTGGATTGGAGAGACAATATGTTGTCTTTAAAACAGTAAATAAAGCAGTCTTCTCTTCAAACCTTGTCACCATCAGTAGGTAGTACTTGAACTCTATTTGGGTTTTGAGGGAAGAGTTAAATGATAACTTCCCTAGCAGTTTCTCACTGTGCTTAGTAAGCTCATTATTTTGGTGTCTCTTCACTTTCTAATTTAGTGAAAGCCTTACTGGAAGCAGTGCAGTTATTACCCATGGTCATTTTGCGGTTATATCTAACTTCTGCACGTTAAGGAAAACTGAAAGCCTGGGCTGAACGTCATCTGTGCTGTTATCTTGGAGAGTTTGGCTGAATAAGGATTCTGAAGTTGTCTCTGATCAGGGGCCCCGTCTGGCTTCTACCTGTAACTTCCTGTTAGAGATGATAAATGTTGTTTTAGTTTTTGGGGGGGGAGTTGGTCTTTTTTTGATCTTTGGCTTTGGAATTTCCTGTGGCTTTCCAGCGCCCAGTTGATGATTAACTCTGTCTTTACCCAGGGAGAAATATCCATTAGATGATTAGATTAGCAAGTTGCTCAAATTGGATTAATGTAAATACTTCTTGTAAGTGAAGCAGTAAGAATTGGCACAGTATCTGTGAAGCTTCTCCTGTCAGCCATACAGGAAAGTGGAGAGGAAGAGAGCGTGAGGAAATCAGTCCTCAGTATTTAGGGGAAAGTGTAAATGCTTCTGTTTGTAATAGACAGTGGAAGCAGCAGAACGGATTTTGCCAAAGAAATCTGCTTATGAAGTCTTGCTAGTCAGCCTTTGTACATGCCTCAAAAAGGAGGACAAACATGCCCTGCCTTTCGTATAACCTTTTCTCCATTATAAATACATACCTGGCATAGAACAGAGACCTGGTAGATTAAATGCACAGGTGTACGTGTATAGCTTATGATGATGATGATTCTTCCATAATAAGATTTTTAACACAGCACGGTTTTTGTTTTTAACTAATCCTCTTATATACCTCAGATACATTCTTCCTCTTGCCCTGATTAATCCGATTTTCAGATACCCTGTGTGGCTCTGCTTCAGGTTTATGCATTCCCAGGGATGAGTTGTAACTGATTACAATAGTTTTAGATGGTGGTCACCTGACCAAGCATACTGTCATAATCTCTTGAAGATAATCACTAAAAATATAGCTTCCTTAATCTCCTTTGCTGGATAAGGGAAAAAGAGAAGGATCTGTAAAGACAGTGTGCTGTGAGTAGCAGACTCAATATGTGCACTACAGGTTGTTCTCCCTGGCTTCTTGCTAATAGAAATGCCTTCTTTCCCCATTTTAAACACCTTTGTGAAGCTGTGTGGATCAAGTAAAAGTAAAGAATTGGTTTTGGAAAAGGTGAAATTCAGAAATTCAGTCAAAAGGATGTCATTTATTGAGGATGGGGACATTGCAGAGGTCTTATATCTCATTCCCGAGAAGAGTGTACTGAAGCAGCTGCCCTACTTGAATCCAGATGACTATTACTTATGTGAGTGGTTATTTGACAGTCCTAAGGATCTGGGTAAGTGAGGACTGGCATCAAATATTGTTTTTTCTCGGTGTATAGATTGGATTGCTTTACAGTTAGCATATTTTTTGCTTAGCAGAAAGATGTTTATGACAACAGATGTCCTCAGGTGCAGATTAGTGAATGACGGAGAGGATGGAAAAAGAATAAAAACAAATCAATCTGAACAGTCAAAAATAGCTGATGGATATAGACGCATCTCTCTCTATGTGGCCATCTTGGAACAAAGAGGGTCTTAATCTGCAGAAGTACTCAAGCTGGAAGAACAGCTTGTGAAAGTACAGCATCCTGTGATAGTGTTTTCCAGAGCCCGAGTGTGTGTTTTATGAAACTGTATTCCCTTTTGTTTGTTTTAAACCTGTTGCCTATTAGTTTCATTTGAAGCTGCCTAATTTTTGAATCAGAAGAGACAATTAGCAATCGTTCCTTGTTCACCTTTTTCTTGTCACTTGTGAGTTTTAGACCTCTGTCGTATCTCTCACCCAGATACTTCTTTCCCAGGATAAGCAGTCATAGTTTATTTAGATGCTCTTTGTGCCTCTAAAGTCCATGCCTTTGATTATCCTTTTTTACCTTTATCTTTCTAGCTCTACTATAACCCTTGGAAACATGGGGAATAGAACTGCATACAGTATTCAAGATACAGCATGATGTGGATATATGCACAGTCATAACAATCCTCTCTATTCCTCCCTGTAATTCTTAACTTTTGGTTTGTGTTTTTTATTAATATTTAACTTTGGTTTATTCCTTAATAGAACTGTTTATTGGTGGAGAGACTGGTGTATTCATCTGCTTAGCTGATTTGTTATGATCTATTAAGAATTAAAAAAAAAAAATCTGCAAATGCCAGTCTATGAAATTGGTTATGTGTGTTCATCTGAAGCTTGCATACAAACTTCAAAGATACTGTCTTTTGTGACTTGCGTTATGGACCTCAGTTTTGATACCCAATTTGCTTATACGCTGGAATTTTGCCTGTCCCTTGGCAGATCAAGCAGACTGCATATACTTGTCATTCTATTCAGCTATTCAAAATGTTAATAACAAGTGGCTGTATATGGCAGACAAGCATTTTTCAAAGATCTGCTTTCAAGTTCATTACTTCTCAGTGCTAGATAACATTTTTTGTTCTGCGCAAATAGTTTTTTTGCTAGTTAGCTCTGTACCCAATTAACTTCATGGCAGAATAGTAATACTGGCCAAAACCCATATACTGTTTTGGATAGTTACTGCTTCTGAGTAATCAGTTTTGTTAAAAGGAAAATTTTAATGAAGCCATTGCTAAAACATGAGGCAAGTATGTAATATGGCTGTGAACCAGAAAAAGCTGGTAGTATTTGCCTTGCCAGCCCCTCCAGTGTTGTGCATTGGTTTTCTGGAGAAAACTTAGACAATGAGGCATTTTTATAAATCATAACTCAGAATAGAAAATGAATAAACAGTGACAGGCTGTATTATTGATCCGTGCAGGGACTCCAAAGAAATTCTTTGCCAGTGTAGCAGACTGGGAGTCACCTTTTTGCACAGGTGCAGTTTTCTTCTAAATCATAGGAGGCTTATAAATCAGTCTAGAAATTGGCAACCGTGCGATTCTTCACTCATTTGTCAGCAAGTGCAGAGGCAGTGGGTTAGGTTCTGATTAACAGTATGCTCTGACAGATCATGCATAAATCCTTTGGGCCTAATTTTTCTTTCATCCATCAATATGGGTGCTACCATTTTATGGGATGGTAATATGCTCCTGCTTTCCAGTGGTGTGAATAACGCAAGCAGAGAATTTGCAAGGTGTCTGGCCTCTCAGCTTTACTTAAATTACGGCAGTGGAATCGGAATAAGAACCCCAGCTACTTAGAACAAAAACAGTGAAATGGTTCCTGGAAGTGAGTGAGAATGTGCATTATTTATTGGCCTGGTTGTAAAAGGTGCATGTGCCTTTAAGCTACAAACGCATCAATCCCTGTTTTAGGCCATGTGCCTGCTTGGGGATTATGGTGCCTCAAGTACTACAAGATTCAGCAGCTTATATACCCTGCTGGGAGAGAGTTTGTTGTCTGCATTTGGTTTTACAAACAGGGATTAGAGATGACCCTGTCCAAGGCATTTGGAGACAAAATAAATATTTCACTTGCTGCTTACAAGTGGAATGATAATCATCAGGAAAGGCCCAATTTTTAGATTTTTGGAAGGTCAGAAATTTTCTCAACAAGTGCAGAGCTGTTTAGTATTCAGGAAGTGAGTTTGAGTCTCACAGGTTTAACCCTTGACATGCAGATTTAGCACTCTTGTCATGAAATTCCACTGTTTCCCTAAGGGTAGGGTTGGAATATCCTRTCTCAGGCTAAATGATGGCATGGTGCTGTCAGGTAAAAGTACTCTAAAAGTAGAAGAAAACTTCAAAAAGAGAGTTCAGAAGAGTACTGAATCACTGAAAGGGAAGGACAGAAGGGTGACCCTTGGGTTTGTTTGACCAGCAAAGACTGATGGAGCAGCCTTCATTCCCATTTCTAGGGAAGGTGGTAAGGGACTGCTTTCCATGAGGCAAACTGCCAGTCAGAAGGTTTGCTGCAGCCAAATCCGTGTTAGCCAAAAAGGCCTGGTTTGACGTGTGGCTTTAAGCCTCTCAAGGCCAGGCTCTGGTAAAGGGGTGGGTATGGAAAAATGCTTGATGTTCAGGGCTAGCAAAAGTTGAAAGTTTGTCGCAAAAGAGCCATGGATTTTCAAAGAGAAAATAGGCTTGTGAGCTGTGTTGCTTCTTGCATGTGGTACTGTCATCTCTTGCTTCTGCGTGTTTCCCTACATACCCCTGCTCTGTTCCTGCAAACTGAATGTTGCTCAGATGGAACAGGGATGTATACCTGACGGGAAGAAGATAAACACTGTATTATCTAAGACACTTGCTGTATGAGTTTAGTAATGTTTTATGTAACAGTCTTAATTTAAAGCAGGGTTTGTGAGAATGGCTGCTTGTGTTGGATCAGTTGGACGTAGAGGAAGACAGAAGGCATCTGTCAGAGGATCAGAAGAGCATGGCGGGAATAGAGAGAGCATGAAAACACCTCCATGGGGAGCCAGGGAGCAGACTGTACTGGTGCAGGGAAATGTGCAAAGCCTTGAGACACTGACAAAGGGGGTCTGGGGAAAAGAGGATCTGTTTTCTCTGTATGCATGTGTGCAGGTGTCATGAAGGAGTGATGCACTTCACTCATAAGAGGGAAGCAGCACTGTGTTTATTGCGGTAAGATAACAACTTAACAAAGTTCAATCGTAAATAAGAACGTTTTAACGAGGTTCAATTGGCAAGGTTCACTCAGTTATTTACTGCATGAAGGACAGGGTCAGATGCACATGCAACAGAGACCCTCCCGTTGAGTCACGAGGTTCAGAAAGGACCCCCTTGCTTTCTAAACTCCTTCTGAGAGGAGCCTAGGTGCAACTGGATCCAGTCTTAGTCCCAGACTTGGTCAACAGTTTATGTCTAAAGGAGTGTGTGCGAAGGAGACCCTCCCGTTGAGTCACGAGGTTCGGAAAGGACCCCCTTGCTTTCCACACTCCTCCTGAGAGGAGCCTGGGTGCGGCTGGATCCGATCCTAGTCTCAGACTTGGTCAACAGTTTATGTCTAAGGGATTATGTGCACAATCAATCAGAGATATAACTCAGCAAAGTTTCGCAAAGTTTGCAAAGGTTCAGCGTGCTATTAATCACTTACCGAGGATCCGTCGTGGGTCAGGAATCCCTCAACCTTGAGGAGTAACCTTGAGAGGCGTCCCTGCTCAAGAGGAGGTTCTGCAGTGCAGCCCGCTGCCGTGCAGGAGAGCTCCATGGGCTCTGGGCTGCCCCCTATTTATGGGGGGGGGAGATGATTGACTCATAGTCATATTTGCATGCTGGACGGGTCTTAGTTGGCGCGTGCTCAGTTAGCCCCTGTCTACATGCTGTTTACAGGGAGGTCCGGTTGAGGGGCAGAGAAGCACATCGGGGGGAAAGGAGCACACCGTCACAGCAGGGAGGAGGGTCCAAGAGATGAACAAGGTGACATGAGGGCATATGAAGAGGTAAGGTGTTTTTTTTGAGAGGAATTGGTGTTACAGATTTGGAACTGAAGGTCCAGCTATAGAATACCAGCTGCTGCATAAACATTTGAATCTTTCCCCAATATTTTACATCTGAGATCCCACACATCCTCTTGCTTCCTCATCAGTAGGATTTTCTTGCTGTGCAAGAAAGCTAGAGGGTATGATATCCTTGCCATCAGTCCCCAGCTAGGGA
The DNA here is from genome assembly GCF_003343035.1 of Apteryx rowi. Classification (NCBI taxonomy): domain Eukaryota; kingdom Metazoa; phylum Chordata; class Aves; order Apterygiformes; family Apterygidae; genus Apteryx; species Apteryx rowi. The sequence goes on from NW_020449418.1 coordinate 1,258,724, forward strand.
AAGGAAAAGGCATTGTGTGCCTCATTGCCATTTTCCATGCTTTGTACCAAGAAATGCCCAAGTTCTCCCTGAAGTCTGCAGCTTCTTTAACAGCTGCCCCTGTTGTTGCCTGGACAGAGAGAAGGAAGACACAGTGGAAAAATGGATTTGTATTTTAATCTTTGGTCTCACCTGCTAAAGGTGTTCCTACTAGAGACACCTGGAGTAGGTGTTCCCCACAGAGGGTGTAATTGCTGTGACCTACAGCCATAGAATTTTAATGGTGCCATATGAGTGTGTCAAGTCTACTAAGCTAAGCAATCTTGAGTGTGGCAAGTGGTGATATGGGAGAGAGAAAAATCCAGGTTTTGTTGATATTTTAGTAGGTGGTACTCTACCCTTAGATGCTGAGAGGTGGTACTCTTCTTTTAGACGCTGAGAGGTGCCATACAGACTGCTTGTGTACATCAGACAAGGTAGTTCTGCTTTTTGGTAGCTCTTCAAATGAATTCCTTCAAATGGTGATCTCTCCTGGCCCCAGTCCTATAATATTTTTAATGCTGACTTACATGAAGAAACAGGGAGCATGCTCATAAAATTTGCGGTAACCCAGGTTTGGAAGCGTTGTGTCATTCTTCTGCAGGACAAGATCTGAATTCAGAATGATCCTGACAAGTCAGCTAGATGGTTTGAAATCATACAGTTGAAATTCAGTGAAGACAAGTGTAAAGTGCTGGACTTGCACAAATAACAAATGGAAGATAACTAACAGTACTCCAGAAAAGAATATAGAGAATAACAATGCTTATCACAATGTAAATATGAATCAACAGTATGATGCTGTTGCAAAAAAGTTGTACTTATTCTGGGATGTGTTAGCAGGAGTGTTCTTTGTATAATAAGAGAGAGAATTTTCTACTGTGCTTGTTACAGAAGAAACCCCTGCTGTATACTGTCTCTGTTTTTGGATATCACCTTTTAAGAAAGCTACTCATAAACTGGAGGGAAGCTAGTATAAGGCTGTAAGGATAATAAGTTTAGAAGAAAAGACTTATGAGGAAAGATTAACAGAATTAGGTTTGCTCAGTCTAGAAAAAAGGAGACTTGGTCAACTTTCAGATGTGTAGAGGGTTGTGAAATGAAGATGTATCCTCCATTGTATTGAGAAGTGCAGAAAGAAATTGGCTATATTTGCAGCAGAGAAGATCCAGCTTGGATAATAAGGACAAACTTTGTAGATACAGAGGCAATGAAGTGGAGGAATTGATTCCCTAAGCATGCTGTGGAATCTTTTAGGAGATTTTTGTCAATGTCACTGATGGTCTAGGTGCTTGATCCAGTGCAGGACTCTGATCTTTTGAGTCTCTTCCAATCCTCTGTTTCTGTGATTACAGATCACTGTGAGTTGATCACCTGTTTGAATGCACAATTATTTGTGTTTGTGGTGGGAGGGAGGAGGGTTTTTTTTTGGTTTGGTTTGGTTTGGTTTTTTTGAAACACATGGTCCTAGTGTCTTGACCCAATTCAGATTTGGGGAACTGCATTTCTCCCTCTTCGCAGGCCCATTTTGGGGGTGGAGGGGAACGGGGTGTTTGTGGCTTGTGGCTTTGCAGTGTTACTGCAGAGATTCCTAGGCCTACTGTGCTGCATGGACTGAGCATGTCATCATTTCCATCCTGGAAAGAACCTGCCTCTCTGGAAACTGGTTGCAAACCTTTGCGATACCAATGTGCAGCTGGGGTGCAGCATGAAAGGCCACGTGTCGCTGGTAAGGATTAGCCAGGCATAGCAAGCTGCTGTCTCCTGGGGCACCTGTGCTCACAGGGCCATTCTAACCACCACCTTGATGGAGAAAGAAACCTTGCTTCTGTTTTCACTGCACAATGCCTAGGTATTACCCCAGTGTTAAATCGGAAGGACTTTTGCACAGACAGCACTCAAAGGTAAAAGCCTTTTCTATCTCTTTTTTTAATAAAACTGCTTTCTTCTCTGCCCCTTACCACAACAGTAGTTAGTGCTGTTGTGATTTTGATCCTGCAATGATTGCATATATTGAAGATGTATTTACTTATTTCATCAGCTTTACCAGGATGGGGTTGTTTTTCACTGCTGTTCCATTAAAACTTAAACATAAGCGAATGTTTTCGCTTGTGTTGCTCCAAGAGTCACGGAGAATGGCTGCAGTGGGCAGAATTCACCTGATGCAGTTGCTTCAGCGTTATCGCACGAGGAATAAATCTGCCTGTGAAACAAGCTGAGTAATGGTTTCATGTTTGAGAARGAAGTGTAGATGAAACTCCTTGTCTGTGTTTGACCCTAAAAATCTTTGCTCTGTAAATGTGCACAGTTATCTCTGTTTTTTAAAAAACAAAACCAAAACTCTTTGAAATTCATAGGCTTCTCAATTAGAACTAGTGCTTCATTTTCTGCTTATGTGTAATGTCTCTGCTCCCATTTAATCACTGAGGTGCTACATTTTTACTTAAAGTACCTGAACATCTAACGTCTTCTTAACCCCTGCATCCAGTTTCTGCCTTCCAGGCATTGAGGGGCGGGTTGTTGCTAGTGTTTTGAGTTCAGTCCAGACTAACTTGCTTAATACTTCGGTGGTTAAGCATTAATCTGCTTTAAAGTAGCATGGTTTAGAGCAACTCGATTCACCTCTGTGGGGCTCTCCACTCCCTCTCTGTCTAAATTCTTTGTCAGCTGTTTTATCCAGTAAGCAAGAACACAATTGCAGTTCCTACTGTTACTAGATGCTGATGAGAAAGATTAGCTAAGTCAGATTTGAGCTGAAGGAAATAATGAAAAAGAAAATTTTTATACAATACATGGGGTATATACATAGGTATACATAGGTAATAGCAGCAGTGTGAAGATAATTAAGGGGAATTTAAGCAAAGAGCTCATTTGCTCTGTAACTCCATAATACCGATAGGTACAGGCAGCTCTGACTGGAAGGAGCATACTCTGGCTACACATCCCCCACTGTTGTTTACAGGGAGTCCTGCTTTTGTTCTATATCTGATTACAACTTCCCCTCCTGTGTCCGTCATTTGCAGTTGTATAATCTTGGTATTTTTTATCAAACAACTGAGAGAGAAATGCAGTCTCCTTCCTGGGCAGGGTTGAAGTAGGAGAGCAGGTTTAGCTTGCCCTCCACTGCTTAAGGTAGAAGGAGAGCTGCCCCTCTTCTGCTGCTTTGTGGGTATTCAGAGCCACTACTCCTGCCTTCCTTGTAAGCAGGAGAGATGAAGGCAACCTAGACAGTTAAATCTGAAAATGGAAGCTGGTTTCAAGCTGAGGAAGCCTTTCTTCCAGTAGGTAAAGTACTAGCGGCACCGGGATGGGGAAAAGAGAAGCAGAAAGTGCTCATTCTTCTGCTCAAAAAGCTATGTCTTGGGCCTACTCTCCCTTTCCAGAAACTGGAATACTGGGACAGACTTCAGAGCAGAGAGAAGGGAATAGGAAATGGCTGTCCTCACTCGCTCTGATTTCGACTTGGGGTGGGGAAAGCATGGGAGAGGAGAGAAACAGAGTACATGGCCTTTCTTCTACTCCGTCATGTTCCTATGTACTGGCTGAGGAGAGGAAGAATGCTAATTCCTGGTAGACCCCTTCTCCACCTTTATGCATGAGAAGTGGGGATATCACTAAGTAGACTTTTATATACAAGGACCTTAAAAGTGTCTTTTAGTTTAGGAAGATGACAGATATTTGACAGACCTCTGTGGGTTTTTTGTTAAAATGGCAGAGAGCTAATAGAAGGAGAGGGAAGAAAGGAAAAGCAGGAATGTTCATCACCCCTTTCCCTGAATGGCAAGTATGGGGACAAGCTTTTGTGAGGCTATCAGGGAATATTTCTTCTCTGCCCGAGTTCTTTTCTCCTTACATGCATGGCTTCGGTATGATATTATGTCCTGTCATGGTGAGATTGATAATGACAGTTGTCAAAACTGTTAATATTCTTCTCATTTTGTCTTACATAATCATAATTCTTGAACTCTTCTGCATTTAGGTGTATGTCATGTTGGCTTCTTGGGCTAGTAAACTTGTGTTTAATAGAGCCGACTTAATTCCAGATTTTGGAAGATGTAGTAACAGGATAGATTAATACTAGACTGCATAGCCAAGTTGCATCTACTTGGAAAGCATATTTTTCTCTTTTCTTTGAGAGCCTCTGTGGTTCTTTTGATAGGACACTGGATGGGGAAATAGCTGTTGGCAGTGAGATACATTTGCAGCACAAATTAGGTGCCTTTTTTAGAGAGTCCTATTTATAGTTTAATGTGGAATCAGAGGAGGAAGCTATCATTTGACATAGTGAAAATTGATTAGTCCAGTTTAAATATAAGGACGGTATATATCCGTTGTCCGCATGATGGATTACCTCATCTTCAAGGATAACAGACTTGCATAGTTATATATTGAGACCTACACTAAAGGTTAATGCTACAGTGAGGTACTCAGTCACGTCTCTTGAGCTTGCAAAACAAAGAGCTTGCTTCTGTCCTCTGCAAATTAACTGACTGGCAGGAAGCTGCTTCGATCTGTTATTTCATGGACCTCTCATGGAGAAGCTCTTCAGACTAGAGAGTCTTTGCTGCACTCCTGCTGATGTCACTAGGTCAAAAACTCCCACAACAGGCTGTAGGAGCTATTCTGCAGAGTTAATCCAATTCTGATGTGGATTATCAATAACAAATCTCTTTAACCTTAGACATGTACAGGAAAACATGACACTTGGATATAGGCTCTCCTGTCAGGGATTCCTGCCTTCATGCAAGTTACTTGCAGTAGTCAGCAGCAATTATCAGATGGTTGCTGACAGTACACTCGTATTCCTATCTACAGCAGTACTRGTTGTGATCATGATTTGGCTAGACTACTAATTCAGATTTTAACAGGTGGTTAGTGATGATTTTATATAGTAGTTTTTAATTAAAAAAAAAAAGACTGTAAACCACTATACAGCATATTACTGTACTATATCTCAGTTCATTGGGTGAAATGTAATATCAAATATGTGTGTATAGTGTAAAAGTTCATGCAGGTATTAATAAAGCATAATCTCCTTTGTAAGGATTAACAGCAGCATAAGCAGTTTGGAAGCCAGTTGTTATATCAGTAATATAAATCTCTGTTCTGAGTTAAACATATGTATATATCTACAGTAAGGACAATACCTGGCAGTGCATTTTGTGTATTTTGGGGGCCACTGTAAAGAAGTATAACGTAACCATCTTTTCTCATCTGTTTGTAAAGGAAAAGATGATCTAGAAGGTTCCGCTACTCTTTACATAAGGTTGTGTGTTACAGACTTCTAAATGCTTAGAGCAAAGCCAAATGTCCTGGTTTCCTTATTTTGTCTTGCAATAAATTAGGCATTACCATTTTACTGTTTCATCTGTATTTTTGCAGACTACTATTGCTGTTCTTGAGAGTAGTAGCCTACTAACAAAATCTTGCTTGCAAGTACCTTCAGAAAATCAAATTCGTTTAAAAAATCCAGACCTCTCAAAATCTGGGAAATGTTGTTATTCCTGAGGAATTTAATTTTATAGAATATTAAATGGTTCTATTCATAAAAACAGTAAGCCCCCAAATCTTGATGCATCAGAATGAAACAGTCTATGTGTTTTGCTCAGTCAGATGATATATTTGGTAAACTTTAATTTCATTTACTTTAAAAGAATGATGCCCCATGATTGTAAGTACTGACATTACAGTATGCTTGAATTCAAGATAGCATGACATAGGCTACAAAGAGAAGCGCAGCACACTGGAAGAGTTATGGATAGGACCCAGCCCATCAGTCATCATTTGCCTATCAGCAAGGATAATGTGATCGTCCCAGGATGTAGGGCTGCAGGGCTGCAATATGTGCCAAGGAGGAACCATGCTCCTCTAGACCGCTTAAAACTTGCGGTAGGGCAGTATAGAGGGTTTCAAGTGGTGAGGTCAGACTGTGGGGTCTTCACAGCTCTTTAACATTCTGGTTCCGCATAGGGCAGTATGATAAGGAGATGGGGCTAGAGGGAGCTTGGCTGCCTAAGGCCACTGGATAAGCTGCAGTGTGAAGTCTGATATCAGAGAGGACAAACTGCGCTGAGGGTATGGAAAGGTTGTAGAATGGAATAACTGCCATAGAGGGACTTGCCCTGCTGCTTGCTACAGGTTTGGAGGACTAATACGTTTATTGAGGGATACTGTAAGAACCTGCAGAGGCAACAGCATTGCATGCAAGAGCGGTCTTACTAAACACCTTACGTCTGTCTTGAGGAGTGAACACCTAGCTATTCAGACCTAGTACGGGGGACAGTTTTGTGTCAGGTATAGGCTGAATTCTGTTCTGCAGTCTGTCTGGGTGAATCTGAAAAACTCCACTGCAGTCATTTGTCTTCCTTCTTTTCTACTAGAGCCAGTAAGAAGCACTGCTGCTTGTGCTGGTTTCAAAGAATGGAAAATGTGTCACTTGGACAAGTGACTGTGGACACATCAGAGGAATAGATATGTTCAAGAGGAACAGAAGCCAGGAAATACTTACCAATATAGCCTGAGAATGCTAAAACTAGAAAGCACGAGTTTCCCTCTCAGAGCACTGGGACCACTGCAGGGTGATGGGCCTGTTGCAAGAGAGCCCTTGTTGACATTAATGGTTTTCCTCCAAGCAGGCGCAGTTAAGACAGGATAATAACTAAAGCAGGTCACCTTCTCTTTAAGAGCATGGTGGGGGGGGGGGGGTTGTTCTTGGAGTAGGAAGGATTTTGCTGAATGCCGGAGTCACGACTTAACAGAAGTGCTGTCTCTTAATTAACTTAGGTTGTGCAATGGTTAAGCCTGTGGCAGGCTTTGTTGTCAAAGCCGTTTGTGCCACGGTTTTTGCCAGAAGCAGAAGAACATTAAATAGAGGGTATTTTCCTGGATGTCACTTACTAAAACAACTTCCACCCTTTCCCCTTTGCTTTCCATTTGTGTTTTCTAATAGACAGTTTCCTTCATTGGTCAGTTAACAAGAGATCTCAGTTTTGAAGAAATTGTGTAAAAATCATGCACTGATTTGTATAAACCATGGTCTCATCTGTGAAGAATGAGAGCAAGATAAAATTGTGAAAGCCAACTTTTAAAATGAGAATAATAAACCTTAGGTCATCACTGAGCTGCTTAATATCTCACATGTACTTTTTCAACATTGCCACCAGACAAGAAAAAGCAAAACAAACTGGTTAAACTCTTTCCCTTTGTGGAGTAATCTCGGTATGATTCTCATGTCTTTTGCTGAATGCACAGAGTATTTTTCACCATAAAGTAGTCCCAGCTATTCCCCTAGGCCTGTTGTTAGCTGTTGTATGCTCACTGTGACTCACCCAGATTGTGTTCAAGGAAAACTCTTTATTAGATTAAAGTTGTACAGTGCAAAAGGTTATTTAAAGAAAAAGGTTATTTTTCTTTCCTTTAAAATATGCACCTTTAAATAACAGCAAGTCCCCGGGGTTTGTTTCCAGAATTACTAGTTATTCTTCTTTCATCTCCTGTTGATAGGGTATTTGAATAGATTCTGAATTGTACAGCAGGGTGAATTGTAGTCTTCAGGATTAAAACAATAAGATTAAAACCACAAATCATTCTAGTGTAAAAAGACTTTATTTATAATGCCAGCATTTGCTTTTCATATTCTTTTACTTGGGAGTAAATTACAGTTGATTCCAAAAATCTCCAGTATAATTTACTGCAGTCTCTATTTTTTAATCTCTTTTTATGTGCATGCTATGGCCTAACATTGCAGCTTTCCGTGGCTGAGTGATGGAAGGGAGGGCTTCCATTCAGCCAAGGGTGAGAGGAGATACAGCAGTGCTAATCTCTAGCACATGTGAAAAATGGAGGTATTGAACTCAGAGGACAGAAAGTCCCGATACCGGCAGTCGGCTTCTGTTTCAGCAGCTGCTGAAGCAAAAAATGAACGCTGATCGCTGGTGCAAGCCTTCTGAGGGTGTCTGAAGATTACAAGAAAGGGTTAACAGTATCCATGCATGTAGAGCATAGACTGTATAGCACCTCAGGGCAAATATTTATGAATGAAGGTCAGGTGTGCCCCTTTCAGGACCCTGTCATCTAACTGTTTACAGAATACCGTGTGGTTAGGAGCACAGCTAGGTTGAATTGCAGCCTGACTTTCTCTCTAGTGTGTCAGAAATGTGACATGACGTATGATGTCCCAGCGTTGGTGGGGTTTAGCCCAGTTCCACCAGTTGAGACTCAAATGCTATTATTAGTAGCAAAGTGAGTCATAGGAACAAGAATGTCAGGCTGCCTGGGTTGTGCTTCTCTTGCACGTTAGACTGCTTACAATAGAAAGCCAGCCTAGATTTGTTAGGGAATAACTATTTTTCCCATGCATGTGCCTGGGAAAAAAATATACACACACACACACGCATACACATACATACATATATATATATATATATATATCCCCTTTTTTCCTTAAGTAAAGAATGTCAATTGAGTAAGAAATATCCTCTTATTGGTAAAACAGACTGGTTTGTTTAATTTCTTTTTGTTGTTCTGGGTGACATATATATAAAACACTTCAAATTCATTTACTACAAGTATTTTTAACACTGGATATGTGCTCTGATTTTCCATCATATATCAGCCATCTGCTGCTCTGAGTGATGCCTATGGTTTGTCTGTTTACATTAATTTCTCTCTCTGCTACATATAGCAGATCTGAGAAGGAATCCCCTTATGGTGGTGTGAGTTCCAATTCAAATCCAGCTCTCAAAAGCCAGAGAATTGTCTACCTCTGGGCTGAAGAGAGCTTTTGCTTTAGGGATAGGGACTGTGGTGCTGTGTAAATGCAAGTGTACCTCTGTCACGCAGCCTATAGCACACGTGCACTGAGTTGTGGTCAAGTTGAAGCGGTAGCCTTTTGCATCTGCCCTTGGTCTTGCCAGGAATACCTTGTTTTGAACCCAGTTCTCTTCTGCGGATGACTGCTCTCTCCTTGGCAAGTCTGTTCATTTTCCTTTCTCGTTTTCTCCACCTCTAAAACACAGATACTAAAATTTACTGCCCAAGAAAAGCTGTGATAGGGTTGATTAGTACCTGTGAAGTCACCGGTAGCTAGCTACAATGAGAAATAAAGTCATTTATAGAAGAAATAAGTGGCATGTAAATACAGTAGTATGAACCTCAAATGCTTAAGACTATGACAGAGACTCCCCAAAATCTTGATACTGGCAATATATGTATTTTAAAAATAATATACATTAAGTGGTTTGTAATGAGCATTCAGAGTTTGGAGAAAGCACATTTCCAAGCTTTTCTCCATATCTGAACAAAAGTTCTCTTAGAAAAGCTTCGCTTCCCACCTGGCTCCATGAACTTCCCCAGCAGGGCTTTGTGTAGCCGGTGCCGTGCCGGAGGGTCAGTTCACACGGAGCGGAGCGCCGCCGTTCCCAGCCACTGCTCTCTGCTCAGCTCCCTGAGTGCTTGTGACTGGCGCCTCCGAAGGAACAACGTAAGAGGAGTTGGAGCTTGTATTGGTTTGGTATCTCAGAATACAGCRATTACTCTGACCCGCACCAAGATTTCATTTGTTGTACTCCCTGATTGTGCTTCTAAACCTGTTGATTACTGAGCAGTGACAGTTCTGATTTGTATTATTTTTACTGTTATTTCAAGGTAGTGAAGAGAGTCAGTATTCTCAGTTTGCACAGATTTTGTAGGTTATTCTATTCTGTACCATGGTCAGAAGACATTGAGAGACTATTTCTTAGCATGTTTTAAAGTCTAGTTAATGACATTTGATAGCAGTTTTAAAATAAAACCAGGAGTGGATAACCAGTGCTCAGCAGAGAAAATCCTGTGTGCTGCAGCCTGCCTGAACATATGCCTGTGTTCATTGCATATTTCCTTTTTTCATCCTGGCTCAGTTTGAGTAAATAAAATAATAAGAAACTCATAGATAGCACTTTACCTGTGTGTGTGTGTGTGTGTGAGTGGGTCTGAACAGCTCTCCTGCTTTCCCTCTTATCCCCCCCTTGCAGTCTTTTGTCCGTCGGTGGGGAGCACGTTGCAGTGGCCGCGCGCCCTGCAAGGGCAGAGGAATGCAAGGTGGTGTCAGTGGCTGCAAATTAGGGACGGTGCAATTCTGCATTTGTTACACAGCAGCAGCTGTAGCTGGTTGTTTCAGCACAAGGGGCAGAGTCCACAAGCAGGGTATGAGCTGCCATTAGCAACACGGAAAGATCAGAGTGGGAGAGAAAAGGCAAGAGGCAAAAAGAGACAGTGACGAGCAATTGGACTGTATCGGATCCAGGGGGAAATCTAGCCGAGGAAGATAACTCTCTGGAATAAGCTGCCTCCCTTTCCCCGTGTCCACTTCCATCTCGGCCAAACATTGCTGGAAAAGAGATTGTGTTTAAATTGCTTCAGCTAATCTTTGCTGCTTCCACTACAAGAAGAATTTGTTTGCCATGGTGAAAGAAAAAGGTAACTATGTTTATTGATAGACTGGAGCTGAAATGATCTAATATGCCAGCCATAATCACCCGAGGTTTAAACCTGCAAATTTAAAATTAAACCTGTTTTGACTGACAGTTGCTTTTTTCTCTCTGCAAATGTGATGTGCCAAGAACTGCAGTGGATTGTGCTGAGTATCTTTGTACCTCTTTCGATAAGGATAGAATCTGGGGGATACCTCACTGAAAGTATTTGCACAGCAAATACTCATTCATCTCAAGTTTATCATTGACTGTTTTTTATTTATATTTAATATAGTTCCAAAAGCTTTGACCACCAAAGCAGTTAGCTTAAAATTTTTAACATAAACATTGGTATATTTAGCAATTCTGGATTTGAGAGGGACATATCTTGCTGTTTTACCTTTTTATGAAGAAATGGGCTATATGGGATATTGTCTAATGTTTGAATTTTTCAGCAGTAAATTAGATATCTGTTTCAGTTACTTTAAATAGTATTTTAAGTCTCCTGCCCAAACATTATCTAGTACAAGAATTCAGAACTGCTTGTGGAGTCTTTCCTTGCAGTAATAGTGGTCTGTGTTTTTTGTTGCATTATGAAGATGTGAAATACATTCGAAATTGTATTTGAGTAGCAGTTTGGATTTAGTTTTGGAGCATTACATCATCGTAGATATATTCAGAGTTAGTCTCTGCTTTCTGAAGAGGAGAATCTGTGTTACTTTTCTGAAGGCTCTGTAAAAGTTAATGTGGAGTAAATTAAAACTAAGGAAGAAAGAGAAACAAAAAGTAGTCATGTTGAGCTACAGTAAGTAGATTTTCACCTCTGAACACCCACATTAAGATTTGATTAGTACTGTAAAAGAAATAAATAGAGTGAATTTAACCTCATCAGGTTTAGATTCAAGTGAACATGACAGAAGCCTCAGTAGTCTGCCCATAGTCTGTCAGACATACAGAGAGAGTTATAGTCCTAGCCATCATACAGTCTACTGATARTTTTTGTTGATGAAAAGCACTTGTCCAGCGTTAAGTACTGTTAGCTGCTCACCAGGTTTGAGGTCCATTACTTCAGATTTGCAGGATCTTTTTTTATAGATGTGGTAGATACATATTTTATAGATGTGAGCTGTTGGCCCACCATCGGTTATCAGTTAGCCATACCAGAGTTGGCTGAAGAAGCAGTTTCACCCCAGTTCCTTGAAACTGTACATCTCAAAATCATTTGTATCAGCTGTGTCCCTCATCTTGCCTGAAGAAGTGTATTATCATTCAGCTTACCATAATTGTTTGCTTGTTTTTGAAGTTAAATTTTAAAATTAGGCTGCTGATTTTCTTGAAATGTACATTAAATTTATGTGGCAATTTTAACAGTGCATTCAGTTTTGCATACTTTTGATGTATTTCCCCTCCCCATGCAGCTGACGGGGCTCCCCATGTGCTACCTGGGGTGCACTGTAGGAGCACTCTGTAACTACAACTTTGGCATCTTGCAGCATGAATGGCGCCATACACCTGTAAAAAAATTTAAATAAGCCTTAATGTTTATAGAAAATGGGAGGGGGAAAACATGCTAGAATAGTGCGAAAAGTTGACAATAATTGAATTGTTGAAAATATGCAAAAGACTTGAGTTTAAATCACTTCCTTTCCTTCTCTCCTCCAAGTTTAATGCATTACAATAACTACAATAGCTATTAAAACTGATGTTAGATATACAATTTGTCTTCAGTTCAGAGATTGCAGACTTAAAGAGCTAAATGCTGTCTTTAATTTTGTGATTCAGTTACTGGTATTTTATATCTCATGGCTGCAGAGTGAGAAGGATAATATTTTTTAGTATCTTGTTTTTATGCCTTACTATCTTGAAATAATTTCTCAAACAAAGTTGGTTTTTGTGTTTTGGGTTTTTTTTGTTTTGTTGTTGCTTGTTGTTGTTTGCTTTAGCCAGAAGGTCAGGAGTTGCTGCTGATTTAGAGCTGCTATAAATGCCATTCTCTGAAGTGACACACTTGCAAAATGCCAAGCCAGTATACTACAGCTGCTAACTTCCCTTCCAAGCATTGCCTGAATTGCCCCTTTTAAACATGCTGAAGATACTTTCAGTCCAGTATCAGTTCATAAGCATGTTAACTAGGCACTGGAGGGGCTGGTTGGGGGGCTGGTTGCAACTAGAAAAATGCAGTCCCAATTCGCTGAAGTGCAAAACGGTTGGTAACAGTTTTTAGCAAATTAGCACGCTTCATTATACTCCTACTGTAGAATGATGGCAGTGTCTGCCTGGTCAGTTCACATACAAACAAAAAAACTCCTGAGGCCAGGGTGTTTTCTGCTGACACCAAATAGTGCTTCCTAAATTGTTTGACTGATACCACATTTTCATCTCTGACTGCATACATATCTAATTCCAATTATGAGCCCTTATTATCTAGTTACTCAGCTAAATTATTGCCATTGTGTTTCATCCAAGGACAGTCTGTCCCCTTATATCCTGTAACAAGAAAAAGTTTACATATGCATTATCTGTTTTCTGCAATTTAAAACCCATATTGTAGCATGTGCATTCTTAGGGCGTTGAAAACCGCGTTGTCTGATGACATAGATYGTTATAGCTTCATTTTGACCTCCATTAGTTTACAGCAGCTGAGGATTTAGTCCTGATTCTTGATTTCTTGACCAACTGATTAAAAGAACCTGCTAGTCTATCAAAGCATATTGGGAAATCAGCTCTATGTGCGATAAAATCTTTGGTTGGATCACACATGTGCAAACTTACAGAGGTGGTCTGATATCAGTTCCTGCCAGACTCCTTCATGCTTGGAAGGATAAGAGGAGGAAAGAGGAAGGTTTCAGAAGGACTTTTGGGGTTAAAGTGGGTCCAGAGGCTTTACGATTTCTGTTCTGTTCTTCAGTTACTGCTTCTCCTGATGGGTAGATTCTGGCACCTGCTGGGTATCAAGGTGCAGTAAGCTAGGTTGTATTTGCATGTTCTTACAAGTGTCAGTATGAATATTCAGTTGGTGGTGGCTTGCCCAGTAGGCAACACAGAAAATTTTAAATGTATTTCACTCAAATGTTGACAGCATTTCCTGTATAATGTGGCTTCTGGTCTAGTTAAGTGTTGCAGAGAGAGATTTAGTCCTCTGTTGCTTCTTTCATGCCTATTGACAAGATACCAATATTCCTTAAACTTATGACCAAGAAAACTCTCTTTATGGTTGCAGTAGCTCCAGTCTTGTTTTCTCTTCCATTCACATATCCAGGAGCCAGTAGGCTTCAGACTTTTTTTCTCTTGAAATAAATTGGATTGCTTTAGATGGGATTAGCCTTGAAGACCATGCAAGATGTTAGCTGTCTGTTAATGAAAAGGTGTTATATATCTGGAACACCATATCCCTAGTGCTGTGTGTACTTCCAGTCCTAAGGTTGGTTTCCAGCGTGAATCAAGAAAATCCTGAACAATGGGTTGTGGTTACGGACGCTGTCTGGATGTCATGGATGTTGATGAAATATAATCTAAAGTCGTGACTTCAGAACTTTTGTCCCCAGGTGACCTGGGAAAGTCTCCAGGTTTGTTGCTTTTGGAGCACATGGCGAGACTGTGCAATCACACTTTGTCAGGGGGAGTGTTAGAGGATTTTCTTTTCTCTTTTTGCTTTGGTTTATTTTGTTTTAAATTTATTTCTGCTTGACAGTTTGATTTTGGGGCTGGGCATTTTGCGTATTGTTTTGGTTAAGTCAATGCGCTGCCTTGTAGAAGGCACAAAAAAGGCATTTTATAGATATGTATAGTAGTAGAGGTTAAAAGATACTCTTGTAGTTAAGCACTAAAGTAGAGAACAGTTATAGCTGTGTTGGACTCCTAAGGTGACCTTGGGGAAGTAATCTGATCTCTCCTTGTGTTAGTTAATATGTGAAATGAGGATAAGAACATTCCTCTTGTCTGCCTTGATTATATGAATTAGAGCTCTTTGGAGCAGAGAGTTTCTTTCACTTTGTGTCATAGCTATCACAAAGAAATCTTAGTCTTGGCTTTTAACTACTGCCACTTGACAAAAAAAATCCTAGAGTATTGCTTTATTAAGACAAAACACCTGTAGAAGAATTACTTTTTTGTTGGCAAATATGTGATGTTGCTTGTTCTCTCCTTTCTCTTTATAAACTTATTTTTAGTACAGGCATACCTTGAAGATATTGCGGGTTCGGCTCCAGACCACCGCAATAAAGCAAATATCACAATAAAGCGAGACAAGGGTTTTAAATGTACTGGCACCTCCTGTAATAGAGTCTTTGTATAGTGAAATTGCACATGTTTAAAATATGTTAAGCTGGGGCAAAGAAATTTTCTTCTGAGGGGAGCTAGGAAATGTGGTAGGAAAGTACTTACTGTTTAGGATAATATTTTGGCCTGCCACTTCCTAAGAGTCAGGGGTCCTTTGTGTGGATAATTAATGCATAGTGGGGGAAAAGACAGTCCCGTTAAGCAGAACGTGCTGTGTCTTTTGGGTGGGAGAACCTGTGGAACAGGATTTGTTTATGCCCGGTGTCCCTAGTTATGTCCATAACTAATTTAAAAAGGATTATTTATAATGAGGTTGATTCTCCACCTAGAGAACAGTCAGTATCCCCTAAAGGATGATTAATCCTTGCCTTGGGTGAGCCTGGATAGCTTTCAGCTCCACTAGGGACCTGGCTTGAGGAGAATACTTAAGCATTGTCTTAAGCCTCTTCTGTTCAGCAGAGGATGTCATTAAGTCCAATTGAATCACTGGGATTTAAATTTAAGTAAGTGCTTCAGTGTTGTCTCAAAGTCAGATTCCAGTTTGGGGGGCTGTATGATGTTTTTGTAGCAAAGTCATGTATTTTGTTAATGATGTCAGTTGTTTTGTGTTGTATGTTAGCTGCACTGTTGCGTAAGAGACAAAAATGAGAGAAGTAATACTGACTTTTATATGGGTTTGTTATAAAATGCTATAAACCCAGAAATGATAGATTCCTTGTATAGCTCAGTGGTGTATGTTATCTGTTATTATATTTCATTATTTGTAGACAGGGAAGCAGAAGCAGGGAAGCTGAGGAATCTCCTCAAAGCTGCAAAATGAGGTGTAAGTGCTAGAATAAGGATCAAATTAAGTAATGCTAACTGTTTAGAAGTGAAATTTTGGTGCATTTATGCTGTACAAGAACCTAATTGACGCTGTTCTGTAGGCAGTGTCAACAGGCTCGCGCCCCACAGTGTTAGGCCCAGTGCTGTTAGCAGCACTTCAGTAGCAAGGATGTTAGCGTAATCCATATGGCAGTACTGTGGATTTGTGTATTAGTTTAGTATCTGGTACAGAAGCAGGATTTTAAAATGATGGCACGTTAAAGAAGTCATCCAAATATAAGTAAAGCTTTGCAGAACAGTGAGGACTATATATTTTTTTTTTACTATTGTGTTGAACAAGAATTGATGCAAGTGGCTTGTTTATTCAAAAAAGCAGTTACATTTGTATTTTTTCTTTCTCCAAGGACACCTCAAAGTGACACTAATGTATGTGAGACAGTCTGCTTACTATCCACTACTTGAAGCGCTGACCAGGGGAGCAGACTATATTTAGGACTACTGTATCAGTCATCAGTATTTTCTCTATGATAGTCTATTTACATTATAGCATTAAAAGTTGATAGACTTTCAGAGCTCACCATTATTCATTGCAGAAATAATGTATGCTGAGGAATTGATTTTTCTGCTGCAAGTATTCATAAGATCTGGGTGCCAAGAAGGGCAATTAATCACAAGGCAGGACCTGTGAAATGTCTGTTTTATCAGCTCTGTGCATAGAAAACCATCCAGGGAGTCAGAAACCACTTGGAGAGTTGCATTGCTCAAGTGTGGTTCTCTTTAGTTTTAGTTTGGCTCTGTGGAGTTAAATCCTTGGCAATGCATGAGGTAGGGGAGGTATGGAATGATGGAGATATAATATCCTTAATTGAAGGAGAGGTTCTAGGTGTGTTGAACAGAGCTTCCATGATAACAACTATGGCTGCAGACCCTTGGTGTGGTTGCTGGATGTCACTGAGGAAGATTATACTACATATTCTGTTTCAGTAGACCTTCTTTATGTCATTCTTATTTCTATGAAGGCTTTCCCCTGTTCTTGATGCACACATGAAACTACAGCAATAATATGTCACTGCAAAGATACCAAAAGTTATTTGGGAGACCAGTGTATTAAAGGAAGTCAGTGGCTCACCTCAGATGCTCATTTCATGATAACCATTTTTAAAAGTTAACATACTTAAATTATATTCTGAGGTAGGTCAATATAATTCCTTTTACCCTATGAAATACCTTTGGCAGCCTAAAAAAGRAAGCATAGAGGAACTTGAATGTAAGTTTATTGCTGCTGAGAGCTAAAATCTGTAGGTGGATAAAAATGCTGTTAAGGTAACTATAGACCTGTTTGACTTTTTTAGTCCTCTAATGGTTAAACACTGCTCATCGCTAAAACAGGTTTTTCATTCTCTGTGGAAAAAGCAATTGTGTTTTCTGCTAGCTTCAGCAACTTGCTTTTGTGCAGCCACCTTGAGAATCTGCAGTGAATAATTTGACACTTCTTTTTATTCGATGTTCATACCTAAATCTTCCTCAAAACAATAAATGTTGTGTATGAGATGGTTGCTCAGAAGGCTAATAAGGGCTCTTGAATTTCTTATTACCCTTGTCCTGTGTTAGGTAAAAGGGACTGTTTTGAGATAATGAGTGTTTTTTTGTGTGTACGATGTGTTGATGAAGTACATTGAACAAAATGATTTTACCACTTATAAGGCTGGTATGATTGGTGTGTGCTACAGATATGCAGATTTTAGGTGTGAGAAACACATATGTGCTATGATCTTCCAAACCTCCAATCAGGAATTTTGAAGGGTGGATTATCTTGAAATACTGTCTTTTTAGTAAGTCAGTTGTATAAGTAAATTCAGACAACTGCTTGCTGATGTGGTGAAGATAATTAAGGTACTCTCACTATATTGGATTGGACAGTCTGGGTTCACTACCTTTTTATCACCCAATTTGTATCATGCTCTGTTTCATGAAAAATTACTCTCTGTTAATGTAGAAATATGGCAGACTAAATTCACTTTGTGCATCTGCCCTTTGGTTTGCTAGGTACTTACCAAGTAACCCCTCAGTTAACAGTCATGTGGAGTAATGTAGTTTTTAATTCATAGACTGGCTTAGCTTAGTCAACATTGTTTCAGCATCATCTGCTTCACAGCAAGTCTTAGCTTGCTGCTTACTTCATTGCAGGATCAGTGCCTTTTCATTACTGAAAATGGTTTAAAAACAGCCTGTCACTTTTCCTGTTTCAGCTTCAAACAACACCTATTCATACTTAGTTAACAAGTTGTTCATTAACTCTTCTTTGTAAGGATAGTAATTTTTCTTAAACATTGATTGTCAGATAGGATATATCATGTAACAAATAGAAATAATCAGAATAATTTTGTCAAGGCTTTTTGCTTCTGCAGTGTGGGCCATGCTATGGATGTGCTCTTGGTTCACTGGCTCTGAACTCATAGCAAGTGGCCCAAGGCAAACACGTAAGACCTCCGTCTTGTGGGCTGCAATGTGCAGAGGGGCACGATGAAATTTGTCGTTGCCCAGAAAATGAAGAACAGCACTGCTGCAACTTTAGAGAACGTTAAATTCTTTTAATGTTGCCTCTCTGCTTTTGTATTGAGAACAGCATAGCGTAGCTGTTCTACTTGTGTGTAGAACGGCCGAGGATTTGGCCCATAGGCTTGATAATACTTTTCAGTTTAAATGTACTGTAGTGCTGAGTTAGCAAAAGCATGTGCTTGTACTGCACAAACGGAGACGCGCACAGACTGCTGCCCATTCAGAAGCAAGAGCAGAGTTTTTAAAAAGGTCTAAGTAGTCAGGCATAGATGCATGTTGAAAACCGGTAAGATTTGGGCTTTGTCCCTGAGAAACTGTTGAAAATTGCACACTTAAGCTATATGAGATCAGAATCTGTGGTGTAATTGTTAATGAGTCCAGGTGAGGTTGTAACTCTGAAGTAAATGTAACCAAATTTTCTTAATCTCTCATAATCATTATAAAAAACACTGTCAAACTGCATCCACCAAGTGCATTTATTCCAATTCCAGCTAGTACACAGCATTTTGTATATGGTGTAGAAGATAATCAGGTTTCAGATAGGATCAAGCAGGTGCTATATTGAATATTTCTGTTAATTTTGAACTGTTCATGTGCATAAATCTGAGACCTAAGGCCCAGTTCTTGCAAGTTGTTCTGTGTGGAATTGATTGCAGTACAGGCATCCCTCATTTTACTGCACTTCGCAGATATTGCGTTTTTTACAAATTGAAGGTTTGTGGCAACCCTGCGTCAAGCAAGTCTATGGGCGCCATTTTTCCAACAGCCTGTGCTCACTTCGTGTCTGTGTGTCACATTTTGTACATTGTTTTTTTAGACATAATGCTATTGCACACATAATAGACAACAGTATAGTGTAAACGTAACTTTTATATGCACTGGGAAACCAAAAAAATTCATGTGTCTCGCTTTATTGCGGGGGTCTGGACCCGAACCCGCAGTATCTCCGAGGTATGCCTGCATCAGAGCTGTAGATAACAGAAGAGAGATGGGAGGAGGATAGGAAACAGAATGCAAAATACAGAGTAAATGAGCAGGTTTTGTTTCATTGTTTTAGAATGCAACTGGAGTGTGATTTTTTTTTTCCTATTATGTTTTAAAGCTCATTATTCTCTAGCTGTTTTATTTGTTTGTAAGTATTTGAAATAAAACTTTTTATTTTTGTTTGTAAAAATAACATTGGAATCTTCTCAGTTTATTATTTCAAGTTATAGCTGTTAATTACCTCACACTTGTCTCTTTTATTTCATCCTGCTGCTTACCTCTGCTCTATCCATGTGGTATGCACATTTGCAAATATTTAAGAAAATATTTAAATTCTGGCTTTTTTATTTAAGAATAATACACACACACACACACACACACACACACACAGTTAACTCAGATAATCCAGCCTTCTTTCTTGGGCTGTCCTGCTTGCTAAGCTCTAAGCGTCACCCTCCACAACACGTCCAGAAAGGAGGGAAGATTAACAAGGGGGAGAGAAGCGGGTGCCTGGCCCTGCCGGTAGGAACGCGTTGGCCAGAAAGTGTGCTGTTACATGGGTGTATGCGCCCTGGATCCCCATAATTAGGACACTGCTTTGCACTGCAGCAAAGCGTACTGTCCTACTGCCACCTGATTGCTACTGCTGTCCTGCCTGTCCGCGTCCACTGTGTCCAGCAGCACGCCAACTCTAATGGGAAACAAACAATCGCATTGTGGAAAATATTGGGAAGTAACAACATACATTTAAAAATCATGGCAAATAGAAATAAGTTTCAGGTTCCCCCCCTCCTGCTTTTTAAAGACAGCTAATCTAGTTACATATAGACTGTCTCTTAAATTAGTTTTAAGCCAAACTGGCAGTCTATAGAAGTAATATAGATGTATTTATTTACAGTGAGAGAGCATCTTAAAATGTGACTCTTCAGATATGATTTGAATGGCAATAGCATGAGTAAGCCTCTGTCTAGGATTTTGCTGTCAGGTTTTTCATACACGTGTAGGCCTGGAGCTCCCCAGTGTCTCATTATGGGAGCGACTCCTGCCTGGGCGTCCTGGAACGCCCGAGGTGCCGCTCTCGTGCCTTTGGCTAGTGACTTCAGCAACTTCTGTATCTGCTCCTGATAGGTGGTGGTGTGTGTGTGGGGGGTGATTTGACTCTCAATCATTATTTAGACACCTTAACTATAGGATTCTCACAGGATTAAGATTCTAGAACTGAACCTGCACATAAGCAGAATGACGCTCTATTTTCACCCATTCGTTTTACTAGGAATTTCAGTAACTCCTCAAGGCTCCAGTATACTTATGAAAGAGGTATTCCTCAGAGACTTCACAGGCTCTAGTCAGCCAGGCTTTACACACCAGAGTTTACAGATACTCGCCTCTATGAGGAACACTAAGGATGGAAGATTACTCTTTCTCCTCTCTTTTTAAGGAGGACATAGAGATTAAGCGATATGCCTGACCTGGTTCTTGAGCTTGGGTCTCTGCTGTCTCTCTAGTGCCTTTTATCCCAGAACAGCTTTTTCAAAGCTTCTTGTCGTGTGCACACTGTTTACCTGCCCGCCTCTGTCTTGTCCCGAGCAGCCAGCTGCCCAGCGGGAGTTTTAGGACAGCTGCTTGACAACATCAGAGACGTGAGGAATTTTGTTTTTAAAAATTTAAAGTTTTCAAATCCTGTAAATTGGTTTTAAAACCACCAGACTGTTCCCTCTTCTCACCTGCTGTTTTCCTAAAGAGACCTGAGCAGAAGACAGCAACCAGGTGCCACTCCTAAATGTCCGTAACACCTTCTTTTCACTATCAGGTGCTGATAAATAGCCAGTTTTGCAGACTGATGACCAGTGAGTCCTGGAGCAGGCCTTTCTCCTGTGCTCAGAGACTGAATTTAAACAGTGTTCAGTAACGGTTTACCCTCATATAATAACAACTATAGTCAAAATTTTCCTAAAGGACATGTTTTTTAGCTTTAAAATAGAGATTAACGCTAAGCTTCCTGAGTGCTATTGTAACGTAAGAGTAGCTAGGTTTCTGTTTTGAGACTTGTTACAACTGTGATTCTGTCAAATGCACCATAAAGGAATATTGGGTTCTTTTGTCTGTGTAAATATCTGGGGAGATGATGGTCTACAAAGCCACTTCAGGTGTTATGGAGAGAGAGGGCAGAGCGCACTGCTGGCTGAAGGAAGATTCAGTTGCATTTAGTGCTTTGGCAGTGCCTAGCACCGTCCTCTTACCCTAATTCCAGGAAGTGGTAAGGAATGGGGGTGGGGAAGTTTAAAGCATGTAGCAAAAAAACACACAGCAGTTGCACACTGTTAAATCTTTGCTTTATTTTTCCTTCTTAATAGTTCAATTTTCAGCCAAAAGTGATTATTTTGCACAGCAGCCATTTGAAGAATAGTGTTTCAAGGAGTGCTCTCTGAATTAGACCCCTCTTAAGATATAAATGTGTATCTGTGAAATTCTAGGCAAAAAAGCCCAGAAGTTGTGGAGGTAACAGTCATAAAAATTGTAAATCCTAGCATGAGGTTAAAAACTATGCCTGCTACAACATGGTTAGAGTTAGCTGAGCATAACTGCGATTTTCTTTGGGAGGCTGAGCATGTAAATGTGCAAGCTACAAAATTCACCTTTTAAAGAACAATAGCCCATATCCTTCTCCTGTTTGAATTTAGAGGAAGCTGCTTTTTCCTTCAGCTGGGAGAAGTGCAACATATTTTGCTATGACCTCTCCTTTGCAGCATGCTCCTAGCAAGGCGTTTCCCAGAAGCTTCTCTCTGACTTGCAGTAAAGAGGGCAAGTATCTTGTGGCTTGCAGCAGAGACGTGGAGCCTTGCCAGCGAGACTCTGCAGTGTAGTCAGCATTCCCTTAGCTTGGGTCTTTGGCTTCCCACTAGATCTGCATTCAGGTCAGGTTCGAGCAGAAAATCATCAATAAGGGATGCTGCAGTTTTTATTTTCTTTCATTTCTTTTCTTCAAGAACTGGTATTCCTCAGGTAATAGCTATAATTTCCATTTCAGAAAGGTTTGATGTGAGTACTGAGGTCCTTTCTTTGGCTGAGGCAGGAAGGCATACAATTACTGTAAAACCTTTGTATGACGATCTGCTCTTCAGAATGCAGCACTGACATTACAGATTTAAACTTTGCACGGCAAATGAATTCTTTCATTTTGCTCAGAAAGTGCTTTAGGTTTGTCATTTGGACATGAACTTCGGGGTTCACTTCTGTGTCCTTTTTTTATTTAAGCCTTTCTTTCTCTGTGCAGATCTGGGATTATTTTGGGATGCTTCAGTAAAATGCAGTAATGAGTCCTCTCAAGCCCTTGGAGATGCTTTGAATTTACATCAGTGTAGTAGAGATGCAAAATGTAATGAAATCAGTTTTGCATGATTCACCATGGAATGCAAAGAACGATGTGAATTATGATGATATACCTGCGCAGTGGGGTTAGCACAAAGCAAGAGTCCAGTGACAAGGACTTTTGTCTTCCTCTTGGAAAAAGGTGCTATCGATTTTCTGAATGAAACTCTGTGATCCAGAATTCTCAGTTGTCCCAGTGAGTGTCCATGCTACTTTGGGTAAATGAGATATTTAATGAGCCGTTTATTTGTCTTATTGGAAACCCAAATGAACTGAAGGAAGTGTTAATTATTCAGTTAAGCTGGTCTTGTAAGCAAGAGTGGAAGTTTTAACTTAGCCTGTCTTGAAAAGTTCTTCTTTGTTTATCTATGACTACAGATTTTGTTCTTCATTTAAACAACCAAAAAAGTCCTTGGGCAAGTCCCAGGAACATTGCAAGTTAAAACTGTTAGAAAGCAACTTGAAACTATGGAAAAAGTTTTGTTGGTGATCTCTTGTAATTAGTCTCTGCAAAATTGTGAAGACTGTAACAGCTTAAACTTTTATAAGTACCATAGTCTTGATAGTTAATCTTGAAAAATGCTGGAGGAATAAACAAGAAAAATATTCAAAGAAATTGTCATATCTTTCTTTGTTCTGTATGCCTGCTTCCAGCATCCCCTGGGGTTTGTTCAAATAGGCATTGCACTAATTTAACTAGAGCCAGTTTAAAAAACAGTTCAGTAGGAGTGGTCTAGGTGCTTTTGAGGAAATGGCATTTGTTTAAAGCTAGTTATATTGTGTTAGTAAGTATCTGTACCTTACTGATGTGAGCTAGACAGATACATTGTGTTTAATCTTATACAAAAGAATCCATGTACCTTGTTATAGAGGTTGGATTAAATCTGATACAAAATCACATCTCTGGTTACTCTGGCATGATTTGTATGTAGACAAATCTCAGTACACATTAGTATGCTGGAATTGGTAAATACTTCAGTTGTGTTTATATTACACTACCTGGGCAGTAAGTTTGCACTTTATGATATGGGTGCAATTGTGATCCCCAGTACTGAATGAAGAATGCATTGCTCTAGTGGCATCTCTGCCTCAAAAAGTAGTTAATTTATGTTCTTTTAATTTGGAGGGGAAAAAAACATTTCAGAGAAATCTAAGACTGCATAGTATCCTAAAATGAATCATGTGGGTTTGCTCCTAACTAGTGTAGATGGAAAGGAAATGTTAGTTTCCTTCTAGATAAAATTATTTTCATCAATTTCTACATAGGTATTCACTAAGGTAGAATAACACTTCTGAACAGCAGACTATAACTTGATTCAGATTTTGATGATCTGGGTCTGCCACCGTAACACAGGGCTGAAGAAGCTTGAGCTGGCCAGCACCACTCTTGGAGCTTGTGCTCACTTGAGAATAGATTATCGTTAGGACATAGCCTTCCTCAGTCCCTTTAATATGCACATTGGTAGTCATGGTATGTTAATATATTTGGGTTTGAGACTTCATTAAAGCTGACACATACTCCTCAAGTGTTCTATCATTCACTCACATTCCAATAAATTTCCTTCCAGGACTGTGGCGGATGTGGTGTATGTAAACATCACGACTAGCTTACTGTCTTAGGTGCTTATGTGAGTCCTTCCCCCTAGTGCATGGGAACTTTGTAATCTGTATTTATTCTCACAGTAAGGTGCTGTTACACCTGTTTTACAGCTGGGGACACTTGAGACAGAGGGTAACTAAAGACATATTCAGATAACCTAATTTTAAGCAAATAGGATACAGACTCAGGGACTGAGCTGAACTTTACTGTCTGACTTTAGTCCTTTAGAGGTAAGAGCTTGCCATCTGAAGAGCCAGGATGTCTGTTGTGGAGCAGGGATTGGGACCTGGCTTATTCAGATCCTATATCGATGTCCTGTCTGTAGTCTCTCATTACACTGGCTGGAATCTTATATTGCCTCAGTCATGCTGTGGAGTTGCACCACTCCTGCTAGTGCATGATGCCTGAGAATGAATCCTCTAGCCCGCAGCTGATGTAGGTAGGGCTGGTGCAGGCAGAGCCTGAAATATTCAGCCTGTGTCAAGATGTGAAGTGCCTGTAAGGAGATGAGCCTAGCTCCTAGCTGAAATCTCTGCTCAGGGTTTTCAGTCCGAAAGCAGCCCACAATTCACATGTCCAGTAAACTGGCTGGACTTCAGTCAGAAACATTTAAGAAGAGTTGCTTGTAAAGGTATTTCACTTTCTATTTAATTACCTGTTCTGTCCTCACTGATGACTGTAAAGAGTCACCCCTGGCGCTGAGAAGCCTTGCTGTGTAATGCAAATATCCAAAGGCTTATAAGTAACTCCGTGCAGAAGAAAAGGCGATTACTAAGTCTTGACATACGATGCCAAATTGAGGCCAGTAAGTCAAGGACCATAATTAGCTTCACTAAAGAGATCGGTCTGGAAATAGCAACTGACAGTATTTGTAGCCATTTAAATGGCTGTAAAGGCAGAACTTGAAAGAAGTAGTGTCACTGGACCAGTCTTGAAACCATTTATTTACTTCCAGTAAAGAGCCCAAACTTGTCTTTTTCAACCAGATGATCTGGATGCTGGCATGCAGAGTGTGTTAGGGTGTCCTTTCCGTGTGAGCTTGAGAGAGCAGAATATTGCAGGGTACATATTTCACTCTGCACCACCTAAGTTTTAGGGAGCATTTGTCCAAATCCTCAGTCCAGTTCCTCATTTGAGCAACTTTAAAAGTCCTTTCTGTTACCTTTATGTTCAGTGGCCTTGGGATCAGGCCGATTTCAGGCTGTCTGGGTCTAAGAGGGAATTTTCCTCATAATAATTTAATTTTACCAGCAGTTGCCTGTGTGTTTGTGTCTTTTTTTTTCTTCTTGCTACATAAATAGTGTGTTTCCTTGGTTACAAGTTAATAGTTAGTAGTCTTGCTCGAAAGAATAATAACCCTGCTCTTTCACTCCCAAAATAGTATTACATTGCAGATTAGATGAGGTTCACTCAAGGCAATGCATTTCTTGGGGCCATATTTAGAAAGAACTGCTAATTAAAATATTAGTTGGCATTACCAACTGTATTCTGCTTACTCATATGGACTGAATTACTGCTCAGGGGAAACAGTTGAAATGAGACTACTGGAGGAGGAGATGCATGAAACTTCATGTCTGAGTAGATGAATCCAGGCATTTTTTTCTGAAGATTTTGGGGGAGAGTGTGGGGGGGAAGGGAGTGAAAAAAATAGCAGCTGCCACATTAGTATGGCTGAATTTAACAGCAGAAATTATTGCCTGGAATACTTACTATACTCTGTGTTTGATGTATTTATTCCCCTTAACTCGTATTAGTTTTTTATTGTTAATCTTGTATTTAATGTATATAAAGCAGAGTGATTGCAGCATTTCTTCACTAAGGTGTTTATAAAGGATTGTGAGATAGAACATCATGAAATTACATTTTTTTTTCCTAGAAATTTATTGAGGGAAGGGAAGAAACTGGTGCAGCAAATATGAGCAAGGTATCTGTTCTGTTGCTACATGAGGAGTAACCTGTAAGAAGGCATATTCCTCTCTGGGGCAGTGTCAGAAATCAGGAGAGGACAGTAGAAAAAGTAGGAAAAACAGAGCTCCAGGAAAAGCTGGGGTATGAAAATGGAGATGATTCCCAGGGATAGTGAGAATGGTGCAGGTGTATGAGCAGTCAGTCTTTCGCAGGCCAGGAACAGGAATGGCAGAAAGGTTTGTGTTATCATGTTCTGATGAGTATCTCTAGTTTGCGAAAAGTATAACAAGGAGGATGGCTTGTTCAGTGTTTCTTTTCGGAAGTCAAACGTGGAGCCATAAAACTTTTATTACCACAATAAAATATACAATAAAGCTGACACAACTCTTTCCTGTTCCTACCCAAGACCTACTCGGGACTGTGGGACAGCTGATCATTTACCGGTACCTGAATCCTGCCTCCCTGATTACTCTGCAGATGCTTTGGTCATTTCTGTCTATTCATAAAATCTCTAATTTACTTTTAGAAAGTTGTTTCTACTGAAGTTTATTGGGAGTAGAAAAAATAAATTGGTTTCTTTTCTCTTCAGACATGCTTTTCCTTTACTAAACATGCTGTAATAGAGAGGAGATGGTTGTAGTTTTAATATTGTCATTTGCATACCAAGTCAGGCTGCCTGGTTCATCTGGTTTCCCAAATCATGGTTTGGAATTACTTTCTCTTTATTCTTTTTGCTTGGGTTGTATTTGTTCTTGGATTAAAATAGTTCAGTTCTTTCTGCCCTTTGTGCTTATTGAATGGTTTACACACACTCATGTTCTTGGAAAGAAATACTTAGGGAGTCTGAAACACTTCATGGCACTGAAACTATGGAGGGAATTTTTCCTTTTCTTTCCTGTCCATGACAGCCTCAGTGGAAGACACAGTAGTTGATGCAAATGGCTTAAACTACTTATTTATTAAAAGGTTGCATTTAAAAAATGTTTGTGACTTGTTAGATGAGCTTAAAGCCTAAACAACGGAATGTGTATTGTGACTAAAAATGACTGAGAGCACAGATTTATGCATAGGAGAAAATCCTCTTTTGATTTGGGTTTAAGTCATATTTTTTGTTTTGCAGTGGCCCATCCTCAGGAGCCTCACCACCCCTCTGAAAAGCCAGTCATCCACTGCCATAAGTGCGGGGAGCCATGTAAAGGTGAAGTACTCCGTGTTCAGGCCAGACATTTTCACATCAAATGCTTCACCTGCAAAGGTAACACTTTGTTGTTCATCTGTTGTAAATGAGTCAATTTGTGCGAATGAACCAGTGAACCACTTCTGAGAGGTCAAGCCTCCTGCGCTCTGCCAGTTAGAAGATATTCTCAATGTTCAGTATGTGAAGGATTTGTGGGTGGGGAAAGTAAAGACTGGATGCTGATCAACAGCACACTGAACAAGCTCTCTGTGTAAATATCTATATTTTAATAGAAAAGAAGAACTATATGAAACATTTGATTTTTGTTGTTTGGGATAATTGGCCACTACGAAAAGACTCAAAATAGCACATTCTGCTCTGAACACTTACATACCTATTCTTTTTTCTACCATTCACTGGGTACAAGCTACACAATAGATAATTGTACGTCAAAGAGATGAGAGGAAAAAGTCTTGCCTCTTTTTATTTTTTTATTTTTATTTTTGTTTTTGCTTCATACAGTTCTATTTAGAAAGTCAGTTTCACGTCTCTCCTGAGCGATCAGTTATGCCATATTTAGCACCTGACTGCTTCTACAGTTTTGTCTGTTTATGTGGGAAGCAATGGAACAGCACTAAACACCCAAAATGAATTGCTTTGTATAGAGTAACAAAAGGTAGGAAGAGCAAGTATAGCCCTAGTAGCTACCCAGAAATCCTGTGTAGATAATGTGCTTGGGTTTCAAATTACTTGTGTTGTATATATTTTCTATTATTTTCATATATGTGACTAAGATATCTTCAGATTGTATTGTGTGATATAGTAGAAGAGAATATGGCATAAGAATACTTAAGAAAATTCTGTCTTTTCATTGTTTTTGTTCTAAGTACTTTTTATGGATTTGTGTAAATGTTTTCGAAACTGATAAGTGCAACCACTGCACTCAGTAGGGATAGTTATGAAAATTAAGCTCCTTTTAACTGAATTGGTTGCTGAACAGTAAGTACCTGCATTCAAAAAACTGGTGGATACTGACATCCAAGAAAAACATGCAAGTGTGCTGGCTGAGGAATTAGAGCTGGGGGGGAGGCCGAGGGCTTAGCCACACATTTTAGGAGAGATGCATTCTCTGAGAGCGAGAAGGGTAGTTAATCATTACAAAAGGAAAAGAAGCAGGTGACAAGGGACCTCTGTAGCAGCTACACTGACACTGTGACCCTGAGAAAAAGCTGAGCTGGAGCTTTTAAGCTGAGTGGTAGAAAAAAATTTCTTTGCTTGTTCCAGTAGTCCGATTCTGCCCGAGTTCAAGAAACAGCAACACGTATGTATATATATTACCCCTAAATAAGTTGTATGGTGCAGAAGATTACTGCCAGAGCTTTGCCCTCATTGTGGTTTAAAAAAAAAAAAGAAGAAAGGCTTGCAAGACCCTAGATTTTCCCTGGCCGTTTAGGTTAAAAGAGGTGTCATAGTACAGTGAGTTGAGGAATGAGTCAGGGAAAAATATTACTCTGCACCAGCATGAATTTATGGAAGAACTCTTGTGTGCCTCTGTTAGAGGTGGAGGTATGTTATAAATAGTTACTGACCTCATGTGCCAAAAGAGCATGTTTGAAAAGGATCTCTCTGTTTGAAGTTTAGTTCATTCAGCACCGTAAAGTAAATTTACAAGGCAGTTTTGTTTGATAAGAGAAGCCCTTTGTCAGCCTGAATTCTACAAAAGGTTTCAGTCCTGAGGTGTTTGGTTTTGGAGCTGCCTTGAGAATGGAGGAAGCACTGCCTGGCTGTCAGAGCACGGACACTGGTGTGCTCTCAGCTGCTCTGGCTCAGACTGCTGAGTTCTGTGACTGGGAGCACACAATTCTGATTACTCTGTGCTTTTTTACAGAAAAGAAGAGCTGAGAAGTTTAATAAAGCATTAAACAATTTTAAAATATCACTACTCTTTATAAAGTCATTACCTTTAAAGATGGGTATTTTGAAACAGGACGGTCTCCTGAATCATTAAGACAGTTTCTGTTTCATTGGCAACCATAAAGTTTCGAAGTCTATTTGATTGAATTAAGTAACTCTCTCATCACAATATGTATGAGGAAATGTGTGAATATGGAGAAATAACATACAGCTCCTTGTGAAACAAGGAAGGGATATCCCATGTACAACCATCATTGGTCGTGTTTATCACAGTCTGTTCTAACGTAGTACGGGATACAATGAAAGTGTTTCACGACTGAAGTGAATGTGGCTGTGCTAATGGAGAATCTGGAGTAAGACGGTACTGGTAAATCAGATTAAGTCTGTTGTGAAACCATCCTGAGTTTAATAAAATACCATAGGTAACCTTAATTGCTTAAATTGTAGATGCTTTACAAGAGTGAAACAGTCAAACACTTTTTGGCTATGCTAGTGTATAGTTTCTTGCTAGTATAGAAATAATATTTTAGAAAAGATTTGACTTTCATCAGTTTGTCAAATTTTTCCTCATATATTTTACAGTAAATACAACAACTGTAGTTGAATCATCTGCTGCTTGTGGCACCTTACAAACTTTTGGCCAACCAAAACACAATCAAGACCAGTAAATAGGATCCCATTGTCTTCAGTGGGTATCAACATCTGCTATAATGACATATTGCAACTGATTCAGACATCTGCCGGTGTCACATATGTAATTCTGGTATGTTGCTGGCCCACACTTCTATGCAGAGTCTGTACTAAAGACTTCATGCATTCCTTTACTTGAAAAATCTAAATCGTATTTTCTGGAAATCTGAACATGCCATCTCTCCCCATCAGTTGTCGATCTTCAAACAGGGTCTCATGGTTGTAGAAACCAAAACGCTGTTGCCAACACCAGTGGCGCAGCCAGTTGTTAACTTGGAAAATCAGTCACCCACAGGAAAGCAAACCATGGTTCATCATTTCTTGAGCCATTTTTGTATCATGCAGATGAGAGCAACCACCCAGCATTCTTTATCAGTACCCACTAGATGCGATGTTGATGTGTGATTTGCCATTTCTGTCCCTATTGAGTATTTTCTATGCAAAAGGCATGAAAAAGGATCAAATACGCAACTACTTATATCACTGTAACAAAGGGGGTTGAATGAGGGGTGTACTTACTGTGTCCATCTGCATATGTATATATGTTTTCATGAAATTTAGTATGTCAGTCATTTCAGGGTACAGGTAAATTTCCATTATGATCATGATTCAGGGACCCACTTTAAAATGTGTGGGTTCAGTTAGGGTCAGGCTCTAAGATCAGGCATCTATAACAGTAGTTAGTACTAGTATCTGCTTAATATGTGGAGTCTACTAGTAGATGTATTACAACAAGTTGCATATGATACTAAGTTTTAAGCACTTCTGAACATAAGTCTTTTGTTTGTTTGTTTTTGTCTGTCACACCTTTGTCCTTCTCAATGATTAGAGCTGTTAGGTTCTCTGATAGTAAAGACTGCCTAAGTAAAGTTTATAAAATGATACCATAATGTGGCTTCTGTGTTTCTGTTGCATATGGTCTTTAAGTTAAATAGGTATATAAGCTCAAAAGATACTTAACTTTCTTCAGGAGATTGGCGTCTTTCATCTGTGTCAAATTGGAATGGTAACAGCTCATTGTGGTAGGCATAGAGGAGCAATACCTGTGCTACAGCTGAAACTGTTAGGCTAATGTCTGTGTCTTTATATATTACAGTTATTGTATTTTGAGCGTGTTTTAGTGTTTTATAATTCCAAAGCAGTTCAAAGACAGCAGCAAGTTTTCTCTTACTGTTCCTGCCTGTAGTGAGTAGTGATCTCAGTTTACACAAGAGACTAGAGTAAACATGGTGGTGGACCAGCTGAGACCCTTTGAGTCGTGAAGAATAACAATTCAGGCCAGACTGTAAACAACATGCCTAGGACCTACCAGTGATTTAAGTGCAGCAGATGGGAGAGAGCTCTGGAATTGTTCTCCTGGTGAATGCACCAGATTAATCTTGTCGTTTCCTTGGGGTCTAATTTCTTCTTTTACTTGTTTTTTGGTTATCTACTTCTACACTGCCTTTGTGCTTTGACTGTTCTGTTGCAAGACTGGTTTTAATAGGTTACATATTTTTGGGGGGCAGTGTCTAAACTCATTGTGGCTTCTGTTTATGGAGATACTTCCAAACTGATGACAGTTTAGTATTCTGTAATATGGTTGATCTCATGACTGATTCCACAAAGATCACCAGAGAAAGGAGAGCTATAGAAATAGTCTCTCTTGATGTACATGAGACTGGAGTTTATCATTAGCTTGTTATGGAAACTCTGAGCTTGTGGAAGATAACTGGTTGCGTGTCATTCGCCTGTTGGTTGGTAGGAGGGTGGCGGAGTGTGGCTTCCTCCTGTTTGTAGTATTTGTGTACCCCAATTTGAACTAAGGGCCACTGCTGAACCTTAGAGACTTCTCTCTTTGCTGCTCATTCAGTCTGTGCCTCATTAACTGGGTTTGCCAGCAAGTGAGTGTCTTTTTGTGTGTATTCATTTGCCTTTGAGAGGAAGGAAGAGTGTGTGTGGTTTGCTCCAAGTCCTGGGTTGCAATTTCTAGCTCCTTTCAGGTAGAGCTGCAGAGCTTGTTTATTGTTGACCTCTCACGTTTAAGTGAATGCACTTTTTATTATACCATATAGTTATTTACTTACATTGCATGTTTTTTTTAATCATATTAGTCATACAGGCAGGACACAGCTGTTCAAGTAAGCATTTTTTTCCTCTTAGTCTAACGGATTTTTAATTTGACATGACTGCTACTCTACAGGAGGTGGAGTTAGATGCCCTTAGCTTATACAGTATGTTGTTAGCCAGGGGAAAAGACCCCTGATATTGGGAACAGAATTCATTAGCTACATCTACAGGTGGTTTGGTTGTCTTCCTCCTTTCCATGTACTGAAGTTTGCTCTTGATGCTTTAGCTCATACATTTACAGTGTGAAAGAGCTGTACAAACTCATACTTGTCTGATTGCTGTCATACCTGCTAAAAACATTTAAGCTTTTACTCAGTGACTTTGATAGTCTAGTGGAGATGTGAGAAAAATCTGTTTACTCATACAGCTGTCACACTAGTGGTGTAGTAGCAGGGGCTTCAGTGGGATTGATTTATTCTCTGTAATTTTGCTGTGTGGGGGTTTCCTTGTTTTACTATTGTCATGCATGCTCTCAACTTTGTTTACATCATACTGTGGATTATGCTTGATGTTATGACAATCCTGCTTCCCTAGATTAAGTCAGAGATGCATAGGCCCTCTTTGATTGCTTGGCATGCATGCGAATGGTGGCTGTTGCTCTACAGGAACAAGGGGACTTGAGGCTCCGTGCTGCATCAGCCAGCTCAGTACATGATTGTGTGTTGCATACTGTGATTGGACAACTTTCTTCCCCTGTAGTTTGGTGCTGCATCCATCTCTGGAATCTTTCTTGGAACAGGGTAACTGCTTCCTGACAAAGATGATAAGTAAAACCTTCTAGCAATTGATGTGTTCCCATATCCCCAAGATAATATGCAGCCAGTGGTTATTTCATGCCCGTTGAGAACCAAATCTATCCAGCTCTTTTCTCCTATCTGCCTAGCAAGGCTGGCTAGTTCTATTTGTGGCTCAAGATAAGAACTAATAAAGGAGCAAAGAGCTGAAAATGGTGGTGCTTATCCTGCAGAAGGTGAGCTCTGCAGGCCTCTCGATAGGCAAAGAATCTCAGGCAGTCAGCAGCTGACTGCGAGCTGCAGTTAACCAGAGAGTGATAGATGGCAGGGAGGGAAGGGGGGAGTTAAAAGACCTTTAGGAGTGCAACGCCGGCAGCACTCTTTAAAGCAGTTGTCTTTTTCTGTTCTATAACAAAATCACTTGCCTTGCTAAGGAATTACACCATCTTGGGTTACACATACAAGTTTAAATGGATTCTGCTTTGTCTCATTATTCATTAGTCTCCATTTTCAATAAATTGATTTTAGATTTTAATTTCTATTATACCAAAAGTATGCAGATCTTACTGTACCAAATTGTTGATGGTTACCTGGTAATGAAAGCAACAGGCTGAGTGGAAGGAGGGTTAGATGAGATGGCTGGAGGGAGAAGACACCGAGCTGGAGACATCTTTGTTTTACTTTTTGTCTTTGATAATCATTAACAATAACAAGAATGAACTAGCAGTTTATAAAGAAGTGAAAAATTGTTCTTGTAAACATTTATGCATGTGAATAACTTTTCTGGAAGAACTAACACTATGTCTGTTACATATGTGAATGTGTGTGGGATCAGGCTGCTAATTATGATGTGCAGTAGCAGAGATTTTAGTGTCTCAGTTTAGATGGTGATTTAATGGTGATCTATTATGAATGGTAATCTTCTATAATTGTCAGTTGATTACAATTCATTTTACCCTATTGCAGGTAGTAGGAGAGGAAGCTTTGATGCTAGTAAATTGCTATAATAAGACTTAACAACAAAGCAGCCTGTGATCTGTTGGGTTAGAGGGGAATGCTGGTTTCAGTACACAGAGTATTGCTTAACTGAACAAGCTTCAAGCTTTGCTAGTAACAAGGTAAAAGTTTACTTAGCTTGATTCTGGTACATGTAGAGTGTGTTGCATTATCTTAACAAGGTAATGTAATATGTGTCATAACAGCATTTCAATTACTGGACAGTTTCCCTGTTCTTGATGTTGAATAAAATTTGGAAAACAGTCAGCTTCCCTATGGTAGAATCTAAACTAAAAAAATCTCATAAATGAACAATCCTGCCTTGGGATTATGGGTAGTATCCTAAAGTTCTCTCATCCATAGTACATGGCATAAATGGGAATGTTACACTGTGTATGAATTTTTCGCATGCAATAGCAGTATCAGGTATCAAATGGCAATTACCAACTGATATTCTTGCTAATTGTAAGAGAAAGCCTAGTCTTGGCATACTGGAGGCATTCCACAAATCCAGAGTATCCAAAGGAGAAGCAACTATTAAAACTTCTTCTATTAAACCATTGTTATAAGTAAGCATGAAGCAATTTCTTAATTATGGAACAAATAGGCTAATTATTCTCTTTTGAGTCAGATGTCTTTCAAGATTATGGAGGAAAGGCTGCATCAATACATGCTGGCAGAATCCTTTACGGTATGTTTAGGTTCCAGGCACATGCCTGTTTCAATTATGTTGTTACTTTTGTAACACTACGTCATCTGTAGTTCAAAAGAGCTTGACTGGGAGGGCGGAAGAGTTCCTAAGTTTAGATCTTGGGATGCTCTGTAATCTTTGACTTTGAACTGAATCTTCCTCCCTTCAAGGACTGGGAAGAAGTTAGGGTCATGTAAGCAAACACTGTATCAACTGGCAGGAATGTGTTTTAAATCATTAGGTCTTTGACCTTTGAGCTGCTCAAATTCCTTCAGTGGTGGCAGGGGAAGGCTACAAACCAGCTACTAGATATTTTGCGTTATTAATAGCTCAGTATCATCAGATGGAAAGTTTAAATATGAAGACATTCCTGTAGCGGGTTTCCAGTGCACTGTTTAAAAGATTTTTGCTTTTCCACAAATATTTCTGAAACCTTGTCTGTGGACAAGGTAACATATCTAGTGTGTCCCTTCCCGAGTATCAGGAAATCCTACAGGGCCCTTTGATGCCCTGAATGACTGAATTAAAGAACCTTCTTTATATAAAAACTCTCTGGGCTTGTAATTATCTTAAGTTGGTTGTGTTTGCCAGCTTGTGAACTCCCCTTTTCAGTTTGGTTATTTAAACAGCCTTTAGCTTTATTAAGTTGTTTGATTTTTCTCAAGGTTTTATGTTTTTGTATAGAAAAGTATATTTCTAGTCACTGAAATACAAAACACTGGAAAATATGAACCTGAAATGCTTTAACACCAGAATACAAATTAAAGGGGCAGAAATGTTGTAATATCCTGGTGTGGATGGTCATGACTTTTGGGATCTAACTTGTGATCATGAAGGATGACAACTCTGCATCCTTCATCCATGATAGAAGGTCCCATAGGAGGGAATAAGGAAGAGAAACTTAAGGTTTTTAGCATGAAAATTAAAGAGAAGAAGTACTTGTTGCTGAGAACATTAGTGCATAAATCAGCAAGATCTGAAAAAGTGAAAGGGGGGCACGCTGTTGTCTGTATGCACTGGGAGACTTAGGAGGGACAGAGAAAACATGTTTAAGGACAACAAATCAGTTTTGAGAAGAGTTAGGAAAATCTGTGAAGAAATGGTATTCTGCTATTTGTAGGAAGCCAATGTAAATTGGAGGTGAAAAGTTCTCCTGTGACAGGAAATGGCATTCATGTGAATTCAGGTATTCAAGTAACATGATATGAAAACAAATCTCAGTTACAGCTGTAAGAGTAGCTGCTGTTTCTATGTTTTCATGTCTTAGCAGCTATGTCTTGAAGCCTGTTCTTTTTCTTGAAGTGATTCTCAATGGTATTTCACTTCAGGTTCAGGGAAGGGCCTGGGAGTTCTGCTTTAAGGTAGCCTGGTTTCTTGCAATATGTTCATGGGGGAGCTTTACCACCCCGACAGGCTGTCCTCATGGGAGTCTTCAACTGATGATCTGCTGGAGAATCAACACAACACAGCACAATCCAAAAGGTTTCTGGAGTGCATTGATGACAACTTCCTAACACAGGTGATTAAGGAACCAACAAGAGGAGACACTCTGCTGGACCTCATACTTACAAGCAAGGAAGGACTGGTCGGGGATGTGAAGGTTGGGGGCAGCCTTGGCTGCAGTGACCATGAGGTGGTAGAGTTCAGGATTCTGCAAGGAGGAAGCAAGGCAAAAAGCAGGATCACGACCCTGGACATCCTGGCACACTTTGTCCTCTTCAAGAATTTGTTCAGAAGAATCCCATGGGATATGGCCCTGGAGAGAAGAGGGGTCCAAGAGAGGTGGTCGATACTCCAGGATCATTTCCCCCAAGCACAAGAATGGTCCATTCCAACAAGCAGGAATTCCAGCAAAGGCAGCAGGAAGCCTGAAAGGATGAACGGATTGGTCCTGACAGAACACAAATATGAGAAGAAAGTGTACAAGAGGTGGAAGCAGGGACAGATGATCCAGGAGGAATACAGAGACACTGCCTGAGCATGCAGGGATGGGACTAGGGCCAAAGCCCATCTCGAGTTCAATCTGGTGAGGGATGTGAAGGGCAGCAAGAAAGGCTTTTACAAGTGCATAAGCATTGAAAGGAAGGCTAGGGAAAATGAGATCCTGCTGCTGAATGGGGCAGGGACCCTGGTGACAAAGGACACTGAAAAGGCTGAAGTACTCAATGCCTTCTTTGCCTCCAGTCAGAAGCGAACCATTGGTGCTGCACCCCTAGGGTTGATGCTGGGTCCAATACTGTTTAACCGCTTCATTAATGACCTGGATAATGGGACTGAGTGCACCCTCAGCAAGTTTGCAGATGATACAAAACTGGGATGAGTGGCTGCTGCACCAGATAGTTGTACTGCCATTCAGAGGGACCTCAACAGGTTGGAGAAGTGGACAGAGAGGAACCTTGTGAAGTGCAGCAAAGGGAAAGGCAAAGTCCTGCAGCTAGAGAGGAATAAACCCATGCACCAGTACGTGCTGGGGGTTGAGTGGCTGGAAATCAGCTCTGCAGAAAAGGACCTGGGGATCCTGGTGGACAAGTTGAATATGAACCAGCATTGTGGCCTCACAGCAAAGAAGGCCAATGACATTCTGGATTGCATTAGGAGGAGTGTTGCCAGCAGGTCGAGGGAGGTGATCCTTCCCCTCTACTCAGTACTGGTGAGGCCGTATCTGGAGCACTTGGTCCAGTTTTGGGTTCCACAGTACAAGAAAGACATGGACCTACTGGAGTGAGTCCAGCAAAAGGTCACAAAGATTATTAAGAGACTGGAGCATCTCCCATGTGAGGAGAAGCTGAGAGAGCTAGGGGCTGTTCAGCCTGTAGAAGAGAAGATTTGGTGGGGATCTTATCAACGTGTATAAATATCTGATGGGAGGGAGTATAGAAGACAGAGCCAGGCTCTTTTCAGTGGTGCCCAGTGTCAGGACAAGAGGCAGCAGGCACAAACTGAAACACAGGAAATTCCACTTGAACATAAGGAAACACTTCTTCACTGTGTGGGTGGCTGAACACTGGAATAGGTTGCCTAGAGAGCTTATGGAGTGTCCAGCCTTGGAAATATTCAAAACCCAGCTGGACACAGTCCTGGGCAGCCTGCTCTAGCTGACCCTGCTTGAACAGCAGGGTTAGACCAGGTGATCTCCAGAGGCCCCTTCCAACCTCAGCAAACCTGTGATTCTGTGACTATAACCCAGAAGTAGAAGGGAGGGCTCTTTCTCATTAGTGGCCACAGCTTCTGGGTGTCAGTGGGCTGTTTCAGGGGTTCAGCAGATTTTAAATAGTGTTCAACACATTGGCAATGAAATTAGGCTGAAAACCACATCCATAGTCTGAAACCAGACCCACAGTTCTGCCTCGCATTGTTCTTCTGTCCTGACTCCTGGCCTCTCCTGGCCTTCTTCAATTTGTTTTCAACAGTAATGTCCTACTTTGTTTGGGTTATGTTTTTCTTTTCAAATGATACTTTCAGTAGATTTTTGGAGAAAACACCAAATTGTTAATTTTACTCTCTTTAA
Organism: Apteryx rowi; assembly: GCF_003343035.1. Classification (NCBI taxonomy): domain Eukaryota; kingdom Metazoa; phylum Chordata; class Aves; order Apterygiformes; family Apterygidae; genus Apteryx; species Apteryx rowi. The sequence continues at coordinate 1,296,532 of NW_020449418.1, forward strand.
ATATAGATAGGAAAAAAATCCCAAGGAGTTTCATCCCGCTCTGAAGGGGATCCTTGTGTTGCTCTTGGGGATTTAAAGCTGTTGATGACAATTGGTTGACACTGATCTTAGTTTGAGTAAGCCTGATGTTTCTTTCAGCGACCAATATTTGACAGGAAATGGAAATAATTGCACTACATGGCTGACATTAATGAATGTTGACAGATGCCATATCAGATTTTAGTAAACTACTGATCCCTTTGAAAGCAGAAGTCCAGCAGGATGCTTTACAGGTGCTTGATGAGTGAGGCACAGCATCCTTATGAAAATACAGAAATTTGCTTGGGTTTGTTGTCTCAATCAAATTTGATCAGATCCTTATTAAAAACAGTGTGCAGAGTATCTCATTTAGATAGTGCTTTTTGATGAGACAGAATCTTCCGCAACAATAACAAGGTATTAAGAATCTTTATTGTGGAGTAGATTTTTCTAGGTTGTGAATTTTATATTATACATTAACTGAAAGTTTCATATAGTACATGGCCAAAGAATGAAAAAGATGGAAAGAGCAATATTTAAATTTTCCTAGCTTTCAGTGTTTTTTGCAAGAAATATTACTTGATGTATTTTAGAATTCTTGACAGATCAGAACAGGCAAAATATTTGTCTTTTCTTGATGAGTTATGTAGAAATCTGTGAGAAGGAGCAGCAGTCTTACAGTGAGAAAAGAGATGTTTGGGAGAGAGTCGGTCTCCGAAGTAATCAATCAGTGTGGAAGTTCAAACATATTAGGGGACATCTGTGTAAAAAGCCTATTTGAAAACATAGAGGAGGTGGAACGTTAACATCTATAAATGCATAATGCTTTTGTGGTCCTCAGATGCACTCCTACTATAGTGCATTGCAGAGATCACTAGAGTTGTCCATGTCTTTGGCTGTGTTGAAAGAAAACAAACTTAATACCGGTCTCTAAATTATCTGTCCCAAGTTTTCTTCCTAGTAAAACGTGCAAGGCCAATTGATAATTATATGTGATAAAATGAACTTCTGTTATGAGTTTTCTCTTTGTGGATTTGATAGAGACATATTTATTATCTCCAGAAATAATTGCCATTGTAAGTATAGGAACATATTATATCAGTAGGATGGATCTGAGCCTGTGTAGAATGAAATGCAAAATACACCCTCATATATATTTCTGCATTTCAAAATATTCTGCATGTGCACATTTCAGTGCTGATTTTACAGAGGGGCTTATCTAGAAAGTTAACACTGTGTGAATAAATCTACATTTAGCATCATAGTAACTAAGAAGCATATTCTGATGTTAGGGTCTCATCCAAATTCAGTTTGCTGATAACTACTCAGTGGTATTTCTATTTTCTTGTGGCTTTAGATTTAGTAAGTCTGCCCTCCAAGAAGAAAAGGTTGTACTTGTAAGCAAAATGTCTGTATTAACTGACATGTTAGATTATGTTATGAATCAAATACTGCAGAATCTATCCAAGGTATATCACCTTTTCTTATGGCAAGAAATAACAAAATAGTTTTTTTTTCTTTTTTTTTAAAGGATTGAAGTTAGGTTTGGCTTTGCATTCAGCTAGATTTAAGTAATCATTTGCTCAGGAGATGGTATAATTTAGTAACAGATTAGGTCTATCCGACAAGGAAGTCCAAAAATTTCTGTAATGAGATCTTTTTCTTTTAATGCTTCATGCCATAGACTTCATTTTAAGTATTGTCTTAAAAGTTTCCCCTATTTTTTTAATCAAAAAATATTGAAAATTACAGCATTTTCCAGCCATTTTATATAAGTTTCTAAACTTATGTTACTAATTGAAATGAAAGTTAGTTGTTTTTTCAGAAAGTAATAGACTTTCTGACTCTATCTGTATCTTTGGGTTCTTAAATCTTTAGGTCTTAGGGTAATAAGCAAATGATGAAATGACGTGAATCCAGTCTTCTCATTTTCTTCATGCACCTGCTATGAGTGTTTTAAAAGTCATTGACTTCAGTGCTCTTAACTCGTGTGTCTGTGTTTAACATGCCAGATCACTGCTAACAATGCTGAGTGAATGGAACAATCTACCTGCTTGTCAAGCCTCGAGGGCCACTGTCAATGTTTCCTTCATTTTCCTGGCTTGTTTCATAAGTTTAGGAATGAGGCAGATTTCTTTTTGTTCTATTCTTCTTGCATCCTTGGCTTACTTATTTATAATCTTTTTTAGAGAGACCTCTCATCTAGATAATTACAGCCAAGCTATCCCAGGCTAAACTTTGACTTTTTTCCACTGATTGCTTTCTCTTCAAGGTTCATTTCCCACAGACCCATAAATGACTTTGATCTCCAGCTAGGGCTTAGTTTAATGTGAAAGGTGTTTTAAATGGTTGAATGATTCTTGCCATTGTTCCCATCTTGGTGCACAAAACATTGATATTTCATTTGGGAAACTGTCACATTGCTATATTATACATGGCTGTTGTTTGCTTGCTCTTGAGCTCAGGTACCAGCTATTCTCTGTTAGACTGTCAGAAAGCCTGAAATACATGCATGTCAGACTTGGACAGGAAAGTTTCTCCTGTGCAGTATTACGTCATTTGAAATATTGTATCTTCAGTGTTAGGGAGAAAACCAAAGAAAACTGACTGAGTAGGACTAAAGAGAGCGTTACGGTTTTGATTGGGCAGCTGATTAAATTAAAGATTGGAGCTCATCTGAAACTTAGTCATTGCTAATGGTTTCAGTTGATTGAATATTTGCATTAAGTGTTTGGGGGTTTCACATAAGTACCTAGCTGAAAATTATTTCTGTCATAATAGCAGTTGGCTCAAAGTAGTTGTGTAGGCAGGATGGCTGGTCTGAAAGGGAGGGTCAGGATTTTTCAAGGGAAGAGGAGAAGAGCCTGGATGGAGGCTGAGGGATGCTGGTCTAGGGGATCGTAGACTAAGTTGGGGGAGAGGAGAGAAATGCAATCTCATCTTTTGCTCAGGAGGTATCTTAGATACTGAACCTTTCATCCTACTCCCCCTGCAACTGACTTTAGCACTAATTGATCCCAGGACTGCTAATCTCTGCAGAGATCACCCAAAACTAAGGTTTCTGGAGACTAAATTTCCGTATCCTTTACACAACATCGTGTCATGCTGTCTTGAGGATATTCCTAGGCAGTGTGGGTTGCTTGCAGGCTTGCTGCGGTCTGTGTTGTTCCTCCCCTTTTGGAAAAGGAAAGATATCTGTGGCCAGGCTCTTCAGACAGTACTCAGCTACCTCACTGGAGTTGCATCTCTGTCTGCTGCTTTACTCCCAAACCTCTAAACTGACTCTTTTATCTAAACCCCCACCTGGATCTCTGGTATGAAGGACTCTGGCTATTAATGATGTATGCTGCTTTCAGCAGCTGTGAAGGACTGTGAAGCTGTTCCAGCAAACCAACCTCTGGGCCTGCAATTCCTCCTTTAAGGAGGGAAAGGATGCAGGAAACTGTCACGAGTTCTAGATTCTATCACATGCTTGTGTCAGGGTTGATATGAGAAACAAGCATAACCGATGACCTCAGTCACAATACCTTGTAGAACAAAATACAAGAAACTGAGCTGTACTGCAAGAACAGATGACTGTATTTTTGGCACAAAAGAAATGAGTGAGAATAAGCTGTGGAATGAAATAAGAGACTGGCAGAAGTTTTCAAATGTATGGATTATACTTGGGCAGGAAAACATCTCTGGCCTTGATCCCGTTATTTACAGTTTTTAATCATTTTTAAATAACTCAAAATATATAAGTTAGAAATTAATGACAGGTCAAGTAGAATATATGAAATAGAAAACCAAAAGAGGGCACAGTTCAGTTCAATAGAAGATAAAATTTATAAGAAATCACAAATAAGCACTGGGAAGGAGATGATGTGAAAGCTGCAAAGAAAATAAAAAAGAATTAGAGAAATTTCACAGCATCATAGAACATACAGTGTATGGGACACTGAGGTTGCAGAACTACTGGGAATGCTGGTCTCAGTTCCAAATAGCTTGGATGGAAATGCATCTATCATCTCTATATGGTGAAGGAAAATCTGCAGATGCAGGAGTGTGAGAAACAGAGCCATCATAATCTCTGTTACAGTTTTTGCAAAAAGCTGTGTGCAATTTCTTAATAGTGCCTAGCAATCTTCTAGTAATTGTAATGCTGCAGCGTGTCTTCTAAGATTCACCATCTTCATCTGGTCTCCTGTTGCTTCTTTCTTTGACATACATTCATTCCTTAAATAACTCAAGGAACAGGAGGTTATGCCATCAAGAAAAGTGCTGATAAGAGGAATGAAATAAAGACAGGGAAACAATTAGTTCATTTGAAATGCAGAAACTTTAAACTTTAATAAAAACATGAACCATGCTTTCATCAATACAGAATTTGTTAAACACTCTCTTAGGGAAAAAAAAACCCACATTTTTCTGTGCATTTGTAGAGATGTAAATGATAAACTGATACAATGCCAAATTCCTTTTTACCTTCAAACAACAAATCCATTATGTCATAAGAAATAAAGCACGTATGAACATTTCCTTGCCTGAGAACAGCACTGTTATTTTATGAAGCCTAGAAATATAAGAAATGAACAAATTCCCAAATGGAAATTGCATTTGCACCTTGTTTAATGCATGGTGATGAAGGAGATCGTTAGAGTTCCTAATGAATAGCATTCATTTTTGTAGATTGAGAGCTCACGTGCATACAGTTTTTTCTTCAGTTTTTAAGCAACTTTTACTTACCATGGAGACAGGGTTATTTCACTAAGGGTCCAGTTTTTCAGCTCTCACTGATAATAACCCTGTGGAAATCCCACATCATGCTGAGTAGGATCAAACCATACTTCTGTTCACTTTTAAAAATTCTGATCTCCTCATTTTCGCCATCTCTGTTAAAGCCTGGAAGTGACTCAGCTACTCACTGAACTCAATTTAAAACTGATCATGGTCCCTTGGAGATTGCAGGCAATTGGATTGCTCTTGAGCAGCTATGTTTTGTCTTAATAGTTTAGACTTGTATACACAGATCTTGTAGCTTTGAAAGCTGACAGCAGCACTGACTGATAATATCTCTAATCCTTTTGTGCTCCGAGTATGTATAAGAGCAGCTCCATTATAGCTCGAGAAAGAAAAAGGTTGTAAGTCTGTGCTCTCCATACAGTGCGAAGCAGGCCCATATTCCAGTCTGCTCCGTTTACAAGAGAGGCAGGATCCGATGTTCAGAACGTGTAATCCTTTGAGATGCAAACTCTGAGGCAAAGGCTGTTTTCCTCCAGGAGCCTTTTCTTTGCTAAATTTTTGTCACTCTACTGTGAAACTCCAGGGAATAGATTTTAGTAGAAATGCTCCTCAGTGTCGTCTCTTTCAGAAAGTAGGTTTGGTCATGTGAAATTGAATTTCTTCCATCTTATCAAGCGGGAAGGGTTCTTAGGGAGGTGTTACCTATTTTCCTGCAGAACTGCTTGGCTGACATAATTCCTGATCACAGAACTATTTCCAAATGATGGATGCCTACAGAATACCTGTTGCTTTTTGCCTTCTCAAGCATGAATTGTGCATCATTATTGGTTCCACTAATTAATTCTTTTGAAGATGTTTTTCGCATCAGCATAAAAAAACAAGGGAACATAATTTGATGTTTCCTGTTAACTGTCATCATCTTGGAATTCTTTTTTTATTGATGGCATGATATTTGTATCACAGTAATTGCCTAGATCACACTGTTGGGATTTGTTGTGCATATGTATTGATCACAGCTGTTTTATCTTCCTTGCCTCTGCTGATGTTGGTGGCATGAATGATGCTGGGCAGATGGTCCTTCTTTTAAATAAAAACAAGCAGTCCATCTTCTCTGTGATATTTCTACAATGGTCATAAATAAGTGTGCTAAGGCATTATTTTTAAGCTTGACGGAATTTGTTGTCAGAATCATGACTTTCAGCACAGTTACCAAAAAAAAAAAGTTGCTTAAATCCCCTCCTTGTTTCTACAGCAAATTGTGCAGCAATTGTGGATACAGTCATGTTTATTGTTTTTGATTCAATCTGTCTATGACTGAAAGTGAAGGCAGCCTGCTGGAGCAGTATTTTTTTGACCATGGATGTTAATGGTCTGGGTGACCCTTATTTGGCCCATGTAGCCCAAAGCTGTGATTAGTGCTAAATTGTCCGATCAAATCTGTTGTGTGGGATTGCCAGGACTTGTCCTCAATTCCTGCAGTTTAGTGTTTGCTTCCTGTTGTGAGTATGTCAAAAATGACGAGTCAGATGGTGGTTCACATCATAAGCAGTTCTACTTGTGCTCGAATTCATGACTTACCAGTGTGAGAGGATTTAACTCATTCTCAATTGTTCAAGCAAAGAGAAAAAGAGATTAAGTTGAAAGGAAAGCCTTCATAAAGAAAAGGGTAAGAGAGGGAGCTTCTTTTTAATAACTGTGATGATTGCCTTTAAAAGACTTTCCAAATAATTTTATCCCCCATTTTATTCACCATGCTTGAATCCCTGTGGCCAAGCAAAAGAGAGAGAGCTTAATACTTGTGAGTGTGTGAGCCCTTTCATTTCATGTTTATGGTGTTTTTTGCAAGCATTAATTTTTCTGCCCTGGACCTCTGTATGAAACATTGAAGCTGGATTTTCAGAAGATGTTACAACAGAGGTTCCATTGAAAGTCACTTTGGATCATCCTACCTTATGAGAGCAATTGGCTAGGCAGGTAAAGTGAGCCATGATGACTACATGAGTTTTTCAAAACTCAGTAACTCAATGGTAGAACTGGGAACCATAGTAAAGAGCCAGAGAGATCATATATACAGCTTATGAGGCAGATCCAGTAGCATGCTGAGTGCCTTCAGCTTGAAGCTAAAATATATATGGACTTTGACTTTAGCTACAAGCTAAAACAGGAACTAAAGGAGATTAGGAAGAAACTTTCATGTAGATACATTAGTACTTCATAGCTCTTTATGAAATTTAGCACCTTCTGAAGCATCTAATATTGGCCACTCTGTAGGCAATAATAATACTGCGATTCATTCACTGTAACCACACTACCTGACAATCTGAATACTAAGGTAATCCCTAATAGCTTTTAGGCATTAAATGCATTATTCTAGGTTTCTCAATGGTTGAATTGTAAGGATCCACCAAAGGTAACTTGGAAAAGCAGGTCAGTGGTCAGTAGGCTTAGGCTTTGCGTCTGGACCTTCAGTGGAAAATGTCTAGATGGTCCCCAACTCAGGAAAGGTCTAAGACAAAGTGGTGATGTGGAGTAGAGGCCACATTATTTTCTGCCTAGTGGATACATAATGTTGTGCTGTTAATTTGTAAAGAATACTTTAAACAAAAAGGGGATGCATAGAAAAATATGGAAGCGTGACGGAAGGTTTTTTTCCTGGAGGTATACCTGAAAACCAGCTTAGAGCATTTTGCAGCATTGTGACAGAGCCTTAACAATAGTTCTCTGTAATTCTCCTAAGTCACTGATAATTGAGTTTTGGCTGCTTGTGGATTTAATGTGACCGTGAAATGTAATTTGTTTGCACATGAAATATTAACTCTGTTCTATGGAGAAATGTGAAACCTGAGGAGTGCTAGCACCGTACTGCTTCAATTCTAACTTGCATTTTAGTGCATTCTATTTATTAGTATTCTATTAATTATTGTTACAATAACACTCATTAGACCTTTGGGGCATGGCATTAAGCAAACACAGAGAATTTGCAATCTCTGCTCCAAAGAGCTTGCAATTTTAATTTTCAAGACAGGTAACTAGTAGGGTATTAGCCCGTTATAACAGGGGAGAGAATGATTGTTGTGCTCAAGATCATTCTTGGAATTTGTGGCAGAGATGGGAATTGATCCCAGTTCCCCTGATAACTTTTTCTCTATTTCTTATTTTAAATTTTCAAGGACTTTATAACTGCAGGGAACTAGAATGCTACTTATTTATTTATCCCTTAATAATCAGAATTTCTGATATTTGATCTGAAGATACTCAAATGTTATGAGGAAGGACATGACAGAGTATCTTGCAGAGTAAGGCTTAAGCTAGCATCCTACACCGTTGTGAAGAATAGCTTCTCTTACTGAATTGCAGAGATTCAGCAATATACAGTGGCTGAAACCAAAAAGCCTGGGAACTGTCATATATATATATGTGTGTGTGTGTGTGTATATACGTATATATATTTAAAAAAAATATTCATCCAACAGGTGTTAATTATGCTTTCTCAGAGAAGTGAATAAAAAGATTTTTTTAAAAGCCCTTGATGAAGCAAGTAGTCCAATATTTTTGGTGCTACTGTGGGATGTTGAATAGGTAGGTTCAAGTCCTTTGTTCAACCCAAGTTAAAGCAGAAATGTGAAATTCAGTCTTGCATCTCCCTTGTCATTTTCCCTCCATAGGGACTGGCTGTCCTGGGATGGATTGCTCTCTGTCTTTTGTGTTGACCAGAAGTGCCAATGTAGCATTATGAACATTTTCTTAAAGCAAAACAGGCATCTGGATGTGATGTGTTTTGGTGGGTGAAAAAGCTTTAACAGTGAAAAACTATTTAGCCAAAGAAGTTCTTGACCAGTCCTTCATTCTTTTAACAGTACAATTGTTTTTCCCAGTGAAGTTGTACATGGCTAGCATTGTATATGGCCACAAGCTTATATCCAAATATTAGAGTTGTTTATCTAATCCATGCAGTATAGTGGGTATAATATGCCTGGTAACTAATGCAGAAGACTAATGTAAGTGCAGATCAGCCACTGAAAGGCAATAGCAATTCTTGGGACATTAGCTTGTCCAGAATACAGGCATTTCTCTTTATTCCCATTTGCCTTATTCAGCATCCAATATGCTGTTGTGTGGTTTGGTTGCCTATATCATAAAGTATATATGGTTGGGACATGTCTGCAGTACTACAGTCTTCTGAACTCAATGGATTTTTAATGGCTGACTCTCTTCACCACAGCCTTCTCCCAGTGTTTATGTCTAAATTAATATGGTGAAATTACCCCAAACATTTTGAAAGCCCGTACTTTCTAAAGCAATGGGAAAAGTATTGATGCAGTGGTGGTGGAGCAGCTCAGCATTATCTAGGGGAGTGGAAATGAAGGAATTAATCTAAACCGTACAACATTTTCAAAATATCCATTGTTTCAAAATGAAGCACCAGCATGAAACTTCTTAAAAGAAAGCATGCAATTGCAGGAAAAATGTGTGTAAGTATATGAAATTGTAATATCTGTTCTATTTATAGAATTGTATTTTTTTCCTCTGCTCATCTCCAGTCCCTGAAGGGAAAACAAGATTGCACTGGTGTAAACTACTTCTTTCATGGACAAGTGATAGGGAAAGGGGCAGAGTCCCTTGTGCTGTGGATGTATTTATTTTATAACCTTCTGGAGGCAAGCTACTATATTCTGCCTTTGAGGAAACTAAAGCAGATACACCCCTCCATTAAAGACTTGTGGGATGATTTCAAGACTGAAAGGTTCTAAGTTTGTCCTGCATTGGTTGACTTACACGTGCACCTATTGCTTTTCAAATATAAGGCAATTAGCACTGTAGATTCATAGCAACATGAAAATGATTCAAGAGGTTTTGGCTAGGACTAAGGGCATGAAGTTATGGTTATTCAGATTTCTCCAAGAAACTCTTTATTACAAACTCTCTTGTAGCCAGAGAACTCACTGGGTTGTCAAGTCACATAGTGACAGGAGGAGAAGGCAAAAATCTGATGGAAGGGACCAAGACCACCAGGCTCATCTCATTTGTTGGCAGCATAGACTATTGCTGACATCCTTAGTAGGTATATTTTTCCAATCTGTCTGTGTTGCTTCTTTTTTTTCAGTGTGTGGCTGTGACTTGGCACAAGGAGGCTTTTTCATTAAGAACGGGGAATATCTTTGTACCCTGGATTACCAGCGCATGTATGGTACCCGCTGCAACGGTTGTGGGGAGTTCGTTGAAGGAGAAGTAGTGACAGCTCTGGGAAAAACTTACCACCCCAACTGCTTTGCCTGTACTGTTTGCAAGTAAGTGATCCCTTTCAACTAGCATTGCATTAACCCAGTACAAGAAACACAGGGAGAATGGCATCGCCCTGAAATACAAGTCTAAAGGCATATTTCCCTTTAGGATGTGTTTGGTTAGAAAAGTTCTGCTGCAAGTCTTCAAAACACCACAGATTTATTTAGGACACAAAGCTTTTCTGTTACATATAGCTCGCTGTTCTCCGAAAGTAGCTCTCATATATGAGGGAATTGAATATTGGGCTTACATGTTGAGATAATAGACATGTTAAGTTGAACTGAGGTGATCAGCCTAGTATGATGGGGAAAATGAGGCAAAGGAAAATCCTGCGTAGTACAATTCAGAAGTTGGTTGGGCTACCAGAACAGTTAAACAACTGAAAACATACTAAGACTCATCTGAACATCATGTAAGAACACATGGCTTGGAAACAAATGCATTCTCCCTCTCCTCCCCAAGTACTATTTCCTCTTCCCAGTATGAGAATCAATCTTCAGTTCTACAATGGATACAAAGAAGTTAGCTGTATGGATGGGCCAAAAGGTGGTATTTTTAACTTTTATTTTTGTTTTAACTCTCACTAAGATATTATTTCAGAATTTAGGAGACTCTAGGGCAAATCTTCCATGTGATCTCATAGCTTGTTCATTCGAGCAGTTCCATACTTGAAATCTCAGCTGAGCTTTCCAGCCTAAACTCTACCCGAAGTCCTTATGTATGGTGTTCTCTATTAGCTGGCTCTAGGCACAGATACTAGGATAGAATTTTATCTGTCTTAGTATGTGCCTTATTGCTATGGAGACCAGTATAGTATTTTGGATACACTTGAAGAAATAAAGCTTCTTTAGGTTTTTGTAGTAGGGGCACATATTTTTTATAGTAGTGAAAATAATCTAAACATCAAGTGAAAGCAAAGTGATACTATGGTGCCCTCATCATTCTGCAGAAAGCCAACTGTATTATTTGTACTAACAGTTTACTAAGCTGAAATTATTAAGGTTATCAGGATGTTCATTTCTGCAGTTCTGAGCCCTGCAAGTAAAACTGATCTTTTAAGTAAGTTTGTTTTTTGCATGAGGGGTGTATAAGAAGCATGAGAGAGAGATATATATAGATTTCATAGAGAGGGAGGACCCAAAAGACAAAGCCTGTTGCTTTGTAGTCTTGGGTAAGAATAGGACAGTGGAGTTCACCAGAAGTCAGAATGTTTAGACTGGAAGGAGCTTGTCTTTCCCAGTAGTTAAGAGCAACTGAGTGGTCTGAAACCTAATGCAGGAGGGATGACATGAACAAGAAAGGCAAGAATCCATATTCTGAGATAGCACCTTGTTGGAGATACCATCATATGACACTTCCAGGTATTACTGTGCCATATTTGTCAGGTGCTACCCTGGTCTTTCATAGATGTCTGTGACTAGTAGATTAAGTACTTTGACCTATAGTCTGGTACATTTTTCAAGACTCTTCCATATAAAGTATTTTGATCATTTTTCTATTTGTTTTCAAATACTGTGTGTGAATTGACTGCATATTGGGGATTCATATCCTGTGTATGTTACAGATTTAGTTCCCAAATACAGTGTGAAAATAGATGATATGGGTGTGAAATATGGCATCAATTTTCTGTATATTGTCTTGCACCAACCTTTGTATGTTGAATGAACAAAAGATGAGTCATCTGGATAGATTCATGAAAGGCAATATTGCTGCTGATTTGTTTATGACACACTTAGGAATGGCAGTAGAAAGGGAAGCTAGAATTATGCCTTAAATGTTTTCTTTTGTGAAAAGAAAAGGATGTTCATTTGCAAAGCACAATTTTGGAATGAGGTGTGATGTAGGGGGTATATCTCTTACCTCTCAAAAGATTTGTAGAGAATTTTCTCATTTTAGTGAAATGCTCATACAAAACCTTGTTTGTATTCAGTTTTATACACCAAATAAGAGTTAAAAGCAATGTCAACTTCTGCCTGGCACACATTCTTAAGATTTTGTGGGGTTCAGCAGATAAACTCATCTTCCATAATCTGTGCAGCCTTTACCTTTCTCCTGACCCCATCTGCACAGGTAGCAATTACAGGGATGGTTCTGTAACATGGATACCTGTTTTAAAGCTCTCGGAGAAGGAATATGGATAACATTTCATTTTATGTGAACCACTGCATTCACTGCAATGCGATCATAGTTCTCATTGCTCAATACAGGTGAAGTTAGTTGTATTTATCAGTGAATAGTTCCACGTTCCTTCACTGGCCCCAAGACCAATTCAAACTGTTCCTTTGAATACTTTTCTATACTGCTTGCTACCTACAATGTTGAGACTATCGTAAAAGTAGCTGTTGTGTCTAAGAGGATTTCACTGTCTTCTCCTCTTCAGATAAAGTTTGTGTGATAACTTTTTGAAACCAAAATACTAGGCCAGTCTAACCTCTGCTCTGCTTGAATCTGTGGATTGGATTTCTTCCAGTGCCTGCCTTTGCCAAGGCCACATTGCAGAAATCATTTGGCCTTAGTTTCTGTAAAATATTGATTGTACTAGGGGAAGGCAGCAGACTCGAGGCACAGGGAACAGAAGAAGATTCCTGGCATAACCTTGGCTAAAATACATTTTTCTCTTTAACTCTTCAGGCGCCCATTTCCACCAGGTGATCGGGTTACCTTTAATGGAAGGGATTGTCTCTGTCAGATGTGTGCTCAGCCAATGTCCTCCAGTCCAAAAGAAGTGTCTGCCTCAAGCAGTAAGTATGCCATCTTCTTTCTGAAACCTGTCACTTGTCGAGGCTCAGGAGCAATTGGTTGAAACTAACTAAAATCAGTTGTACCTTCTTAGAACTGTGGATAATATCTGTGAACCATCTTTGGTTTTTTTGTGCATGTGCCTGTGACTGGTACTGCAGATGGGAAGAGACATTTACACATTTTAATATGAATGAATGACTTTTCCCCAAAGATAGGATTTTTAAAAGGGCTGATTTTCCTTTATAGGCACTGGAAAAGTGTCTGCTTGATGAAATCTGCAGTTTCAGAGTTAGTAGATTCCGTTTTCTCCATGTTTAATTGCACAGGTTTAAGTATTCAAAAGAAGACAATGTCAGAGGAAATTAATTCTTTCTGCTACTCTCTAACATTTTAATTTAATTACATTATCTTTTAAAAGGAGTACGACCGGGCTTGTGCCTCCAGGAGATTGATATGAAAATGATACTGTGATCAGAATCACAAGAAACATTATAAAAAAATTAGAAAAAGAATTGAAAGGAAAGAGAGAGAAAGAGGAAAACCAGAGAGGGGAATTAACTTGTTTTGCTGTTGAGTTTTAGTGCTTTTAAAAGGTAACTTTTTAGTTACTGGTTCACATTGGGCACTCATCTCTGCCTGTGGTAGTTTTAAAATCTTTTGAAATTTCTGATCCTTTTCTGACTTTTCTGGATTATCCTTAGCACTCTAATTTCACAGAATCACAGAACAGTTGAGGTTGGAAGGGACCAACCCTCCTGCTCAAGCAGGGTTACCTAGAGTAGGCTACCCAGGACCCTGTCCAGATGGCTTTTAAATATCTCCAAGGATCTCCACAACATCTCTAGGCAACCTGTTCCAGTGCTCAGTCACCTTCATGGTAAAAAAAAATTTTCCCTTAGATTCAGGTGGAACTTCCTGTGTTTCAGTTTGTGCTCAATGCTTCTTGTAATCTATAATGACTTACCCAGTATAGTTTGAAAATTCAAAATGGTTCCAGATTTCCTTGTGACACTAAGTAGTTTTCCACCCATGTTTTCTACTGGTACTTAGCTTTGAGAACCTAGGATTAAAGAGTGCAATGTAAAGGCAAAGTCAGATAATGTTTGTGCTCTGTGGATGAGTCAAGTGAAGCTCAGGTTATCTGAATTGACTGAGAACATGTAATCAGACATGTAGTGAAGTGAGAAAGGAAAACCATTTTTCTGGATATCATACCTTCATGTCTGCTGGATGATACTATTCTGCTATAATTATGGATTTGGAGCTGAAAATGCACAGGCCTGATCAGTTAAGGAAGAATCTAGAAATCTCTAAAAAGTCTTTGAAGACATACAAACCAACAGAGAGATCTGTCAGGTACTTCAGGCACCCAGAGGATCATTTTGAGACAAGAGAATGATGTAGAAATCCAATTAGTTTGAATTACTAATATTTTGGGGGCATAATCAGTGAGGAACTGCAAGGCATAGGGACCTTGGACAATTCATTGACATTGGACATTGATACTGTTTTATTAAGCATGTCACAGCACTTGTTCCTGAAATAGCGTTGTTCCATGATGGAAGTGTCTGGATCACATCAGACCTGGTTCTCAGTGGCAGGCTCATCCAGCACCGTGGCCTCTTTCCTGATATGTGACTCGAGGTGGCATATTGTCCCCTAGGAAATGATAAGTTAAGTTTGTATGTTAGTCGTCAAGCAAAAAATCAAGAGTCACTGCTTTATAGCCTTAGTCTCTGCTAGAATTGCTTCTTAGGTTCCAGACTGAAGCCATAGATAATGTAGGTTTTAATGCATAATTTAATCTGCTATTTGTGCCAAGATGTTTTGATCAGAATTGGGTTCTGTTGGGCAAATTGCCTTACCAATATACAGAACAAGAAAGCTCCTGCTTTTAACAGTTTACTGTGCACTAATTAGAAATCTGCAAGTATCTGTCATTTGTATACTGTTCTTTTGTGGACAGCTACCTGTAGGTAGATACAGTATGGAGTTTCTGGTCATTCTGAAACAAAACTCCCCAAAACAAAAAAATGAAGGTGGGACCGGCATGTGTTTATAAGTTCAGACGAATGAAGCTAATGAAGCATCCTCTTTAACAGAGCGTCTTCAAAGATAAAGCAGCTGCTGCTTTAGCTTTGTGCAAAAGTTGACTTAAATACTGCAAAGTCTTTCTTGCTGGCACTGAAGAGTACATTTTAATTAGTGTAAGTTGTTCCATATTGCTTTCACTTCTCTCCTGCTGATTGAATCAGACACATCAATCTTTTCTAATGGCTTTGCCCTTCTTTGAAAAGGTGTTTTTTAATGCAAGTTCATTTAGGAGAGAATCTCATTCATACTACGCATCTTTTTTATGTCATATATTGCTCTCAGTTTCCCGTGTTTACTTTCATGTAGATTACTGGAGGAAGCTTTCCTTAAAACAAAGAAAGTTGGAGGTGAGGAAATTTGATAGACTAAAGTATATCAGGTTTGGTTTATTAATATAGTGTGAAAGGAAGCCTTGTACCCACTAGAGATGTTTGTTGTCTGCCTTAATATTGACATACAGTATTCTCATCTCTGTTACTTTAAATAAATAGGAGGCTTGTTGACAACTTTTCTTGGATGATTTAAAGGAAAATCAAATGCCTCTTAATACAGGGGTTAAACACTTTGCATAACATGAACCTGAATATTTTTTGTTGCACTCTTTCCTTGTGCACACCCATGAAATTCAGAAGAAAAAATACTGAATAATTTATTTCCCTTTTTTGTTTAATATTAGTTGGGTCCATGATACTCCTTTACCTTATTTATGTTATTAAAATATTTCTTTCACTCCACATACATTACCTGGAATAGTTTTACAGATTATTTTTTAAGCAAACATTTCAGTCAGTGCCTTTTTATTCTAATTTTGTAAGACAACCCTTTTCAATATGCAGAGGCTGCAGAGTAATAATTCATAATTCAGTTATCCCTACTCCTTAGACACTGCTGGATGAGCTAGGTGCATTAGCTTTAGGATTTTCATTGAAGTCAGTGAGAAATCTAAGGCTAAAATGCCTGTAAATAGCTTTGTAGACATGAAATGGGTGGTGTTCTTGTTTCTGTTTTATTTCATATGGTAGCTTGATAAATGAGATGTGATCTATAAAGCAAAATGACCAGGATGGATGTAGAGCATCCCCAGTGCAGGGGACAAGTGGGTGGTATTTAAAAGTCAAACCAGAGAAAAGTGAAGATTTTGGAAGATGACAAGTCCAATATCAATGGCTTGGATTATTCAGGGTTTTTAAGATCCTGTCAAAGATAGGAAAGTTATTTTTCTTGGTCACAGTAAAAGTGTAATGTGAATAATGTATCTGGTTCATTAGTCTGAGTTTTGAACAATGTCAGGTTTATTAAATAACATCATGATTGCTTACTTTGACTGTCTTAAGCTCTCTTTGCTCTTCGCTGTGTGCTAGCTAGATGCTAACACATCTGTGTTTATTACGGTTCATACTGTCTTTTCAGACAAGCGGTTGTGTAGGCATCTATTATTTGTAAATTTTAGACAAGCTTGTAACCTGTGTGCTTGGCTGCTGGACGATGGATGCTGTGCTTTTTTTGTTTCATTTTTTAAATTAAGATCTCCTCTATCACGTCTCTGTTCCATCTATGACAGCCTCATTTCACCCTCCCCCAGTATTTTTGAGCACATATCCAATGGACTCTTTTTGAAGGGTATCTTTCAAAATCTCCAAATTGTACCTTTTTTCTAAAAACATGCTGTAATTTAGAGTCAGAAAGAGTGCCTCAAACTTCCAATTTTTTTTGTTATTGTCTGTCATTCGGGGCATTCATGGTTTACTGTTTCCGTGTTGTCAGAGGAGTGATTATTTAGTGGTTACAGCTCTCGCTTAGACCTGGGAAATCTGAGTGTGGCTTCCTGTTCTGTCGTACGTGTTTTGTGTATTGGTGTAGGTACTTCAGTCTCAAGGATCTGTTCTCTACCAGTAAACTAAAATAGTAGCACTGCCCAAGCTTACCAGTAATTTGTGGTTATAAGCAAACTGAAGACGGTATAGTGCGTAGATAATGCAGTCCTAAGCACTGTATTACTACCTGAGTCTTATCTACTGGTGATAAAGTCATTATAAAAACTAGAAAATTTGAGTGATTTTAACTTGTGTAAGGAGAAATTCAAGCACCTGAAGTCTACCCGAATCTTTGTTCTTCACCCCTGAGAGGGCAAGGTACCTCTGAAAGGGTAGTATTTGGCTTTATAATATGTCTGTTCAGCCTCAAACGTCTCAAACAGCTTCATTTACAAAACGGCCGAGTGGAGTGGAGACCAAGGGTAAGCACTGTCCTTGCGTTTCTATTAGTATTAGTGTGTGAAGCAGAGGCAAGTAAAGGGGCCACAGCGACAGGCTTTTGCCCTCTTGTGGGTTCTCCATTGGGACGTTTTGTCAGTGAATTCTCACTAGGGCTGCTGAAAAGTGAACTGGTGTGGATATTTGAAAATAAAAAGCCTAGTTTAGTCAGACCTTGATTTTTAAAAAGGACCGTGCCGGCTTGAATTTCTACTTGAATGCACAAGAGAGTAAGTGAAAAGTCCATCTGACAGCGAAGCAGCCGTAGAGCGATTCCCCACCCTCGAGGCAGGCACGGGAGGAGGTGCCCTCAGTTTGCACTGGTGGAGCTTGAACCTGCAGTCTTCTGGCTCAGAGATCTTCCTTGAAAGCCTGGAGAGACTGTGTGTCTTTGAACACAGTTTTAGGTTTCCCTTTTCCTCAAAGAGTTTTCCTCTTTGGTATTCCACTTCAGCACTTCCACTCGAAAGCACTTCAGTAAGAACGTTGTGTTATTTCTCTGCCTGAGATTTAGCTCTTTCTCTCTTCATTCCTTGTGTGGTTACTTGTAAGGAAGTTTTAATTACTGCTGGTCACCTTTTCTTCTGAAAAGTTGGGTCATTTTAGTGAAGAGCCTGAACTAACTGAGAAATTGCATTTCAAATGAAAAGCAGGTTTTCTAGGTGGATAAAAAAAAAGTCCCTATCCAAAAGAGACTGAAGCATTGCAATCATCTAGCAAGAGTTTTCTTTTGGAAAATGCATAATTTTTTAACATGAGGATGGAGACTTTCTTAGTTTCCTCTACTTCAGTGAAATAGGTACTTGTGTCCCACAAATGCTGAAATATCCAGGAAAACTGTTTGGAAAGAAGCACAGAGAAGACATGCTCAGTCCCTTCCTTTGTGATGGTCTCTGCTGGGAGTTAAGAAGGTTACAGCACAGACAAGACGTGGCCCAAAATTTCCCAAATGCCCAGTGTTACGTGTGCGTAAATAATCTTTGGTGCAGCTGTTCCCCGAGCAGCCGGCTTCCCTGGGGAGATTTCACAATACTGTTTTGTACGTTTGCCCTTGTCTGCTTTGTACATTATGTTCTGCTTCAAAGAATGCAAGTTCTCTGGGACAGATGCTTTCTTCTTTTATGCCTCTCTGTGCAGAGTCTAACAGAATGGCATTCTGGCTCACAACTGGGGATCTTAGCTCTATTGTGATATAAATAATAAGCTTAATGCTTAATGAGCTTGTGGGAGAAGATATCTTTGTTAATTACTCAATATCCTTATCTCTTCAAATAAGATACAGTAAAGCTCCCAGTAAATATCTGAAACTTCCAACAAAGCTTGTGGTAAAACTGAAGAAGAGCCGAACTGACTATCAATTGAAGAAAAAGGTGAACAGGAAAATTTAGAATCAGAATCTTCTCTCACTGCCCAGAAAACTGCTGGGGGGGGGAGATTTGGGGGAGCTGCTTTTGAAACAACAAAGCAGCGAAATCAAGAACAAGCAGATTTGCTTCATAGTCCTCTCTTAAAGGCTCTCTAACTGTTAATAATGCAATCTTATGCTCAGGACGTAACTGTTCTTTCATTAGATATGGAGGTGATTCTCACTGGTAATCAGAAAAATGTCTGAAGTGATTTATGGACATCGCAGACTTCTTCACAAGAAGTTAGCAGGGTGAATAAAATGGATGCAAAATTCCTTTTAATCATGGTTCTTGTAAAAATTCTGCAGCTAGGACTTGTTACTGTTTAGTCATGTTTGACTCAATTTCCATTATTTTCTTCTTTAGTGTCTTTTTCTGAGCAGTCTGAAAACTCCCTCAAGTCTGTAGGGAAAACACAGAAACCAAAGGGGAAGAGTAGTGTGACTATTTGTAAGCAAGCTATCCACAGTGATTTTTGGCTTAAAGAGACATTAAGCAACATCCAACACATGATTTTGAGCTCACTATTAGGAAATATCTAACAATTACTTACTGTGTGTCAAAGATACATAATATATATAGATATTGTACAAATACTTGGCATAGATGTGAATAGGCCTTAGTGTAAGTCACAGAGCGCAATTCTGCCTCCAGAGACACACACTCAGAATTATCCATGAATGCGCTGGAAAACTTCGAAAGGCTCAAAAAACTGGGTTTTAAACATGAATTTTTAAATCAGTAAATCAGTTTTTTAAATTCTGATTATAGTTTTGGAGCTTAAGGAATTAATTTTTTGTGTGTGTATGTCATAACACACATTTTCTTGTTTTGTCATTCCTGGCTTATCTGTTAAAGGTGAAGAAATGCACAAATCTTGCTGTAGCATCCAGGCCTCGATATCTGTGTTTAGGTGCTGGAGATTCAGCTGAGGATCTTTGGGACTTCATGGGGGGGTGGGTCATGTAGTCCTATAGATATTTATTTTTATTTTTATTTTTGTAATTGGGACGTATCACAGACATTGTTGTGGACTGGTTTCAAATGCTGTGATTTAAATCACTGATTTTAATCATGGTTTAACTAGGAAGCCAGAAAACCTTGATTAAAATAATTGATTGTAACCTGCCTTACATATGTATTTTTCATTATTTTCCTACAGAGAAGGCTAATTAATTGGTATAACATAATTTGGCACTATGCTTTTGATAAGTACGAGAGTCCTCCGTATTGATACATATTTAAACTAATATAGCTCTGCATAACATCTGTATTTTTATGTAATTAGTGGTTTTGCTCATGATTTATGTCAAGCTCCATTTGAATGGAAATTGAAGTTCATTTAGAATGCATAAAAATGGCATTGTGGATTAAAAAAATTTTTTTTCAGAAGCTACCTGAAATCTGCTATGAAGAAAGTGAAAGCATTAAAATATATTTTAATTTTGGAACTCGTGATTTGTCAAGGGTCTGTAGCTTATAAAGCTGCTTACTTTGGATTACCATGTCCTTAAAGATGTTAGAAGTGGTAGTTCTTATACCTGATTTTGTTCATAGATTGGAAAGGGAGAGAGCAAGTTTACTTTCTGTGTTTTTAGATCCCATTTGGATGCTTAACTTTGATTTAATTAAAATTTAAAATTTTAACTGAACTCCTTGATTTTAAAATATCAGTATTTAATACTCCTTATTTTAATTTAAATTTGATTGTAATAATCTTGCAGTACAACCACCTTTATGACTTCATATATTGAGAATACAGTGGGTCTAAAATTTTACTCACACACCCCACCTTTTAAAAATAAGAAAAGTGCACAAAAATAGTTCTAAATTCAGATAAATGATGCAAATTTCAAGCATAGTTGCGTTCTGGCAAGAGCCAGTATGATCTGGTGCATTGATTATGGCTGAAGAATACTCTGCTCTTCCCTTGGTAAATCCTTCCATTGACTTACTTTGATGTCCCATTTTTATGATGAATGTAGGAAGATCTGTTCTTTTCAAGAGTCTTTGAAATTTTGGATGCATTTGCATCGTTTGAGCAGCTTTCTTGGATTAATTTTAGTCCCAACTTACGCTTCATAACTATGACTAAATTACTTGAGTACTCTCCATTTACTCAGCTATTTCTTATTTTATAAGGATTGGTGTTTTCACTGCTGCTTTATAAATTGTCTTAGATTCTTCTACTGAGGTGTATAAAGCTAACTTTCGAGGTGTACAGGCTAACTTTGGGTGACAGAAGACAGAGAGCAACTGTGTTGAGAAGTCTTTATACAGTTGTGGCAGGGCAGGAAGTTTCGACTTACTGGTTTTCCATCAGAAAACATTCCTTCACTAAAAAGACTGTTTTGCAGGAGAGTGTTTTCAGTCCAGTATACCCATTTATTCTTATATATATTCTTATGGTGTATGTAAACAGGGCAGAAACAATTGTGAATTGAGTAAATATAGTAAACATCTGCTATTATTTGTGTAGGCATAACCTTATCTTAAACTTTGATTCAAAAATTTTCCATTTCCTTTGGTTTTACCAGCAAAGGACTAATCAGAAGATCATCCCAAAGAAAGTTCTGGGGGAAGTGCAAGCATTCACTCAATAAAGGGATGTTGCATTAAGAGACATCACCAGTGTTGTACATGCAGATATAGGAAAAGTTCCCCAGAGACAGGAGGATTTGGGAACTGTGGTGTTCAGAAAGCCTTCCAGGCAATAAGTCAGGAACCAGAGATCACTTAAGAAGAATGTGAAGAGTGAATTAGTTTTTAGGTAGACCTTAGTTTGCTGTTGGTTATCAGGGCATAAAAACCTTCCTAAAAATTGCCATGTGTTTCATTCCTATTGTTGGAGATTGTACGCTGTTTGAATTACTTGTTCTCCAAGAGTAACAATGGAAAATGACCCAAAATAGTCTGCAAATGAAGAGACACAGAATGTACTCTCCATGAGCTGGGCATTAGGCAGTGAAGCTCATTTGCAAACTGTGCAGCTCACTTGGGTACAGTGAGTTGGAACTGTGAATTAAATTCAGCTGGAGTTATGTGCGTGCTGAAGTGTGGTAAAAGAGATAACAGGGTAAAGACTAGCCTCAGCTAGTAGTAATCGGTGCCACTGTTTGGATATTTTGTGACACTGATGAGCCTTTCGAACAAGGCTTGGTGCAGTCTGAGGTAGCTGTGGGTAGGCTATGGATTCTTTATGCCTGTTTCTCTCACAATAACTTCTCTTTCTCCAGCCAATTTGGTCTTTATTGGAGGCTGAAGCTTGTCACTGATGAAAACAGATGCAAAGGTGATGTTGGATCATGGGAATCCCTTATCTCCCTCATTCCTCAGGGGTATGAAACCCCTTACCACAGCACAGCCCCAGTCCTCATCTACTCCTTTCCCAGAGTGCATTAACCCTTGTGGGCACAGCAGCTTTTCTTTGGCATTTTGGCTGGATTGAGGAGGGAGTGCTGATAGCAAGAAGTAAGGATGATGGCTGTGGCCTGCTTTCAGGCTACCCCAGCTGCCAGAGCAAGACCTTGCTAGTAGTACCACCCTTAAGGAGATGGGTGGGAGAGGATATGAGGGGAGGGCCCAAAAGCACAAAGGGGCTGGGCTGGGTCCTGCAGTGAGCCATGATTATCATTATAGATGCTCCAATAGATTGAGCTTCTAATCATTATGATATTGTGTACATGTGTTGTAGCACTGCTGTGGTGTCCTTTACCTCATCCATGCCTGTTACTGGCTACAGCATTGCTCTTCAGTGGCCAAGGAGAACTAGATATTCCATGATAGAGTAGCTGGGTCCCGGCCACAGAGATCTTGAGCAATCAGAGGTGTTCCACTGATCTCCCAGGTTGCTCTTACAGTAAGACCTTGCAGGTTTGGCTTAGTGACTTGTAGCACTGATTATTAAGAAACTGCTTAAATGACTCTGATTTAAAAAAAAAAAAAAAAAAAGGCATGTGGATGCTAAAATCGGAAGAGCATTCATCCTTGCAAACCAAATTAAATTACAACATCAAATAAGGAAAGAGGTATTTACAGTAATGATACATCCAAGATATTCCTACGAATTGATTCCTTCAAATAAATGGCTTTGCATTATATTTCCATGTATATTAACCAATTTCTTTAAAAGTCAAGCCATTGCTAGGCACTCAGAGATGCTTGTTAGTGCAGACTTGTGTTACAAGCAAATAGTGCTAGTTTGTGGTATTTGTGATTTGAATCCATATTTAATCAACTAAAAGAATTTTATTGAGGTCTTTTAATACTTATTTTGAAATTATCGTTTTTCTCAACTTGCCATTTATAATAAACTTCCAAAGCTGTACTCCACTTCCCTTGAGAAATCTAGTTTCCTCCACTGTGTGTGCCCAGCCTCTTATTGTTACATTATTCAGGAGCACAAGGCAGCCAGCATGGCTTTGTTTTGCCTGTAGCAAGAAGGCAACAGTGTATTTAGTTCTGACAAATATTGCCTCCCCTTGCATTGGCAAAGAGGAAGTGTCTGTGGCAGCAGATTTGATTGCAAAATTGAGAAATGTACTCGGATCTAAATCCTGGATCTAACAATCCAAATATTGTATGGCATACTCTGATCTTCTGGAACTTGCTGCTGCCATAACAATCAAATGATTATGGCTTAAACTTTGAAAGCATTTTATGTACTGTATCAGATGAAATCAGTGTGTATTTTTAGCTTTTGACAAAAATATCTTGATGAGCTGGAAAAGCCTGCATGATAACATCAAAACTTTTAATTTTAAAACAGGGTTTTAAATGGCATTGTCTTGTGGTTAAAGGGTGATCAAGAAAAACTTATCTGTGATCTTCCTAGCTGTATGAGAAAGGATAATTGCTCAACCTTCAAATTGCCACAGAAACACTATTGGGTTATAAGTGCTTTTTCTAGGTGGCTGGGAGTCATTTACAATTAAAGATTTGCTGACCTTGATTTCAGTGGTATCTTTTGACCCTTTCTTCACCACAAAATCCCTGTTTATCATAGATGCAGTCCAGCAAAATTTTTAAAACATATGTGTAATTTTAAGCCTGACTGGCCTCATGGCCTTCACTAGAGCCATTTATGTGCTTGAAGTCATATGTGCACTTGAATACCTTGCTGAACCAGATCTGTGTCTGCTCTTTAGGTCTGAATATCTTTGATAACATATTTATGCGCGAATCCAATTAAAACTTGTTTGTTTCATTTTCCAAAAAAAATGCCCACTGTTTTGCCCTCTTTTACCTGTTTCAGGGCAGAAGCCTGCTGATGCTATGTCTTCATATAACTAGTATATTTGTATTTGTACAGAAAGGGGAACAATAACAAAAGCAGTACAAAAGAGTACTACTCCTGTGATCTGTAGGGGTTGGGGCAGCTTCAGAGTCTATCTAGACATGTGCTACCAAGGACCATCAGGATTAAAAGCAACTTTTTGGTGACTTAATTATGCATCGTAAAGCCAGACTGCTGTTATCTCAGTTCAGACCCCTGTACAGATCAGGTTTGGTAAGTTCATGTAAAAACTCCCTGCAAATGGTTTGTGTAATTATATTCATTAGGACAAAAGCAGGTGGGGATGATTCCTCTCTCATAGTTATGTGGGGTGAGTAGAGAGTGTGAGGATAAAGATAAACTTGCTAGGAAATTTTCAAAGTAACCCAAATGCGAGTGGGTAAAGTCGTATGCAGCGTGCTTAGAGTTAATACAGCTGTAGCGGCTCAGAGCCCCGGTGCCTGCGATGTGATCAGGCAGTGGGAGAGCTCTCTGCTATTGGTTGGAAGGGGGGGAGGGAGGCAAAGGAGGAAAATCCACCGCTTCATTTAGGCAGTGACGACTGGGTTGCTGTGCAGGATGTTTCACTCCTGGATCTCTGGGGTGATACAGATGCTAAAAATGGAAATGCTTTTTCTCTCGGCATCATTGCAAGCAAGGTGTTGTGGATGGTGGCTCATCCTGGCCTTCATCTTCTAGTGAGGCTACCTGAGGTGCTTGGAGGCTGGAGAACTTAATCGTACATAATATTACAATTTCATGCTACTTTCTGTTGTCCTACCCCCCACGCTTTCCAGCTTTTGGGCTGGCTGACTCCACATTCAGTTACAGCCCTTTGTCCTTATTGGCATTTGCTTTTGTTATCTGGACACATCAAATATGACACCCTTTTGGGCTATTTTATTCCAGAGCAATAGCTTATATACGTTAGGATATATCTGCAGATTGAGCAGGCCTAGTCAGGCTTTCAGTGCATGAAAGACACAACAGATATGTTAAGCATATCAGGCAGAGAACTGCAAGAAGCTTCTGCTGGGCTAAGAAATGATGCTGTCAGCTAATGCTGTTCAGAGAGAGGGTGAATTCAAATTTTCTGCAAAATATCTGAGCAACTGGGCATTGTTTGTGGAAGCTACGAGGGAGGGAACTGCAGCTGCTGGTGTCACAAGCTGCCCAGGGAGGCTATGCATTGGGTAAGGTTACTGTATGCCAGTTTTCCCGGATGCAATCTCATTTTTTTCCGTTTAGGATGCATTTTAGGATGGATTTTGGTGGAGCATGTTGTTTTTCTGGTATTTCTAGAAATATATTAACTTTCTTCTGATTGGGTCGTTACTGAAGTCATACTCCAGTGCTTTCACTGAGAAATGGCTTCCATACAGCTGAAATTCTGGGCATGGCCACAATACATGTTAACATGCATTGCTTTACATTTTTTATAAGAATTAGTGCCTGTCTAATCTAAGGTTTCCAGTCTTCCTTCAGCTCAAAAATAATTCCACATAGTCAATGTTTTTGTGGTATGCTTTTCTTTACATCATATGTGCATATAGGACTGGCCAGTCATGCATTTTAACTAGTACACTGCACTGCACTTCTCTCCTTCATTATGCTGGCACAGCTGAATGTGTGGCCATGCAATGAATAGGAGTAGGGAAGAATGGATTTTATGACAAAAATAAAGACAGTAAAAGAGAGCTGCAGTGACTAGGGGTGCAGAGTGTTAGACCCAGCTGTGTAGCCAGAGGTAGGAATGGTAGGAACCATTACACCAGATTTTTGGGGAGGGTTTTCAGGTTTTTGGGTACACAAATTTGCTCTTGCATATGGTTGTGAACTGCCAATCTTACCTTGCAGCCCTTGTATTTCCAGCACTTGCTGTTCTATTTTTCTRTTCACCAGCTTGGGTTGGTGCAGATCATGCTTAGTGTGATATTAAGATTCTTCCTGTATATGGTGTGTGCTGATGAAATTTAGCCAAAAGCTTTAATATGTGTCATGTAAGCCTGAGAACTTAAAAGACTTTTATTTGTGGATTTTGGGTGAACAAATGGTCTTCTTTTCTTAGCCCAGCCTTTTCTGCTTTCTATTTTAGGAAGAATATAATGATAATTACTAGCTTTTTATGCGTATACCTGRTGGTTTTGCCAGAGGAAAAGCCAGATTTAGTTAAAAGCCATCTTAGCATAATAAGACAATACTGGACTATTGGCTTACTTTGATTTTAGACATTCACCATGTCTGTGACATTAGCAGAATGGAGATGATGATGTTTACTTTTGCAAAACTCTTCAGGAAACCCCAGAAAGAATAAGTAAAAGTCATTGCTGCTATAGAGGAACTCATGCATGTTATCAACTCCCTGTATAACACACAAGCACCAGAGTGGTCAGTCCAGAACCACCACCTTTGGCTTGTAAGAAGCAAGTAAACAGGTAGAGATACTTCATGGATTCCTATTTCCTCTGTGCATCTGCTTTTGACATCAGTCAAAGATACTGGACCAGGTGGACCTTTGGTGTAAGGACAATCTTCTATTCTGACTTTACTTCAGAAATTCAATTAGAAACCAAAGTGCTTAAAAAATCTCTTTTTTGGTTCTGTATCTGAGAAATTTCAGCTTTACAGAAATTTCCTGGATAAAGCTAAAAGCAACATGGAAAGCACTGTAGAAACTTTGGAAGGATTGTTGTAACAGTGAGTGTAGCACAGTCTAGCATGRCCCAGGTCAGGAAATGTGGAAGCTGGCACTAGAGAGAAGCATTATTGTTAAGAAGCTGAGAAATGAGTGCTGTTTAAAGCTGCTCCCACTGCGATTGGAGGAAAGATCCCATTTGTTGTCACAATAGGTAAATTGCATGGTTTCAGAACGAGCATAAAAAAACTCAGGCTGGAAGGGACCTGAAGAGATGGTGTAGCATCCCCCCAAAACCAAAGGCAAGATCAGTGTACCCAAGCCATCCTGACAGATGTTTGCCTCAGCCCCGTGCTGGAAATTCCAGAGCCTCCCTTGGTGATTGGTTCCAGCGTTTGCTATCCTTGCAGGGTGGCACAAAGCCTTGAGCTGGCACAGAAGAGCAGAGGGATCCATTACATGCTGTCCGTCCTTGTCATTCATGATTTCAATTTGTTACATTTGTCCTCTAGAGCAAAGTCATCCTGGTATTAAGACATCTCGGGGTTGCTTTGAAACTCCAAGTCACGTCATCAGGCTGTGACATGCATTTTACCACAGGGTACCATAAACAGGCTTTCAGGCTCTTTTTTAAGGGATTAGGGAGAAAAAATGTGCTGACCAAAAGAGAGACATGCTGCAAATGGTGACCTGGATAGCAGGAATGCACAGTATATATTTGGGACTTGTCTTGGCCTGTTATCCAGCAAATGAAAAGCTTGCCTTAGCATCAGAGGGCTTGACTGTCCTGTCATTGTCCTTGTGATAATAAACTTGAACTAGATTTTTGCAAGGTATGGTGTTACCTGGGCTATAAAACCATGAGGAGGAGAGGGTTTTCGGGCTGTACCTGTTCAGTGAACTTCAGCAGTGAAGCCATGATGTTCCTTTCCCTGGTGACTGGGCTTGAACTGCTTTGATTGCGCTGTTCCTGCTGGTCTTTGGTTGATGTTGGAGGAATGTGGAGAGGATGTTACATTCACCAAAGGAGTTTGGGGATAGTAAGATCGGGAGGAATTTAGCACTTTGTTTTAGCTGTCTGGTCTGTGGCTTTCCTGTCTGCCTCAGTTTGTGAGTGTTCCCTTTCTGCCTCACTAGTTTTCCAGGCCTTTGCTTCCCACAGTCCCTCTATCCCCAGAGGCTGGACACAGAAGTCGTAGCAGAAGCCTACAGTTCAGTGCTGGCCCCCACATCAGTCTCTTCAGATCTTACYGTGTATTGAATTGCCCTTTACCAGGAAATCTCTGAGTATTTGATATTTGAATGGAGAGGAACAGGAGCTTGGGGCTGAGCCAGAGGTTTCTGATGTGACATAAGACACTGTGACATCCTCTGAGACAGAGGGCATTCAATGTTCCAGGCTTTAGGTTTGATTTCTACCATCAAAGGGTCTTTCAAAATCACAGGGAAAAGTGAGCATTGATTACCCAGAGTGAGAGTCTTTATGCCTGTTAGAAACCATGAGAACTGCTGTTTTCCACACCTGCAGGTRGGGGAGAATATAGCCTGTCATACAGCATTTACTGCTGTCTTACTACTGCCACCCTTGCTTTGGGCCYTAGCTGTAAAAATGGTCTCTCCCCCAATCCAGGGTTGTGATGGGCCAACGCCCATGAACCGGGTGAACAGGTAGGGCTCTGCTGCCACCCAACGGGGAAATGCGGTGCCTGAAGAGGATGGCAGCCAGGGTGCTCCTGATGATGCTCATCCAGGCCTACTTATGTAATGTCCCTTAAGCAATCAAGATCTTGCTGAGAGCAAAAARAGGAAAACACTGATTCCATTTGAAGATAGGTACGCTTTTGAGTGATGGTTTATGTAGTTCGTTCCTAACACATTCTAAAGTTTCAGCAGAGTGCTAGGCAATCTTTCAATCATAAACAGTATAAAAAACAGAAGAAGGACTTTACCTCCTCTGCTGATTATGTCTGCGATGGTGAAGACTGAATCTTCGTACAGGACCTGTGAAGTGTCTGAGGGAAGCAAGACACATCTTCGCATTGCTGTGTAATTCTCCCTTCTGGTTACCAATTGGTAGGTGGTTAGTGAGGATTAATGAAGCAAGTAACTGACAACAAATACATGTCTGTTTATTTGCAGATTGTGCTGGCTGTGGAAGAGATATAAAAAATGGACAAGCATTGCTAGCTCTGGATAGGCAGTGGCACCTGGGATGCTTTAAGTGCAAGGCCTGTGGGAAGGTCCTTACAGGGGAATACATCAGCAAGTAAGTAGCCTCTGCATCTCTTCTGTCATCTTGTCCTGGAAGGCATAGTTGCATGAGTTCTTGTTGCCAAGGGGGAAAAGCTTGCAGCAAAGTTCCCCTTTGGAAATCCTGTTTTCACCACCTTTATGTRTACACCAACATCCGTGCTCTGAGTTGGGAAATAGGGGTAAGTGAAAAGAGTTAGTGAAAGGTGATGTTTACCAGTAGGAGGCCATATTTAATACCAGTATGAAAGGGGTATATCTCCATGATCCTACGAAGGGTTGGATGAATTCTTGCATATGTTTCCTGTGTTGCCCACATACAGCTTTGTGCCATTTTCTCTAATTACTTTGCTTTCCAAGTTGTGATCTTGASAAAAAAGTAGCAACCTGTCCATTGCTTGTCTCTGCTAGAGAATGGAGTAAACATGACAATGTGATTGACCTGTTTCTCATCTCCAGATAAGAAACTAGAGAAGAGAGTTTTGAGCATAAGGAGGTGTGGAGGAGGAGAATGGGGAAAAGTGTTTTAACAATAAAATAGGGGGAATGAAGCTACAGTGTCTGTTTCAAATATATAAGAAGGAGAAAATGTAGGGAAACAGAGTCTGTTTCACAAACCTGTCATTAAGTGCAGTAGTGGATACAATGTAAATAAAAAACTTTAGCATCTATGTTTTCTCAAAAGAACTTCTGTGTTGGTGCCTGAGAAATTCTCTAAGCTGACTACAGTGTTTCTACTTACGTGTTTCTCATTCATACCAAAAAAAATCCATAACCTTAGAGTTAAAAGTGACTGCTTTTGCTCCTTGCAGACTACCGAAAATTTATTTACTGAAGTGAACAGAAAATATATGCCTATCATAAAGACCCTGATCTCCACTCATCCCCACAGACATAGTTCCACTGATTTCCCTGGAATTACACCATCTATAGCTATAGAGAGTCAGTTCTAATGAATGAGATTTACTCCAGTGGTTTGTGCTGAATGCATTTCCTTGATGGCATTTTAAGGAATAATTTTAGGAAGCACTGATGAGAATATGATTTTTTTTCTTTCTTCTTTCTTCTTCTACACAAAAGTTCCCTGGAATTCTTTCCCATTTGCCCCATGCTGTTGGTAGGTGTTCCAGACAGAAGACAAGGGAAGAGCACAAGTCATGCTGTAACATGTTTATTAAAAGGTTATTTGTATTTTATGGATTTTCTTTTTCAGAGATGGTGCTCCTTATTGTGAAAAGGACTATCAGGTTCTTTTTGGAGTCAAATGTGAAGCATGTCACCAGTTCATCACTGGGAAAGTCCTAGAGGTAGGTATTTTGCAAACTGGAGCTGAAGAATTGGGCCATGTCCTATTATGTCCTCATGCAACTGCAGAGAATTCAAAAGTTCTCACAGGAGAGTTTTACTGTTGATTTTAGAACAAAATTGCTAATTTTCAGAAATATTTTCAGTGTTTTAGCTCAAGTGACGGGTAGAAGTATGTGGTAGAGAATAAATTGCACTAGTTTCTAAGGATTTGTGGTTTCTATTATTTTTCCTTTTAATGTTGATGTGCAAAGTCTGTTGTATTTCTGACTCTGTGCTASATTTGATACATTTATAGAAGTAATTTGAGTGTCAGAATCACCTTCGTAACCATAAATATTCTTAGTTGTATAGCCATGAAGAGGAGTTAGTAATATTAGACTTCTCTTCTCAAATGAGGCCAGATGATATGAATGATGCTGAGAAGGTGACAGGGAGAAATGTGCTTGAGAGGGAAATAATATGTTCAGAAACGAGAAGGCACAAACGGAAAATGTCTGAACTGTCTGTTCAGTTGATTGTTTGTTTGGATCCTCATTCTTCTTATTGAGTCTGGACAAATCTTTAGAGTTGTGTGTCTTTTGTTGTCAGCACTGATCTCCATCTCCCATGGCTGTGACTAGTTCCCCTTTGTTCTGGGATCCTTGAACTGTGCATGGATCATCATAGAAATGGAAAAAGGGCAAAAATGCAGAGGACCTCCTTGTCCCATTATCATTGAGATATGAGAAGCAAAACTGTTATCTCCTTTCCACATACAAAATTGTGTTCCATGGAAAGAACCTGAGCTTTGGGCTCAGGTCTGGAGCCAGACTGTATGGCTTGGTTCCAGCTTTAGTAATGTTTAATATTTCACCTTGCCTGAAAAAAAAAACTTTACACAATAAAGCTTGTGACAGAAACGGAGAAGCAGGAAGAACTTCAGCTACAGATGTATTTTTTGAAGAAACAGGATGTCCTGTTCTAGTGAATAATAGAAAATAGACCTTATAGTGTTACAGAGATAAAAGCACCTGGAATCCACTAGTGAGTGTGTATTACAGATTCTCTTCTCTGTGCACCATTGCCTACAAATATAAGACTGTCTCATTTGAGAAGTTTTATATTTGTCGTCAAGTGGTAACAGCTTGTGTTTTTTAGCTCTGGCGGCTCCTCTGGTTCTGTATCCAGGATATTAGCCAAGATGGTAGCCAACAAATGAGTGACTAAAAACACATTTGGACACCCAGAGCACTTGTCACTGCTTCTACTGATAGGAAGTACAATTTTTCATTTAGCCAGGCTTTTAGTCTGCCTCCTTTGCAGTGTATATCTAATTCTTTCAGAGACCCACATAGATAATTAGTGAGAAAAGTCTGGATTTTCCCTAAAGTAGGAAGACTGCATGCCTGGCTTTTATCTAGTGGTCTGCTTCATCTCCTTATCTACTCCATCTACTGATGAGTTTTTCAGTTTAGTACCATGTATTGGTGATGCATAGTTGGGATGGGAAGCACTATAGGAGAGCAGTAATTGGATTTTTGAGATCAGGAAACATAAAATAATACTAAAAAGACTTTAGATGCTATTCCTGCTGTTATTGTATTATATTAAACGCACATGATAAGTGCTAAAGCCTACAAGCAATGCAGTCTGTTCAGAGGCATGGAGATGAAAATGATAAAAGAGTTACTGGAGACTATGGAGATCTGATAAGAAATGAGCTATTTCTATTCGGAGTAGAGTCTTTTGAGCAGTGGCTGTGAATACAGAAAGGCTGCACTCTTGTTAATTTGGAACGATCTTGAGCTGTATCCTTTCATAACTGAATGATCTGAGACTAAGAAGAAATTAGTTCAATTGAACTGGGGCTCAGCTGTCCATCATAACCTAAGCTAAAATTCAGGTTGTCAGAGTCTGTCTTTGTGTCCAAGACAGAACTTTGATGCACAGTTGTTTTGGCCTCTGAGGCTGGTTTCTCACCCCATGTTTTTTTCCTCTTCTGATGGGTATTTATTATCAAAAGAAAAGACAACATTTTGCCAAAACATAGAAATGAAACAGGTGTATACCTCTTGCAAGGATCTACCTCTTGTAAGGGTCAAAATCAGAGGAAATAAGTTAGATAAAGATTTTTCCATTTGGCCTAGCCCCTGCAGAATCAGAATATATCAGTGAAATAGAAAGAGACTCTTTGAATGGTCTTATAAATACATGGGAATATTAATCATGCTAATTTCAGGGCAAGACTGTAGAAATTTTTGCTTGAATATTATTTGTGGCTCTCATTGAATATCAGAGGCACAACCCGTAATAATACAGTAGAGGGCAGCACTAGGTCTCAATATGCAACTAAGACAAAGCTATAAAGCCTGTAGGAGTTGAATTACTCATATATTGCATCTCTTTCCTGATCTGTTTAAATGATATTTGAAGGCTGACTGCTGTCTGCAAGGTGCAGACTGGACAAGTCCTTGGAGACCTTCACCTGAAAATTAGTACTGTATTGTCAAGGAGGCCGTTCGGAGATTGGTTTTAACTGAACTATGGTATATTTTAGCATCCTGGATAGTCCATGAATTCTCCAGATACCAGATGCAGGAGAGACATTCAAGCACTGCCTGTCGTTAGGTA
Source organism: Apteryx rowi (assembly GCF_003343035.1). Taxonomy (NCBI): domain Eukaryota; kingdom Metazoa; phylum Chordata; class Aves; order Apterygiformes; family Apterygidae; genus Apteryx; species Apteryx rowi. Next base: position 1,329,130 of record NW_020449418.1, read on the forward strand.
GCACTTGAAAAAGATGCTTAAATGATGAAGTTGAGCGACTAACATTCAATAATTAGAGGACTGTCAGAACCTTGGGCTCCTCCTAGAAACCTTTTACACTGTCAGAGATGCACAGTTCAAAAAAGGGCAATGTTAATGCCTCTATGTTAGAATAAAGTAGCTAATAAGTGGAAACCTAGGTTGAGAAAATCATGTGTCAACATGTCCGTCCCTTTGGAGCAGAAAATGTAGTTTAAAGGGTGGGGTCAGAGCAGACATGAATCCTCTAGTAAGGAAGGAGATGAGAGATCAGAAGCAGCCACAGAACCGAGAAGAGAGTTAACAGAATAGAATGCCACAGTCCGTGCAGTGCTGCAAACCCTTCAGAGGCAGGACAGTTAACAGTCGTTTTAGCCTGTACAGGGAATCACAGTCAACCTTTCAGTACCCCTGAAGTATGCGATTTAGATGAATCTTGAGACCCTCGCAGGAGGGTTACTATTTTCCCCCTTTGTTTTCTTAAGCAGTGTTTCTTTGGGAAAGCTGGATATTTTTTGGCAATTCATATAATGTGAGTTGTCCCTTGTCCCACTGTGTCTCTTGGGAAAATAAACCACATTCTTGGTGTGAAGTAGCACAATTATAGGAATAGTCTAAGCAGAGGTTATGTCATCACTGACCAGCCAGAGCTCCGCCTAATATCCGGTGAAAAAGTACACATTGTATTTTGTCTTCGTTAATAGAAATAATATTAGTAAATTCACTAATCCATAGCTTTCATTTTATTTGTCAGTAAAAGAATTTGTTATGTCAGGACATAATTCACTATTTCATCCCATCTGAAGAGATTGGATAGATTAGAAGAGATTGGAGGAAAGTATGTAATTCATTGTATACAAACATTTCCCTCTAATGGATCAGAAATAATAGGGAGTATGCCCTTGTGGTGCTGCTTAATTTTCCGCTAATTCTTGTTTTATCTGGGACAGTTTATGGAAAACCAGGAAAACCAAAGAGAATGAAAACATGAAGCTTAGTTTTGTTCATGGAGGCTGGTGGTAAATATTTTTTCAGTAAGGAGTTAATTTTTTAAAGGAAATTTGAAATATTTTGAAATTTTGCTGGTTTGCAGCTCCTGTTAATTTTAGTGTATTGGTATTGCTTGGCAAATGAAAAATCAGGCCTTCAGTGCTCTACATTGAGCAGCCAGTGACAAAGACATCCAACACTGAAGAAGTTTGATTTGGGCCTGAGCATCCTCATCTCAGAAGGTAGCTACTCTGTGCCCCTCATAAGCAGCCCCAGCAAGCTTTGCAGAAAGGCCAAAGTTTAAGTTGAGAAAAAAGCTGAGAAACCTTGAGGGGATGGAATTTCTCCAGCCATCCTGTAGAAATGATCTCTTTGGTCAGTTTTGAAATGCTTTGCTAGAACAAACAGCACTTACTTTACTAATATTTTCATACCATAGAATCTCTTAAAGAATGAATTTTTTTTTCTAGGCTATAGATGTGACGAATTTCAATAGCCTTAAATGTATGAAAGAGAAACACCACGTGCATTTAAGTCAGCTCGGATATTTCTCATGTATTGTTTTGTACATAACTTTCTGTGACAAATGGTCACAGATGATAGATAAACCTGCATGCCAACATAGTAAATGTGATAAATGTCCAGTGGGAAATAGATCTTGCAACTTTCTTGAGTGTTCAGGATACTTCAGTACTTGAGTATTTCAGGAGACTGTTGTCAAGGCAACAGAGGTCAGTGTTCTTCCTTGGGTTTCTCCAGCAGAAAGGAACCATTATTTATGAGAAGTTAGTCATTTCCTGTTAACTCCAGTGAGCAACTTTTCTTATCAGACAATAATGGTACAATGGGGATGTGAACTGACACATAGACTTTCCCCTAAGCTGTTGCTTTCACAGCTTTAAGACTTGCCTATTGAAAGATGCCCGGTTGATTCTAATCATGCAATTTCTGTGTAGCTATCTGTAACTACATATCTGAGTAAAGTTCAGCATATATTTAGCTTTTTGAAAAGTGATGGCCTAAATCATGTTTATCTAAAATGGATATAATACAAAATAATAATTATTCCTCCAGGACTTAGTTTAAAATGTGTTCAGTCAATGAGAAGCTTTCCATTGACCTCAGAGAATGGTGGATCATGCCTCTATGTATGCATTTCATCCCTGCTTATGTAAAGTGTTTTACAAAAGTCCTAAGTAGTAGTCTTTCAGTTTGGCAGAAAGAAAACACCAAGGCACAAACAGGTGAATCATTTGAATGAAACAATACAGAAAGTCTGGGAATAACATGCAGGTCTTACAGTTTTCACTCCAGTGCCAGACTGGCTTTTTGGCTACTGCTGATCTGACCATGATTTGATCCAGTGATCTAAAGATCAAGATGTATATATCTACTAACAAATCCCTCAACCACCTGGCTTCTAAAATACTGCTTGTTTGATTGGCAAATAAAAAGGCATCATGTGGTTTACCCTGGCCATGCATAGCTTGAGTTCCTGTTTTGATGGGGTGCTGGCTACTCTGTATTTGTTTCCTGTGCGCTGTTGAAATTTGCACACCACCTTGTAAGTAGTGGCATAATGCCATTTTAACAGATGGACCTGAAAAGAGAGATGTGAGGGAACCAGACGGCTCCTTTGACTTCAGCCTGCAAGATCAAGTTCTGACTGCTTTTGATAATATTATTTATGCTGAGCTTCCCCTCATTTTAAAGAGGAGTATAGTTAAGAGGTTATCTTTAATGAGGAGGAAGTTTAGTACTTGAAGATGGTCTTATTATAATGTGACAGAATTTCAAGATGTCTCATCTGTGCTGTACCTAATTCAGAGAGACACCAATTCTGAGACACTTAGACTTCAGAAATTAGAAGTAAATACAAAAATAATAAAAAACCCTCAAAGATAGCTGCTATGGTTGTATAAGGAAACAAGGAAACAAATAAATAGCACTAACAACATTGCTGTTCCTCATACAAAGTGTAAATGATGTAAAAGAATAATGCCTGCTTAAGATATGTTGTCCAAGGGTGTGCTTCTGTCAAAATTTAACCATGCAAGCAACATTGCTGATGTGGATATTGGTATTCAGATGCTTCAGTACATTGATTTTTGGGGAAACTCAGTAGCCTATGTGCATAAGTCATTTATTTTAGATTTTAAAAAATTAAAATCTAAAATTTTATTTAAAATTTAAATCTTTATTTTAAAACAAGACTTGAGCTCGTAGCTCACATGAAAACATCACCCTCTCTGCAAAGATACATACAGATACTTAGGTACTTCAGTACTTTCATGCCTCTGGTCCTGTGTCCTTATATAAGTATGCTTTCTAGATTGAAGAGTTGTGTAGAGAATCTCTTTAAACACAGATTTATTTTAATTCCTTTCAGAAATGCTAAATGAAAGGCTAACATGTATTCTCTTTCCTCCTGCTGAATTTAATATTTGTCAGGGCTGTTTTCATAGTGGTTATGCAGGAAATATCACAGAGCATCTCATTTACTGGATGTTCATGATACAACCTCTACTAGTAATACAGGTTGAGGTGGTTTAAAATAATAAACACTTTTATAAATGTAGAAATTGATAAATGGAGAGGAAAGATAGATGATACGATGGATCCAAAAGGGTTAGTTTTTGGTGGTGTGTTAAAGTTGTTACAAATAAAAACTCTGAAGTGTGTATTACCATTCTGTTTTCATGGCACCAGAGATCTACTAGTTTGGGTGTCTTATAGGCGTGGGGGGGGAATTTGCTTTCAGCTAGCATCTCCCAGTCAGCAGTCATCATCACACAACAACATAAAAATGCAGAGGAAAAATGCTACACAGCATAGTGATGAGAAGCAGTGGAGTTTAGCGCATGCCTTGTGAGCTCTGTGATTTGCTTTGTTTGTATTCAATTTTACTGCTTTTGTAATAAATGGAAAACATAAACAGGTAGCCTAAATGATACAGGTGAGTGATAAGAAAACAGCAGAAGCACATTGCTGTGATTGTTTGCTCTGTGTTTGCCCTCTTAGTTATCAATATTGTAGACCACAGTTTCTTCTGGTTATGGTACCTCTTGTCATTATACCTGTAGAAAGATCAACTAGAGTCAGTTTACAGGGCCCACTGTAAATTCATCAAATATTCCTAGAATTTGTCTGAGGCATGATCTTAGCCAGAATGTACTGACAATATAAAGGGATATATGAACCAGCGTGAGAAGCAGCCCCAGCGCTCTTCCTGCGTTAACCTGAACCGGAGGAGAATACAATCTCAGTGTAAGGAAGTGTTTCTGACAAAACCAGACTAACACCCAGGGGGCTGCATAAATTCTTCAGAAGCTGTGGAAGTAATATTTAATGACTTCCAGAGACAGAGTGCTGATTTCAGACTCGGCAAACACCTCTCCCTGAGGGAGATATGTTCTGAGTTGTGTCACCATCAAGTTATGACCTACAAGCGCTGAGAAGCGGTGCTGTTCCTGCGCGGGTCGGTGTTCTTCCCCCTTTGCTTTTCTCAGAATGGGTTGGCCCGTTACTGCTAGAGCGTGTTGCAGGCACAGGGAGGACTATCTGCTTGGTTTGGTGGGTGGGTGGGTGCTGGCAAGTCGGTAGGAGCAGAGGAGGAGTGAGGCTAAGGCTATGTGCAGTCAGAGACACTCACTATGAGAGCTGGTTCAGTGAGAATATAAACTGTCTGCACATCCCTTCTTGTAACGTTCCTGATTTGAAGGAGGTGGGGGCACTCCGCTCACCAGACTGCGGGGGGACTGGACTTAGCCCCAAGAATCCTTAYCAGAAGGTAAACGGGGAGGGTCGTGGCTTTCTTGTGAGGGAGAGGTTGCAGCTCCGTGTCACGGCTGAACAGCTTGCGAGTGATATCAGAATAGGATATTTGTACTTCTATTCCTGAGTACCAAAAGGACCTTTTAAAAGGCTGAGTGTAATTCTGTTTTTAGATAATGTTGCTAACACATTTTTAAGTCTACATATTTTGTGAAGCTGCCAGGAAGAGAGGATAATGGGACAGAGTTTGGGCTGCTTCTGATTGCTGTTGATTGCTAATGTATGGGAAACTTGCACTTCTTTATCTTAAGTAATTCTTGGTATAGTATGTTGGCCCTGATTACTTTCTGATTACTCTGGAGTTTTGTTGCATAGCAATAAAGTTTGAGTTAACTTCCAGTTTTCCTGCCTTTCAGCTCAGAAACTTGTTTTATGAGTTAAAGAGCACTGATTTTCTTGAAGGTGGTTAGGGTTAGGGTGTTTGCATAAAAATGGGGAAATGAAAAGTTTAATAATAACTCAGGGACATGGCTAAATGGTTCAGACCAGTTGTTTATGCAGCAGAAGCATAGATTTCATTTTAATTTGAACTATCCTTCCCTGATGAAAAATGTGCTAGAATAATTCACAGAACACCACACACCCACACAATCAAAACTCTAGAATAAATATGCCTTCAGAAAAATAGCCAAAATTGTTTGATGTAAAAAAAATCTTCCTAACAGGATTTCTTGGTGACTCCTCCTGCCTCAACTCAAAAGACTGAGCTTGACGAGAAGGATATCTCTAATTGGGAAAGGCCTGATCTATAAAGATGACAAAAGAGAATATTTGAAGTTGAGGGAGCCCTAACAGAAGTTCAGTTGCTATGGTAGCATAATCACAAGGCATTAACTTCTCAGCAGCGGTTTGGAAACCATCCTTCGCTCTGTTTGCACATCAATAGTAAAGGGAGGAATGTTAAGAGGATAAAGGGAGGGATGAATAAGAAAAGCAGGCTGTAACAAGTAAATTGAAAAATAACCAATTAAAGTGTCATTATTGCCACAAAGGGGTGTGTGAAATCTTGCAGGTGCTTATAAAAATACAGCTTATCTGTATAAATTGCTTTCTTGAGTATGGTGTTGCTAATTAGAAATGTTTTCTATATCTCCTAGCACAGCATCTTCAGCTTTTACCTTTCTGTTTTAGTTAAATATTCTCTAGTGTATTTCTTGCACTAAATATTCCTGGAAAACTTTAGTAGGCTGATTAACCTACTTTGGAATGGCATTTCAGTAGAAACATTTATATTAGCATTGCTAAGAAGTTTAGTGCCACTGACAGCTGCCTTTGTGATAAATAGTCATTGCATGTATTCCAGTAACACGTCAGGTACTTACAACAAGCAGTGTTCCCATCTGAAGGGTACACCTAACTTGTATCAATTTTTTAGTGGAAGGAAAACTTATGTGGGCTACTTTATTTTTCTCATTACTTAACTGTATTAGGAATTCCATTGCATGGTTGTCCCTGCACAACAGGTGTTGATTTCCTCTTGATATACTCTATTTTAGGGAAAACATCATACTGTATTTCTGTTTTGTAGCTCCCTTTGTTTCTTCTGTTATTCTTCATCATTTAAATCTTTTCATTGTGCTAGTGCTACCAGCCCCAACCCCAACCACAATAGAGACATAAGATTAATAATGATCCCTGCATCAAAGTGCTTACACTGAAAACAAAACTTCTTCCAGTGTCACAGTCTCCTGTTCAGTTGTGATGTAGTGATATGGGAATGTGAGACACTCTGTGGCAATACTCCTTGTTTCTCCTGAACTGACTCTCACATGTCCCCTGTAAAGAATAATTATTGGGAAAAATGCAGCAAGACCCTGTCTGACACTTGAGAGGTGGAGAAGAACCTGTTGGTGCAAGTCTATAGTTCTCACACATTTGTAACTGGCTCCATCCAGGTTTTGTGCTTAATGTTCACTCTACCAGGAGTCAGCCCATTCTTTGGTTTGCTAGGGTGCTTTCCTGACCAAAACATATGCCTGGAATTTGACTGGAATTTGGACTTTGAAGTCCACTGACTTAACACCTGAGTCTCTTTCCTGAGCAGGTGCTCTACAAACAAAGAAATATGATAAGCATGAGAATTTTGTGATTGTGATGTTTGAAAAGACCACCTGGAGCACAAAATGGGTAGATTTTAATTACATGCTTGTGCTGCATTAAAGATCGTGCAGGTCTAATAGTTCTTTGGACAGACATCTGGGATGTATGACATTTATTACAAGCCTTTCCCTTGGTAAGAGGGAAAAATAATGCACAGCAAGAGGTGCACTTGTTCTTCACTGGCAACACTGATTCAAATGGCATTCAAATGGTCTGAAACTGGCCTGGGATATTTTGTGGTTTGCAGAGGTCTCTGAAATGAGGATCATAAGTCATTTGTGTATGACCTAAAATGTTAAGAATTTGACTGTTACACGTAGGATTTGGAGAGATTTGTTATGCATACAGATGGATCTGTTGTTGCTTTGAATTCTGTGAAGTAGTTGCATCTTGGCTGGGAAATGTTGTTTGCTAGCAATGTCTGAGGCAGTAAGAACTTTAAGCAGACTTATTTCAGCAGCACCCTTGAGCTACCAATACTGAGGCATCAATTGTGGAGACACTGTAGTCAACTGAAAATTGCATGGCAGTAAATGGTGTTAAGTATCCCTTTCTACTTTATGCCCATCATCTCTTTCCTGTTCATCACCATAATAGTATGTTGCATCGTGGTTATTTTGTTGGAATAATTTTCCCATGGTACCTGGAAATCTTGATTTTATACAGTATCGAAGAAAAAAAAGTGGGGAATACCTGTATGTCTTGGTTCTGACAAAAATAATCTCAAGTGAGCAAGTAAGCCAGCTAAGATTCAAAAGTATGCCTGCATAGTTTTGCCTCTGTAATTGAAAATTCTACATATCAGCAGTGGGAAAACTGACAGATAGAAGAAAAAAAGGATTACCACAAAAAATAAGAGGCTCTGCTTTTAGCAGAGTACATAATGGTGGTCTGATAGTTATTCTAAGGTATTCTATTTGAAAGAGATAGCTGCTTCTCTGCGTTAACTATTCACTGGGTTAACTGATGTCCTTTGATATTTCCATTTTGAATTTAGTGTAATGTAAACACTTTGACTAGAATTACAAACCAGGGATTCCTGAGAARTGACTGGATGTAGTCAAATCCAAGCTTGTAATTATGTATCAGTGACTCTGGAGTTGAGCAATATGTTTGGGAAGAAAATAGTCGATGAGAACCTGTCCTTTCCTTGGATTGTCACTTGTTGCTTATTGTGACCTCCTGCTGGAAGAGATTTCCAAAGGTACCAAGTAGCATTGTGGTTAATCAAGGACAAAACCTGATCTTTATACTTTTTAAAGCATTATAGGATCAGAATAGTTTGAATGACAATGACTTTTAGGATTAGTTTGCTACAAGAGCAGACTGTGGTCACCAAAAGAAAAAACATTCTCTACTCAATTTACTCTTAGCACGTTTTCCTATGTGCTCCAAGCAGTCTATGATCTACCAGGTATTCACTAGCATATACTGAGTGCTTTATTTCTGCTTTGGTTTTTGTAGGCTACCTTTGCTTTATGTCCTCTTGTTCTTTTATACTGACGTGTACTTCATATGCCCTCATGCTTAGTTTCTTTCCCTGCCTCCTTTGCCCTTTGCAACTTTTATTTTTGTGTTGTTATTGGGACATTCCCTCTGAACTGAATGCAGACATCAGAATAGAAACCATGCTTTGCCAAATTGCATGCTGGAGGTTGCACAGCTGCTGAAACAGCCTTCTGACAGAAAAGTGGAAAGAGTTTTATGTCAGATTGACAACAAAATCAGGCTGCAGTTATTGAGATTTAGTGGTGTGCTGCTCAGAGGTCCTGCAGGGCTGGGAGTCAGAGGATTAGAGTTCCGTACTTGGCTTTGCTGCAAACACTAATATAGACCCAAGGTAAGTAGCTTAATCTCCCATTCTCTTGGTTGCTTCATCAATAGAAAGTGGTGCCTGCTTGCCCACTGAGCAGGTTAACAAGAGTTTTGCCCTAGTGCTACACCGAGCTGTTTTCTCACATCTTACCTATGCTACAGAGCCCCTGTTGCTATAGCAGTTGCTATACCATGTCAGTAGAAATTCCAGTGCTGATGCAGCATATGCTAACTCCAGAATTTCTCCTGCTGTTACAGTTAAACTGCCTCACTGAACCACAAGTCACATCAACAAAAGCTCACTTCTGACAGCCAAGCTGCTGCTATAACATGAATTTTGCTACTTAACCATGGCAGAGCTAGGAGTAAATCTTTCACACTCTGAGCTGATTTAACTGTACCAGAAATTTGTCCTAATTATTCTGCTGTTTTAGTCCAGACCTGAGCTGCCTAGGAGCAGCCTGTTGCATGGGTAAAAGCTTCTCTTTCTGTAAGGCCCATTGGAATGGATTTTAAGGTCAGAGGGACTTCTAAAGTCATTTTGCTTGACCTTCTCTTTCCAAAGTCATAGAGCTATTCCCTGGAAACCAAATAAATTCATATCCTTTGGGAAATTATTCTGCCTTTTCATGAAGACTGCAGAGTGATTGTAAGGCTACAGCTTTCCCCACTTGTGTTTAAATTACCTTGACTTCTTAGAAAGTTCATCTTATTTGAGGTTAAATTTATCTTATTCAGCTTTCTGATCTTGTTGTAACTGTCATTGGGGTTGAAAAACTCACTCCTTCCTACCATTATTTCCTTTCTTTGCCTTTAATTACCTGTCCGTTGTGATCTAGTCATCTTTGAAACCTCTCTCTCAATAAATGATTTGACTGAGGCCCTTCAGGTTCACAGCCTAAGGCTCACATTGTTTTTATGGCTCCCTACTGAACTCTTTTCTGTAAATCCACATGTATCCACTGATCAGTGTTAGAATAGTGATTTTGCCATATCTGCAGTCAGAAATAAAACCTTTTTTCCACTTTTCATTTATATTCTTCTTGTACATCAAATGATCAGAAGAGACAGCCATTTCAGGTAGTATGAGAGCTTTTTCTGGGAGAGTATTAATGATGTTCTCAAACTGCCTCTCTTGGTTGTAGTCCACAACATGGCCCTCAGTTTTACAGGGCCCCATTTTCTTGTTTTGCAAACTTTTTGTATATTACATTAGACTATTGAAATATAATTTTTGTTTTTTGACAGCTTTAGCAGGCATTGTCTTTGAGTCATTGGCAGACTTACCAGGAAAAAGTTTATATTCTTGCCTGCACCAGTAGCAAAGGTACCTCATGCTGTTGGTAGAAGGAAATAATCTCTGAGGTATCTGGCTCATTAGTGTCCCCCTGCTAACATATCCATCTGTCAGAGAACTGCCTACCTATCATTGTCTTTAGATTCTTGAATAGAAAATTATTGAAGTCTCTTAATTTGTAAATGCTGACATATCACAAACACTTTTAAAAAGTCTTACATAATTCACAGTATCAAACAGGAAAATTTTCTCTTTTGGCTTTGTTAAATACATATTAGAAAGATACACCTACTGAATACTTCTGCCTTTTCTATATCATTTTTCATGATTTCACCACCTGCAGTTCACAATTGCCTGATCAGTAATTCTTTTTCTTTATTTTTCTTGTGATGCTTTAATAAAGGCTCTTACTGTCTTTAAGCATATTGTCCGTAGTTATTTCTTTGGTACTTTAGCTTTATTATCAGTTACCTCCCTTGCCATTCATTTCTTTTTTTTTTCCTAATTAATAATATCTCAATTTTTATGCTTTTTCTGTGCATAAGTATATGGACTGGTGTAACTGTTTTGTTTGTTTGTATTTTAGAATACTGATTTTGGAGATATTAGGTAGGATGTCTTAAAAATTCCTAGATTTCTCCTTTTATGGTTACTTTAAGGTCTAGGAATATGTTCCTTAAAAATGTCGGTATATGGACATACCGTCCATACATGGACACTCCAGACATGTCCATTCCATGGACAGTCCAGACGTGTAGTCCATGTATGCACATACAACACTACATTTCTATCTATCTGTAAATGCAATCAGATCATGATTGGAGGTAACTGCTAATTTGTAGAATAGCAAATACCCTTTTTATGTTAGAATGAGGTCTAATATTTATTTACCTGCTGTCAGGTGTGGGGCTGTCTGGTTTATGAAATAATTGGGAATTTTTAGATAGAAAGGAGGTTTCTTATGGATTTTTTCCAGCAAGATTTCAGTAGGTTGAAGTCAGCTATAGTTCTATTGACTGAGAAAGTTGTTTCTAATTGAATATACCAGATATTATCTCTGACTTCCACAATACTTCTCACTATTTTGAAGGCATTCTTGAAGCACTGCATACTGCACTTGAACTTCAGTTAAAGCGATCTGCTTAACGTGTACATGTCAAGCTTTGTTATTAGAAGTTCAGCCAAAGGGACAGGCCGAGGGAATAACAGTCGCCTTGTGCAGAGAGTTAAAAGGAGAACTGTGTTTTTGTTTCACTTTTGAACTCATGTGTTTTTGATAACTCAGCAGTCCTGTTATCAGCTAACAAAAGAAAACATGAAGGTGACTTGGAAAGTGTGAGATTTCTGGTGTTGTGGAAGATTGTCGATCTGGGACATTACACATCTGGTACGTAATCCATTTGCAAGACTTTGTGCTGTCCCTTGACTTGTGTCATATAACTAGCACTCAGGAACAAACCAAACTAAGGGCTTTATTTAGCTTTCAACATGCTAGAAGCTGCAACTGGAATGGCTTTCTTCACCTTGCTGCAGAGAGACTGATCACAGAACTGTACAGCTTAGCAATCCTGCACAACAGCCCTGTTAGTCCGTAGTAGTATTTTGCTGGCTGGTTGAAGAAAAAAATTAGTTATACCAGAATTAGGCAGGCTACTTTGAAAAGGGTCTTGGCACTAGGCTGAAGTTACTGTAAAATAGTTTTGATTCTGATTGCTTCCAAACTAATTTAGCAATATGAATGTGGCTGTAATCAGGTTCTTCATGTGAGTTAGCTTTTTACATCAAAAGCCCTTGCTGGACAAAAAGCATACAAGATGAAGGAGTATTTAGGTATGGAATGTTTTGTGAAGCCTAAAGGTTACAGAAGACAGAAGAAGTCTACATCTGTACTTATGAACTGGAACTGTTCCAGCAGTGTTAATAAACAGAGGAGAGAGTTGTGTTAGATCTTGTCCAATACTTCCTGTTGGGAAGTTCAAAATAAAAGCATCTGTGCAAGAAACACACTATAAAGGAGAACTGAATGGTGATGTTAAAGATGCTGGATTTTGCCCTCATCTGCAGCTAATATAAGTGTAATGAAGGCAATGAATTTGCACATTTGTATTATAATTAGATTGGAATATGTTTTGTTTGCTGTTTCAGCCATCAAACAGCTGGTAGGATATAGTTTCAGGAGCTTAAAGTATATTAAAAAATGTTTGAGTCTTGCAGAACTTTTCCAAAATATTACCTACCTGCTGATGGAAGCTGAATGGGAAGGAGCTGGTGAATTRCTTTCAAACTATTTGTTAAAGCACACCTCTGCACTGAGAAATAAGTATAGGAATGGCATTGCTTGGTTCAGTGGTTGCTGTTTCTCAGTGAATCAACAGGAGAAAAATTCTGTTTACAAACCAGGGCTTTTCCTGAAGTTTTGGCCTCTTACCTCTGACCTGAAAACACGCATCTGGATTACCTTCATCAGCCATAGTGACTGTAATCATTGTCTTAGCTCTTACATCTCTGATGGAAATAAGTTTCTAAGTAAATTATCCCTCTAGATCCTAGATCCGATCAGTCTAAGTAGAGCAGAGGATTAGAAGACAATGGGAGAACACCAATGTATAAACGAGATAAAGTAGTGAGGTGGATGAGACTAGATGGAAAATCCTGTCAATGTGTTTACCTGTTTACATCAAATCAAAACATATACATCTAAAATAAACACTGCTTGCATTCAACAATTAGTCTTCCCTCTTGCAGAATATACACAAATCTTAATAAAATATAGCGTGTATAATAATAATCTAATAATAATCTAATAATTGCATTCCTGTGAGCAGCAACTAATGGGTATAACAGTATGTTGACCTAATTAACACTAGTAAGTTGCAAAATATAATATAGCCCATCTGTTAAGGAATACATTAGCAGGACATTGGCAGCCACTATTGGGATGCTGGAAGTATTTTTGTGTAGTAATGGGAAACCATGCATGAATTAACAGTGCAAGTGTTCATAGCAGCAGGAGAGCTGCAGTTTTGGCTTACTCGGACAGTGCAGCAGTCAGTGGAAAGTTTTGAGGGTCTTCCATCTCTCTTGCATGTTGTCATTTGGATTTAGATTCATGGCTGGACGCTCCATTTTCCACTTTCCCTCTAGTGTGGTGTCTTGCAGCCCTGTCAGCCTGGGAAATGATGGCGTGTGCTTGAAACTCAAATCTAGCTCCCCAGGGAACATTTTCAGTGGTGTGTGAGCAATTTGCAAAACAGAACTTCCCCTTCTGAAACTGTCAAAGGGTTGGTGCAAACTTGGCCATGAAGCTTGAGCAGCATACAAACCCTGGCCTTTCTTTCTAATCTCTAGTGAAGGAATCACACGAAGTAGATTTGGGTTTGTACTTGAAATTTTATTGATATGTCTTTCTTTTGTTTAGAGCTCACGTAAGATATCCATGCCTGTGGAAAAAAGGGCTAAAAATCTGGGGTGATGGAATATTGACATCATTTTAATTCAGCCACCTTGGGAGATGGGGCTCATGTCTCTGTAGTCAGTGTGTCTATTAGTGGACAGAGAGGGAGCTCCACTAGCAGGTGATTCAGAACACAAGTTAGGCTGCTGTCTTGGCTTTCCTCTGAAAGAGTTTATTATCTTCCTCATTGACTAGGAAGGAAGGTTAGGGAAATTGGTCTCCTGGTTTAGGAACCTGGGTAGCTGTCCGCAGACCCCAGAGGTTGATTATCAGAATTCATCAGAATGGAGAAGAAACCATACAGTATGAATCCAGAGTAAACCAATACGGACCAGCAAGCAGAGGGAGCGGGAAAAGGAGCTGTACTTCCCCCTGTTCAGTCCCATCTCTCATTGACCAGAGGGAGGGACTGTGCTAAGAGATGTTTCTATTGATATGATGGTAGTATTAACACCAGCACTAGAAGGTCTTAGTTTTAAAGGTATATATCAAACAAGGATTTATCCTACTAGAATTATTTTTAAGGCTTAAGTCATGTTACACTTTCTTTCCTTTGGTATGGAATGAGAAAATTAAAGTTGATTCCAGAGTCCTTTGTGAGGGTCTGCTCTTTTACTTTGTATGTGAGCACACTATTTGTAGTGACTTGCTAAGCAGATAAGAGTCTAGGAAAAATGAGTGGACAATTTGAGCCAGGATGTTGTTAAAGGCAAATTTCGGTTCTCAGAGTTTGTGCTGTTCCACCCGCCTGTGAGATCAGTGAAGCCTGCAGAGAAGAAAACAGTTGAAGCTGATATTGTACTAAACATCAAACAGGGTTAAAAGTTCTATGACCTCTGCAAGTAATTAAAATAAAGCTTCACTGCAAAATGTAGGCTTCTGCTACAGTTCCTGTTTTACAATTCATGACATTCCTTAAGGGGTTTAAAATACAGGTGGAGTTATTCTTTGGGCTGCTCCTTCATTCTTAAGAGAGTTAAGAAATCAGGTCATCCTCCTCAGAGTCATGGTAGAACTAAATATTTGATTAGATTTGGTTGTCAAACCAGAGCCATTATACCTGTTTATAAAAAGAGAAGGGCTTACATGTGTTCTTAAAACTGCATAGCAGTTTTTGTGGTATTTAAATACTGCTTTGAAAGTAAAGCTTTCTACATGCTTAGTAGATGTTTATCAGGTGATTACTTAGATATCTTTGAATATTGGGAGTGAGTGCAGCTGTGCAAATGTAATGCAACAAAAATGCACTTTACTGTGTCTCTTGGCCAACAGAAAATGTCTGTTGGTAATTAGTTCTTCTACCAGACCTACTGGCATGATAGCTCTCCTAGTGGGATTCTTGTTATTGTCCTTTCTGGCTCTCATTCACTGTTGTTCTGGAAAGAAGGGCAGAAGTGAAGGCATGAGTAATAGATCTTAAGCTCTTACATTCACAGAAGAGGAAAACATTTATATAATCAGATCAGAGCACTCATAGTATAAAAATTAGTTTTGTTGGAAATGGGGACAGAGTAAGCGGATGGAGTTTGAAAATGCAGTTGTTGGCTTTTAAAGTACCACGATCATGGGGTTAAAGCTGTATGTGTGCTTATGAAGTGGGTACTTTTTATGCTGGGTTTCTGGGTCACATTGCATCAGCTTGCATGTAGCTGTATGTGTGTCCTTTGGGTTGGAATCAATCATCTTGTTTAAAATGTCCTGTGGTACCCACCATTGCCTTCCCTGACCCCTGTGAGCAGCAGTGCACTTTAAGCTTCAGGAGGTCCCCGAAGGCATCTTAATAAAGTGAATGCAGATCAGTGTTTTGTGCATTGCAAAGAGGCTTCACTGTCAGCAGCGTAAAAGGGGTTGTAGGGGAACACTGTGCATTGCATTTAGCTGGTGTTTCAAACAACTCCCTACCTCTTATCCTTACAGTTTGCCTGTTAAACTGCAACGGGTCTTGTAAGCTTGATGCACACAGGGTGTAACGTGAAGACTGTGTTCTGTGGCCTTTCCTGTTCCAGGCAGTTGGTGAGGATTATTACTTCTCCATTAGAGGGAGCCTTCAAAGCCCTCTGAAAGCAGCACAGAGTAGCTTTTAAAATGGCATTGAAGACTGGTTTAATCAGCTAAGGAGGATTTGTATGTCTGTGTTGAGGTTATTTAAGAGATTAAGATGCTGCAAAAAGGCTGACACTTGATAGCTGCTGAGTCCGAAAGGGTGAGCTATGAAAAATTTGGTCTCTTGTTATTAACTGTTGTTACATGTCTTAGTAGTATTAAAAATCATAATACAGCTTGCACTTTTGCTAGTGTTAYCTGGGACATGTGCACCTTTCTGCAGAACGTACACATCTGGCTCCCCTGTCTAGCACATTATTCTTGAATCCTAACTACTGACAATCCTAGAGGAGGAGAGGAGAGCTGATTATGAAGCCACCTTCCCCCCCCCCCCCCAACTGGTCATTAGGAATACATTTTTGTAACAGTTTTTCTTTGTGATGTTTCTTCTAAGCACTTTATAGAGGACATTAAATGTTACTTAACCTTATTCTATAGATAGGAAAACTGAAGCTCAGTGTTGCTAAAGATTTGATTCCTGTATAAGTCTTGAAATTATCAAAACAAATAGAACCTTAATACTATGTAAAATATTGTTAAAATCTATTTTATCTACATATGTATACATATAAAGCATTTAGTGTGTATAGTAGATATATATAGTAGTATATAGTAGATACATAGCAGGCCTACATCACTGGTCAGCCATGATTCAGTGAGAATTGCAGAACCATGGTAAAGTACTCAAATTTAACATATATGTTTATATCTACATTTATAATGGCATTTATAATCATATGTGTTTGACTATTGTTCCTTCATTCTGCAGTTCTGAGGCTCTGGAAGTATTTGATGAATGAGTAAAGAATACTGTTTTTTTTTTTAATGTAAATTTTTATGTCCACTGTGTGGAAATGGGATTTAATCTGAGAACCTATTTTAGATTTGTCAGTATGGATAGAAGATAAATAAAAAAGTCAGAAGAGATTGTGTGTTGCTACAGTTTGATGACCGATGCGAGGATGGCTCAAGCTAGTAGAAATAACTGAACAAAGTTGTTGCGAATAAACTGCAAAACAAGAAACAGGAATGTCAGAAGCCTGGGTTAGGACTGGCAGGGTAGCTGCGCAGTGCCCAAAGAATTGACGCCTTTTGCTTGTGGCGATGAAATGTGGCATTTGATTAAAACATTGGGGTAATACATCTTTCTTGTTTCCAAAAAGCACACCTCAAGGGCCAGACTGGAAGAAGGACAACAGTTAGAACTGTACAAGTGTGAATGTGTGATTTCCGTAGTCCACACATCATTATATGTTGTGATGCTCTCACAATATATATATCTCTACTGGATCCTAACTACCCTTCTTAAAACTACTCTCCCTTAGTTTACCATCAGGATCTTCAGTAAGAATAAATTTTTTTGTAAAACCTGCTTCATCAGATTATACTGGTGTACAGACTTTTTGGAAATTAACTGAAATTAAGAAAGCTTTTTACCACAGGGTTATTTCAGTCCTTTGTTTCTGGGAATTTGGATAACATCCAACACATAACAGGCCCTGTACTCTTTCAAGTTCAGACTATGTAGCTACTTCTTAGCTACCCTACAGAACACCTTTCCAGAAGTTACAAATTTTGTTTCAGAAAAATCCRTATGCCTACTGGAAATTTGAGCTTTGTTAAGCAGCAGCACAATTATGTCGCAGAGATATTCTTTAGTTGGATGAGACACAGGCAGAGCCCAAGAAAGATTTCTGTTTTATTATTTCTAATGTACTTTTAAAATTATTGTCTTCCTGTTTGGAGGAGATCCTTTCCGGCAGTGATTCAGCCTTCTTAGAAATTTTTGTATCTCATTAACTGCGAGCAGTTCCCAGGACACAAGATTTGGCATCATCTCTAAGTCAAATATGCCTGGAATCGCTTGTGACAAGCACCTCTGTGGATCCCACTTTGCTGAAGAGCCTTAGGAATGCTCAAAAGTTTTTCGTTGTTTTTTTTTTTTTAACAGGTACCAAAAGAATTGCTGTTCCTCAGTATATACAATATTGTTTCTGTGGTATGTCTCAGAGAAAAGCAAAAAGTGAAAAGTAGGATTTTCAGCTTCTGCTGAGTGTTGAGCTGTCCAAATTGGAGATGTATCTTTGAACTCCATTCAGTATTCACAGCCCTGTATATTTATGTTCCATAAATATACAAGTAACTGTTCTTCT
Source organism: Apteryx rowi (assembly GCF_003343035.1). Classification (NCBI taxonomy): domain Eukaryota; kingdom Metazoa; phylum Chordata; class Aves; order Apterygiformes; family Apterygidae; genus Apteryx; species Apteryx rowi. Next base: position 1,346,894 of record NW_020449418.1, read on the forward strand.
CTGCACGTCTGTGTTCAAGATCAGAATCGCTGTGGCTTGATTCCAGCATTATGTTTCAGATACATACAGAATTTCTTCGTTTTCTTTTTCTAAATCCCAGTCTTGAATGGAACCGATGGGACATCTCAGAGGTTAAATCATTGCTACAGGGAGTCAGAGCCAGAGAGGACAGCCAACACTGAAAATGATAGAAAGAGAATTAGCAATGAGTATGTTTTTCCATCTCAGTTCAATATTGTTTTTGTTGCTGCAAGTCAGGAACAATACTGTGTCTTCTCTCTCCTTATCTAATCTTTCTTTAATTGCCATATCTTGTATTGACCTCTCTCATTCTCCCTTTTACCAGACTCCTTTTGGCGTGGTAGTGGTGTAAATCTGCGGTGCACAAATACTAAGGGCAGTTAATCCTCCTGTTTGGCAGATGCTGCCCTCTAAGGAGCCGAACCAACAGCAAAGATAGAATCTGTGCAAGAAAAGTACAGGCTCATTTGCAAAWGCAGAGCGGCTGTATAGCTAACCCACCAGCCAACTGACTGCTCTCCTCGGGCCTCTTGTGACAGAAAGTCCTAGAAAGGAATTGTCCTTAAAGAGATCATGACAGATGAATAATATCTGCAAACACCAGAGTCTCTGTGAATAGTTACCTTTCCTGACAAATATATTTTTAGTTTGCCTCCACAGACGTAAGTAAAGATTGAATTTCGTAATAAGTTACAAGTATAACGAAATAGGAAATTATTTGATGAGATTTTACAAGTCAGCTACAGAGTAAACAGGTATTTTGTGCATATAGCTTTTCAGCTGATATGGAATATTTTTTGAAAAAAGGATTTGAGGTTAACTTGTGAAGAAGCCACAATTTTTAAAAACTTTTAGAATTCAGTACTTGTTACTATTCAGGGGTTTTTTTAAGACTAATTATTGTATATTAAAAAAAGCCTAATGTGGGTTTTGCATGTTCAGTTTCTGATGCAAGGGAATTAATATATTGGTGGCTTTGCTCATCTAAGGAGAAGAAATCACATTAGTATCTGTATCCCTGATTTTCCCTGTCCTCATTATAGCCCTGATATCTGATCAGCCTCGTTGATTATGAGTATCAATGTATTTAAGAGACTGAATGACTCAGAGGATTTGGATTTGGGTAATGGGATCTGGAGTATTTAGCATCTTTAGGTCAATAGTTCAAATTCAGTTCCAGCTGTGTGTGCCAGTGTGCCCTCTGAAGTCAGGCATATCTGAATTAAGCTAATGGTCCCAGAAKTTGCCCTAGAGAGCCCTCTTTTCCTTAATGCCCGTATCATCAGTGTCAGGAAGAAGGCCAAGGAACGAAATGGCAGGTTATTCGTTGTCTGGATTCATCCATAGCAAAGGGACAGGAGAAAGCACATGTTGCTGGTGTGCTCTCTCTGCAAGGCACCTGCTAAAATGAGGAGACAGCAGGTTTACAGAAATGCCTGATTGCATTGTGACCTTCATTACTCTGGATTCTTAAATAGATGAAGGTTCAGAAAGGTGATGGGCAAAACCATGGAGGATGGATAGAGTGGGACATAGCCTCTTACCCAGGAAATCTTTAAAACACTGGTCACTTGAGCCTGGGAAGTTATAAGGAGGAAAGGCTGTTCTATACTTGTCTTATTTCTTACAACCTTTTTCCCTAACTAGCTGCTGCTGGTCTCTGCTGTTGAGGCCAGGATACTGGATTAGGCAGACCTTTGGACTGAAGCAGTATGTCAGATCTTACGTTCTCGTGCCTCCTGTCACATTATAGGGCAACATTATATCATTACAGATGAACTAGAGGAAGAAGAACAGTGGTCTGTCAGCAATAACAAGTGTTCACAAAGCAGTGCAATGTATTGAGCCCTCATTTCCCTTTTTTATTTTTGTTTAGGCAGGTGACAAGCATTATCATCCAAGCTGTGCACGATGCAGCAGGTGCAACCAGATGTTCACGGAAGGAGAAGAAATGTATCTGCAAGGTAAGGATGTCTCCAGGCCCCAGCTGCCTCAGAAATGGTAGGCCTAGGCCTGCGGCTGTTCAGCCAGCTGCCATGGAAACAGCCCGTTATCAGTGGCCTTCTTAGTTCATTGCCTGGCAACAGAGGAGCTGGTTCTCTTACTAAACCCAAACCAGAAAATCAGGCTTCTTAATTCTTCAGTCACAGAACTCAGCGGTTTATAAAGCATCTGTACGTTATACAGGCAAAGAGGACGAGAGCCATTCTGGCTTCATTACGGTCTTCTGATACTTTTTCACTTGAGGCTCTGTTAGGTGGCCATAACAGTGACTTCGCATTCACTCCACACCTTCACTGCCCCAAACTGTGTTTTCAAAAGGTGTATAGCAAAAATGAAATTTATTAGGCTGCCTCTAAATTTGGCATCTCACAGAGAGCTTAGCACGCAGACTACTGTATGAGATACCAGACAAAGTCAGCGAGTTTCATGTCATTTTCCCCCTAATTATTTTGATCACTTTCTCTCCTCTTATGGACCAGTCTCCAAATAGTAAAAGGCAGTGGAAAGACTTCCAGAGATTGTAGTGAGCTTTCTGAATGATGTAGATCTTGTTCCCTGTGCACATTGTTAGATTGTCTACTCTTCTGCTTACTCATATCTGTTTGCCTAAGCTGTTTCTCTTTTCTCTGGTCATGTCTCTCTTTTCATTACCATTTACGTTACTTTTATTGTTGATTATTTATCTTTAATTTACATTATTTTTATCTCATTCCACAGTCATTTCTTTTTTGTACACTCATTTTCATCTCCACTTTCTTATTAATATTCTCACACTCACTTCCAGGTGTTGCCAAGCATATTTTTTTCCACAATCTTTTAATTTCCCAAAGAATGTGCTCTTTACTTTGAAAAATATTCTACCTAGTCTCCCAGAGGGTAGCACTTTAACTATTAGGCTACAGCTATTTTTCTGACTTGCTATAATTTTAATGAATATAGGTAGAAAGACATCTAATATGCTTTTATGCAAACCAGAAATCAAAGAGAAAATTCAGCTACATATTGTGATTTTGTTTTAGAACTAGTTTAGAACGGCTTGTGTACTTGTTTTAGAAAACTTGCCTGATGTGCTTGAAAAGGCCCTAAAAGAACAGGAAAGAAATGATGAAAGTGTGGAGGCAGTGGAAATTCTGAAGAGAGATTCCTTCTGGAGGAATCCCAGAATAAGATATTGTTAAGAAGAGGAATTCCTTTGAAGATAACTTGTATTATTTTATAGTTTGTCCTCTGCAGTCCATCTTTCTCCTCCCTCACTTGTAAAGAGTTGTATTTTCATCATCTCATTCCAGCTGTGCACAAAATTGGATATAGAGTTGTTTAACAGTACTTCCTTGCAAGAGCAAATAGAAGCTGAAAGAGGGTTGGGAAGGAAATACTGCTTTCTAGTGGTAAATTAGAAAAGACTAATTTGAAAGCAGCAGGGACAGCACCTGACAATTAATAATCTTCTTAGTTTCCTCACATCATAGTAAGAGAAAGTACAGGTAAAGTTCAGGGTGAGCAGATTAATTCTGTAATGATATTAATAATAACAAGTGATGAACTGATGCAATTTGCACAAACCTAGTAGAGAATAGAAGTTCATGTTGATTGGGCAGGCTTTGGTGTAAATGTCTGTGGATCCCCAAAAGACAGGAAGTACTAGCTCCTGATTAACCAAGGATACACTTGTGCAGGTGATATGAGAGAGGAGAGATACGTGGCTCCTTGGTCTGCCATCGTTCTCTTCCTGGCTGTGTCTACTTCAGTATCTCTTTTCTTGTGGCCACAAAGCAGTGTTCTTCAGGCTCACTTAGTCTCAAAAGACGAGCGGAAGTTATATTGCTTTGTTATGTCCAGCTGTTTTCTGACCAAATAATGTTATTGCTGACTGTACCCCAGACTGTCCAGCCAGAGCTTTTCCTGCTGAATTCAGCATGTTCACAAGTGTAAGGGACCTAAAAAAAACTTCCCCATGCAAAGTGCTCAGCTTCAGCTGAAATGGTTATCCTGACTCCATCTAAATTGTTTCCCCTAAGGAGCAGAATAACAGCCTTCCAAGCATTTTGCTGAAATAAAAACACAACACCACAACACTAGAGCTAGAGCCAAAATCACATTATTGATAAAATAAAGGAAAATAGACAACTTCCTTCTCAGTTGTAATTGTCCTCTCCACTGGGCATGAAAGCACCGTGTTGGTATCACTTTGTATAATAGAGGAGTGAAAACCTGGCATGTTTGTGGTAGCTACTTCTATCAGAAATGTGTAGGAAGCTTGCAAAAGGAAAAGGCATGGAAAAACAAGCCCTCTATCCTGGGACTTTCTATTTTAAGGATGGTTTGGATAATGCTAGCAGAAGCACCCTGGCTCTCCTCACCCCAACCCATTCCCCCTACCCTCCACCCCAGGAAAATGACAAGGAAGCAGCATCATTTTCTCTTTCCCACAGACTTCCTAGTAATATATTATAATATGGACTGCCCCAGAGGACTGTTGCCAAGCTAGGATGTTGCTTAGCATTTAGAGGGGTGCTTCACTTGATTCTCACACAGGCTTTTAGCCTTATTTATTGTATAAGTAATAGATCGAGTTACTGTGTTTTAGAGAGCTATTTGTTGGATCAATGATACATGCAGAGTGAAAAATTGCATAAATTAATATGTTGGCTGGGGTCTGCCAAGTGAGCAAACAAACATATATTAAGAAGGGGTTTAACCGCAATTTGCTGAACTATTTCCAGTAGGAAAAAGAGAGGTGACACAGCTTGAGTGTTTCAGAATAGGTTGGCACATTTGGGTGGATGACGTCTACAAGTTGTGGTTGGCTCGGAGTTGAGGATCATGCAAAATATTTACTTTTAACTTCTCAAGCCTACTCTGTCTTATTTGGGTTTTAAGGTTTCGCATGTTTCAAACCTCTTACCATTTTCTGAAAGAAAACTCACAACTGTTAGCTCAGTTTCACCATGAAAATGGCATCTAGACCTTCTTGCATTTCTTGTTCACTTTCAACAGCTCCAGAATTCTCCTGGGGTGTTTCTAAAATTAGGCCAATTTGTACAAAATGCTGCCCAAAACCACAGTGATAGCCTTTGCTTTGATGATGGGGATGTTTTGATAGAAAAGAAACCAAGGTATAGAGGAACTGAGAGAATTTTTATCAGGGCAACACAGGAAGTCTGCAACTGAATTTGAGAATTGAGCCTAAACCTTCTGAGTCCTAATTCATTGGCCTTATAGAGTGAACTCCCTTCTTCCTGAGAGCTTAATTTGTCTGATCTCCTAATCAAATCCACAGGGCATGTTTCTCTCCTGACCTTTGCAGACTCTGTAGGGTCTTGGCTCTGAGGCTGCTGTTTGTTTACAGTGAAGGCCGTTGGTTGTTGTCTGATCATTTCCCCCTGCCAAGTGCACAGTTTCTTCTTCCTCAGCTTAGACTGAAAGCCAAACATCTCAGACCCTGATCCAGAGTCAGTGTTCTCTCCAATCTTCTCATGATGATTATTATATCATGTGCTGCTGGGAAGTGAAATCATTCCTGCTGGTCTTTACTTCTGTACTGAGTCATGCAAGGGCTCGTTGGAATAAAGTCTCCAGGGCCCCTGACCCTTGCTTTTCAACTGTCTCTGAGGGAAGGGTTTCCTCTGGCTGCCCTTGAGCTAATATTCACCAGTAGGAGATCTGGACTTTTGTTTCTTTCTTTCTTTGAGGACAGAATGAAGAGGAGAAGTTCCCTCCTGCAAACAGGCAAGGCTCAGTATTGGCTTTATAGTAGTTGGAATGAGGTTTGAGTTTGACCACAGCAGCAGTCAGTATTAAAAATCATCATTAGCTTCTGCTCAATTTCAGTTTGGCTAATACCTGCCAGCAGTGACCACGGTTTGCACTCTATTCCAAAAGATAACTGAAATGGGATAGAAATACCCCCTGCCTCTGACACTGCTGGGCCCTCGAGGGCAGTTGAGTGTTTACATTTTTACAATGTAAGAGAGAATCCCATGTTTTGGGGTACGAACAACAGAGCCGTTTCCTTTTGCAGCCAGATATGCAGCTGAAAGCTGCCATGGGGAAACCCTAGTGCAACACATGCCACTGATCTTACAGAACAAGGGGTAGAAATGGTGCATGTGCCAATGGCAAGTATGGCACGCTGTGATCTAGGGAGAGGCTTCTTCATATACTGTTGTGTACTGCCTGTGTCATACTGGCCTCTCTAGCTTAGTGTAGTGGGTGAAATTTAGCCCTGACCCTGCTGTGTTATGAATTTTCTTATTTTTCTCCTAATGAGCTTTTCTTGTTGCATTTTTTGGTTGTTGCAGGGAAGAGGTGCTATGAGTAATACTTTGCACTAACTGAATATAGTTAGGAAATTATAGGACTTTCCCAGAATCGATGGACTTAAAATCAGAACTTTCTTTTTATATCTTCCCTTTTTGGTGAGGTACATAAGGGGAGAATAGATGAAGTAACCGTGGCCCAGTTCTTTTGCTCTAGCCCTCCACCCTGGCCAGAAGAACCTTCCCTCTTTCAGCTCCAGCACCTGATTCTGCCTTGCTTCCATGCTGCTTGAGGCTGTTTGAGTTTTAATTAAGAGTGTGCGCTAAGTGCTTTGAGAGTCTCAGACAAAGGCTGCTCTAGGTGGGTCAAGAATTTGGATTTTTGTGTTTCACCTGTATTTCTCATGAGCTGAAATGGAATATGAATACTCAGGTTCATACAGATCACCATCTGATGCAATGAAGGGGTTCTCTTTAATACCTGACTTTTCATGAACAGAGGTCATCCATTTCACTCTGAATAATTTTTTTTTTCCTCCCCTAGGTTCCACTGTCTGGCATCCCGACTGTAAGCAGTCCACTAAGACTGAAGATAAGCTACGGGTAAGCAGAATTTGTAGCAAAAACACACCAGACATTTTTGCACATGCAGTAACTGAACAGTCTTCTTAAGAGAATGATTTCTCATGTTTTTTATTGCATGTCTGTGACCACTCTGGCAGAATAAAAAATAGCACCACGTCAGAGGTATTACTGTGCTTTTTAGGCTCATCACCTTCACATATCTTTCAGTGCACTGCTCCAAGGACTCTGAAGTCCATCTCTTGGCCTTTGATTTCCAGCATGTAGCATTATGTCATCTGGATAAATAGTGTTCTCAATGACCAGCTTATCACTGTGTCAACCAGCTTTAACTTTACCATGTGAGAGGCAGAATTGCTTTCAGAAAGGTTGTAAGGATATTGCATCAYCCAAGGAGCAGACAGATTGTTTATACCAGTGCTCAGTAGTTAGAAGATACATGGAAGGTATATATAGAACCACTCTTGGCGCCAGGCCTGTATTTTCTGGTGGTTCTGCAAAAAGCCAGTGATACGGCCTCTTTGCTCTGCTGGATTTCCTTTCCCTGTAGAACAGAACAAAACAAAAACCCCTTTTATCATTGAAGCTGCTTCAGAAGTTTTCAGSAAGCTCTGTGTTCTCTCAGTAACTGAATTGTGATATAAACTAATCAGCACTCTAGCTGGTCAAGATCTGAAGTGGAGTTCATAAAAACAGTGGTTGCTTAAGATCTTCCTCCCACTGAATATTTTGGTGGAGGATTACGAAGCCAAAACAAGCAGAAAATAAAGCAACCCTAAATATGTAATGAGAATACATTGCTTGCCTTTACTTTTTCTCCAGCTGTCTGGCAGTTGGTGATTCAGCAGTGAGCAATATGGAACATACATATTATAATGCACAATTTATTTTCTAGCAAGTAGGTATTAGTAACTTGTTGAAAAAGAGCTTAAACTCTGGGTTGGGGGAACTGCTTTCCTTTTCACTCTTCTTTTTCCTTTTTATGTTTCATGACAGCATTCCTCATCTGAATTCTTTTATCCAAAGAGTCTGGTTCTGCGCAGGCCACGCTCTGCAGAGGTTTGCTGTTGTGTTTTCATAGTATTGTTAATAGTCTTCCTTCCTGAGAAGATATTATTCTTCATTATTGTCACCTGCTGCTCTTGCTACTACTTCTGCCATGCAGCTTTCCTGCCATCACGTGCCACTCTGGGCACCAGCTCTGTATTTTGCATTGTGTAGTGCAGTGTTGTTTGTTGACTCTCACATTTTGATTTTATTTAATGAAATGCTGATTTTTTTTTTTTTTGATTTACATGAGCTTTTGGGTGCTGTAGTATTGGTCTTCCAGGGTTACAGAAAGTTTTTCTTCTGAAACAAAAAATAGGTGCAAGTGTGAAGCAAATGAACATGGTAAAAGCACCTGGTTTTGAAGGGATGGTTAAAATGAAGTAGTTTTTCATGAACAATGGTTGATGTTTTTCAGAAAAAAATGCCATTAAAATATCAGTTGTTTCTTTAAGTGTTGACCAACTACAAATCAATGTTGTAGTTGAGGAAATATTTACAAAATTTTGGATTTGGACATGTTCTGTGCACTGTCCAAAAGCATTTGCCTCCTGTAATCAGGGGCATATCCATTTCAAAGTAAGGAGGTCCTCCCTGTCCCCTTCTTTCTAGACTGTCTGTTTACTTCCTCACCTCAAGTTTGCTTTGTGTCCAACTACACCACCTCCCTCCATTTCTTCTCCTTCACAGCAGTGCTTATTTATTGGTTATATCTGCTGCGTGAGAGGACATATGACTGCAGTGCATGTAGGCATACCTGAGGTAGCTTTCACCTGATAATGAAGTAAAAATATGCTGAGATGGACTTCAGTGCAGACTAACAGTAGRCAGACAGGCTTATAGCATCCCTGCCACTGGATTTCCGTTATGCCTACTCATGCTACCTTCACATCTCTAATTGCAGCGTAGACATAAGCCATATCATCAGTAAGGGCAGGATATTTGTGTTAGATGCAGTCTGCAGGGTAGTGTTACATGGTTGAATCCAACACTGTGATTCAGTGGGAGTTGATGCATGTCCTGTCCCCTTTGTCCTGCGCAGTATTTTGCTCAAAATTAACTTTGGAAATTGCAATGCACTAACTGCTCCTAGGTGTCGGTCTCTCTTTTAGCTACAGAACAATCTATAAAGTGACTCCAGCTGTAAAGATGCATTATCACTGTTTCTAAGGAGGGAAATGTCTCTGCTGTCCTAGACTTTATGGAATCAGATATTGGAGGCAGAGAATAGCAATCTGCGGAGTCTTTTCGCTAATCTGTTAGGCCAGCTTAATGACTTTTGAAGCGCTACACAAACGCTSCTTCAGCTTAGGATGCCGGAGTTGTGAGCTTTCAGTGTTGAAATACAGGAGCCTTGGGATTAGAAAAAAAGAATCCTATCCAATATATTAGAAAAATATGCAAGGAAAAACAGGAGTGCCCCTTGTCAAAATAAAGGCATGTTCTCTTTCTTACTTTGTAGACTGCGTAGGATACAGGTAGCTTAGGGTCAGGTGATATCCTCTTGTGTAAGCTTAATGAGTGTTCAGTTCTGTCTGGATTTACATGCTTATTATGTAAAGTGTAATTCAAAGCAGACTTTGGCTTGAAGTATTCTTCTGTTGAGTAGACATAAAGATACCATCATTGCTGTTGCAGTGTAAAAATGGGCCAAAGACTCAAATCTACAGGAAAATTGTTCTTATTTTTTCTAGAGCCTGCCTGATGCAAAACCCATTTGCAAATAGTAAGCAAGATCCTAAAGCTTGCTTTGTAAATATTATCTGCAGTTTTCTCCAAACCTTGGTGGTTCAGTCTTGTTGATTTCTGACTAAAGCATATTTCAGCAGAATGGGACACGTCTGCCTTGGAGAGGGTTGGAGCATTAGAAAAGGGCATTGTTTAGAAATTCCGTTGGTGCCTAGATCTTGGATTCAGAGGTCTGAGACTAATTTGTGACTCAGCTGAGTATCAAATAGCTAATGGTAAATAAGTCACAGAATCTTAGCCAACAGCAGAAACACATGACATTTTTAGATCTATGAACAAACTTTGGTACCAAAGTCAAGAATTTTTGAGCCTCAGAGGAACACCCGCCACCAGTGAGCTCCATTTAATATGTATTTTTTGTTGCTGATATGGTGGCAGATTGTTCTTCTTGCAAGACAGAAAGGGCATATGCTTATTCTGCAGCCTTCCTTCCATGAATAGTCCCACTGAAAGCAAACAAACTTGTTCTGTTTGGATGGTGTATGGAATCAGGAGAAGATGGAGTTAATCCTCACTGTTTATGATTCAAACGGAACTTTACTTCAGGCACTTTAAACATAAGTTTGATGCAGTAATTACATCCTGAGCATTTAAGACCAGCACCACAAAAGTTCTGAGGTACCAAACCTGAGTACTGCAGCTTCCATTGAGATCAGTGGAAGTTAGGCATTTCACTAGGAGTTAGATGCCAAAGGCTATGCAAAAAAGAAAACAAAAAGAAAATAAGAGAATTATACACTTGATGCATTATAATTGCTAATCTTTTGCTGTAGGCAGCTATCCAGGGACTTGAGACTTACATTTAAAGGTACTAATTGCTTGCTAAATGTAAGAAGAAACCCAACAAATTGGCCTAACTAGTTTGGGGGGAAAGTGTGTCTTAAGCTACAGATAGATTGTAGTCTTTTTAAAGTTTTTTTTGTTTTTTTTTAATATACTTGCAATATATTTTGAGAAAATCATGCTCTTTAAAAAATTTTGAGAAAAGAAGCCAAGAATAATTGAATTCTGTGAGAATTTTGCCACCGAATACAGTAGGTTCTGGACTTCCAACTTTATTTTTCTGCCTTTGGCTTGACTTACTCTTGGGTGAAGAATACATTTGCATAAGCAGTATTGTAAAAGAGCTTATGCTTTTAGCGACTGGCCTTTAATGATTATGTGCTGCAAATTGATTCTCCTTGCCTTTGTGTCTAGAAAAGGAAGAAAAATATGTCGTGACYTATTAGTGTGTTGTGTGAGTTTGAACTAAACCTGATCACTAATTTTGTCTTGATACATACATATCATAGATTTTTTTAGGAAGAGAAATAATGAAAGGCTGCATGCATTTGAAGGAAACACACTTGTAAGGAGAAACGTACAGTTATTAAAGTAACAGACACCATGAATGCTGTAGCTTTAAGGTGCTTTATAGGTCACTGCTACTAAAAATTATGGAAATCTGCAAACTACTGAAATCCATGCGAATCCTGTCTTTAATGAACCAYGGTTCCAAGTCCTAAGTAACTTCTCTCCTCTGTAAAAATTTGATAGTTGATTAGGCAGGTAGTCAGAGTAGCATGTGTTGTACTGTGGAAGCCAAAGTCCTTGCTGTTGCAAAATTGCTTCTGCCAAGTAGAATAAATTACGGAAGAAAACACAGATTTTCTAGTAGCTTATTTATAAATATAATGCCCTTAAAGTAGCTACTGAGGCTTAGAAGATTTGCTTGAACTGTAATGTTACRTGTTATTAAGTGAAAGCATATTCGTTTTTCTGCAGCTATTATCACCGCCTTGCATAATGAACTCTCTCAAAAAACTAAGGCAGGTACTGTAAACAACGTTGGCGATGCCTTTATTAAACAGTAGTGCATCCAGCTGGCCAGATGTTCTTGAGATCACTTTTGATCTGGTTGCCTGCCCTTGTAAGCTTTTATAGAGCATGATTCTGAACATCTGTACTTTAGAAAGCCATAGCCACCACATTGCAGCAGCATCTGAATGATGTGGATGGCTCTAGTGTGGATTTTTTTTCAAAGAAGTTATTTGTTTAGAAGATGTGCCATGCATGATTAAATGACAAGCTGAGGTAAATCCAGATGAACATCCTAAGCTTTGCAAACTAATACTAAAATAACAATCAATTTGGGGCATATGCATGGGTGATGTGATAATTGGGCTTTGAAATTCACAATGACCCCAATAGGATGGCCATCAAGAGCATGACAGTTGGTGTTACCTCCTCCAGTCTGCAAATGAAGTTGATGAAGGACTTTTGCATTGAAGACAAATGCATGAAATGAAGAACAAAAAAATAAGAGATCTGCGATAAAGTGGAAAATACTGAGAAATCTTGTAGATATTTTAGATACTTTGTGATTTGATTCTTTCTTTTGGCTCCTTTAATGACATGCATGAATTTCTATTGATTGAATTTCTATCGATTCTTCATATACATTCATAGACTTCCTGTATCTAATAGACGTCTCATATTAATGTATTTACTACTGTTACATCCATTTGGGTGGAAGAGGAAAGAAAGAAGAGATGACTCTTGTGCTCTGAGAAAATGTGGAGAAAGACCACACAAGGCATATGCATGTGTGCAAACACACACACAGATTAATTGTAGTACTTAATAGAAATTTGCTTTAGATTTCTGTGAACAAAGGTGGTATAATGAAAAGCTCTGGTCAAATCCTTCAAGAACAAACATGGTCGTATAAAGGATGTTCCAGATCTGTCTGAGAAATCCGTACAGGACGTAAGAGAGCTTAACTTGCTCAGTTGCTTGAGAGTAGAACAAGTGTCATATACCTATTTTGACAGAGAAGTGAATGCTATTAAATAAATGCATATATATAAAAGGAGGTCTCCTCTAATTTCTTTACACATCTGCTTCCAATAATGTGTGCAAGAGATGCTCATGTGATATTGCCGCTGAAGGTTAAAGGTTAAATCAGGGATAGCCATTATTCTTTTCCAGTTTCACCTGTGCTTTGATTAGCTCTCCCCTAGTGCGAATATACACCACATTGCAATTGCATCAGTAGAGAACTTGACCTCCAACATGTCTCTTGCCACCTGTTTAGTATATAAAGTCACAACAGTGGTACATAGGGTCAAGGATTCTTGACTGATAATGGAAATGTAATGTACGATGTAATAAAAGCCATGCCCAGTCACAAACTTTCAGTCAGGAGCTATTATAGGCCTCCTAAGATATGAGCCAATTATGGGAACTGAAAGTATGCCAGAGGAACAGTTTATATCAAAGCATATTCAGTGTAGGTTTGATGAGTCAAACAGCACAAATGTTTTTAAGTGTAGAGCAATTGTCTTTAGGGGAAGGTGCAAAACTCTGAGGGATTCCAGACCATCCGGGAAACGTTCTGTGACAGAGTAGGAAATAGTTAGCCATCTGCGATGGAAACAGCCTGTGTAATTCTAAACAAAAAATAGGTCAAAGGGAGGCAGGAAGGGTGAGAGTACATGTAGAAGTCCTCTTTTTCATGCTCTGTCTTCAGAGGCAAGTTGTAAAACTAAGCAAGACATAGGATTGGGGGCAAATAGAGGAGCCACAGAACTCCAGCTCTGCATGGATTAAGCTTCTCAGGACATGAACGATGTGTGTTCAGGCAGTGGCGAGCAGAATGGCATCTTGCTCAGGGAATGTGGAGCTTTGCCATAATCYGAAGGTAAAATTGATGCACACAGGAAGAATTTCAGAAAATAGAAAACTGGATTTGAGGAGGGTCATATCTGGTTTATGGCCACATTAATGGGGGGGAGGGTAATGAGGGATTCGAAGCAGGAGAAAGAGCGCTTTGAAGAAATAGGGAAGAGGTGCTATGACTTGTTTGTCCATCTGACAACACCCACTGAATCCCATGCAACTGTTCCTGTACTACAGGATTAAGAGCACACAAGAAAGTTAGCAGGATATGGTTATCTTCTTAGGGTAAAAGACTTTATTGAATAAATTCACTGAAGTGCTTAGCACAGGTGAATTTTCCTTTGCTGAACAAGTTCTTATCAGTGAAACTAAGAGATGAGGTTAAGAGTCAGACCAAGAGCTGAGAATTTCTGATTTTCTGAAGCTATTATGAAAGGACAGAGAGAGGAGCATCTCAGAGAGTGTGCCAGCTCAGAAGAAGACATAACTGCCTCTAAAGCTTTTTTTCCTACTAGAGAGAAAATTAGACAGACAAAACTCTTGAAGAACGTCTGCCAAAAGCAGAGGGTAACAGAGACACTCCTAACAGTATCTCAAGTACTTAACCTTGTTCCTGATGTTGTAATGAAAACAACTGAAAACAATTCTTTTCCATAGCAACTGCAACAACATGTTACATATGTCTCCACTCAAAGCAGCAGTAGTGTGAAAGAGCAGAATAAAAGGGGGAATAAGGGGGTTTCTCAACAACAGCCAGATTTTCCTCAGCTTAAGTCTTTTAACATTTCCATAAAACAAGCAGTTTTTTCTTTGACTGCATTATGGGAGAAACTGAAGGGCAGCTGGAGCAGCTGAGAAATTCCTGTGCTCCCTTTTGGGATATAGGATTTTGCTGCTACAAAGAGAAAACACGAGAAACTTGTAAAAGTCCAGCTGTGAAATGTTCTCAGATGTGCTCTGGAGAGGATTTGCAGCTCTGTCATTCCATGGCCACATCTGCTCTCTGTTTGATCTGAATCTTCCCTTTTTTGGTGGGACATGTTCAAAGGCCTTTATTCCCCTGACCCTCCCAGAGTGTGGTGGTTTTCCTTTTCCACAAATGGAGAGAGGGAAAACTTTATGTATAATCCATGAATAGTCTTCAGCATTTTTATAAGGATAGTTCTAATAACTTTCCTGGCTCTGAAATAAAAAGCAGAAAGACTCTGGGGGTTGTTGACGGATCCTTTCAGCAAATATACACTGAGAGACAAGAAAGCCCCAGTAGCCTTGCTGTGTTCACTCTAGGTATTTCCTGAACAAAATCTGTGAGCCAGGCTGTAAAGCTTTGTTTCCCTTCAGTGTGTTACTGAAGGTCCCTTAGTTCAAGCTGACAAGAGGCAAGGACTATTTACCAAGATTTACTTTACAATGTCATTAAAGTATCCCACTGCACTTGTGTCATCGGAGTCATCTGCTGGTGCAATTGCTTTGTGATGAGAGCTGGTTCTTTGCTGCCAATTAGGGAGCAAGAATTGTTCTTCTTTTCTCCAGTGGAAGCATGGTATCTCTGATTACCTTTTTTTAAAGTCCATAATAGCTAGATTCAAGTACCTATTTAGATATCTAGCTGCCAGTAAGACCTGGGAGCCTAAACCCCTGGATCTGGTGATTAGTCTCTTTCCATTACCTTGAATCATGTTCCTTAGGTGATAATCTTTAAATCGAAACAGCGTGCTTTGCCATTTTTGTTTACCTGTGTCTCCTGCATGCTAGATTTAGGAGTAATCACCCTGATAGGCTCAGTGACTTTTGACTGAATTAAAAGTTTTCAGATTTATTGAATTTTAAGGATCTCCACCTCTCAGTAATAAGTTACTTCGTCTCCTCTCCCAAAACATCCCCCAGACAAGTAGTGTCTGTTTAGTACCGATGATGTGTCGGAAAATCCACTAAATGTTTAAGAGCACTCACTCTGTAAAGGCCTGAGTGTTCTCATGAATTTCAGTTTGCAGGACAGTGTTATTAAACATCAGGACTTTGGGGAAGTGTGGGGAATCATGAAATTTCAACCAACATTTTAACTTTGGTCTTGCATCTAAATTGTGCTACAAATGTAGGGAACAGTTCTGAGCCCAGGATTTGTGGTCAGAGGGGCTGAACTCACTTCTGTATTTATAATGGAAATCCAGTCACTAAGACTGAATATCTGGAAAATGATAATGTGTGTGCTGTGTTCCTCTTCAACAGTTTTGGCTGGGCTACCGCTGATATCTCTAGCTGTTTGTGAACTAACATTTTGATAAAATCACCAGCAAGAGTATCTGACCTGTAGTTTGTATGGCTGCCTGCAGTGTATTTGGCAGGTGTTGTTTTGTTCATTATTGTTGTCAGTCTTTTACAGTGTATGCTTTAAAAAAATCTCCTTTCCCTCTCACAACACTCYTTCTCCTGCAAAAAAGCCTACCTGCCTCACAAGATTGTGACATTTGCCGGAACACATGCATTTGTGTTGATATTTTTTCCTAAATACGATTAATTCTAAGATGTATTAAGATTTCTTCATTTAAAACCCATATTACCAATGTTAATGGCTTCAAGTGTCTCTGAGAAGTTACCCTGTTTGTTTTTCAGCCTACAAGAACATCATCAGAAAGTATTTATTCCAGACCAGGTTCCAGTATACCTGGCTCACCAGGCCATACTATCTATGTAAGTACTCCTTCGGATGAATAAAGTGATGATACCTTGGTTGTAGGCGTGAAATAGTCCATACTGAAATAAATCACTTTTATACTGATGCTAATGCCTTCCTTCTAGTGGTTAAATTGACAAAATTCTCATTATCTTGACAGATGTAGTTTTTATCACTGTGACATTTCAAGAGCAGGGCAGGCCACATTCTCTTTAGAAAGACTTGGTAGATTTCTCTTAAGTCACTTTTGGGGTTATAAAGAGGTACAGAAGACAGGTCATTTCACTTTGCATAGAATCTGAAGTTATGTGAGGAAATATTTGCACCTCAGTATGCAGTTCTTGAAAGGTCTGCTGTCTGCAATTGCAGAATTTGGGGAGGAGTGTCAGCCACATCGAAGGAATCTTGGCTGATAAAACACCTTCAGTTTCAAAGGCCAGATATTTTGGCTGTGGAAGGAAAGGTTTTTGGTGGTGGGGAGGGTTGGTTGGTTGGTTTGAAGAAATAGGATAGTAAGGATCCTTCTGTTATTAATATAACACTGCTGAAAATGGTGCTGAAAATGCAAAGCTATGATTATRCTAATTTATTTGTAGCTATTTGAGATTTAAAGGATAATATGATTCCTGCAGTAACTAAACCTCCTCTTTCAGTATTTTAGATGATCTCTTTGACTTCTTGGCCTTGTTATTAGTGCCTTTTGAGCCCATGCAATCTTGGAAATTAAAGATGGAAATACTTTAACATAAGGTTGGGCCAAATTTTTTAAAGGAGTATTGGKTTTTTTTTTTTCCATTTATCTGCATCTTCTTCAGGAATTTCAGTGTTATAAATGTCRGTGCCTTCTTTTTTCTTGGCAGAGAAGTCCTAATGGTCAAAAGGAATCATCTTTTTGGCTGCACTACTCAGTTCTAAGCAGGAAGAATATTAAATCAAATGTACTTGGGTGAATAACAGAACAGCTCAGATTTGGTGTCTTTTTATGCATATAACCTACACCTCCAAAAACTCACATCCCTTTAAAAGTCCTTTTCCTTGAAAGTCCATATACCCTGCATCCTCATGTAAATCACGCTCGCAGATAACCTGCACAAAATCCAAAGCAGAAGTGGAAGATAACAGCTAAGGAAGGAAATCACAGGAAAGCAAGTTAGTGAGAGAAAGAGAACCCATTATGAGGGGATCAAGGACAAARGTATGTTGGGAAGAAGAGGCAGACTATAGGGCTAACTTTCTCCTCTACTGTATATCTGGTAGAAGAGTTGAAAAGGAATTTGAATATTTTCTTTCATTTTTAATAATCAAAGGCATTTCTGTAATGCAGGTAAGAATGTATAATGATTTTGTAGCAAATTTCTTTTAAACAAAGAGAAAGATTAACTATATAAAATATATGTAAAACCTCTTTTCAGCTCCTTCTGAKGCAGCTCTCTTTGGAACTGATTTCCTACTTTGAGCTTCTAGTTTTGAATTAGTCAAGACTTTGCAGTTTTAGTGGAAAAACTAGTTAATGTTAGTCCTATGTAGTATCCTGTTAATAAGCAACATATGCTTTAGCCAGAAGACTGGGTATAGGTTGAGTGATGAGTGCAATATAATAATTTTATTTGGGAGTTTGACACCTGCTTCTGGCAATTAGTCCTGTTTGCCTTTTGTTTCCTTTTATTAAGTTGTATATCCTTTCGTGTGTGAAGTTATAGGTTGGCTTTCTGTCTGTAGACTTCTCCATGGAATCCTCTCATAATCTCTGTGATCTGCAAACTAAGATGATGTTATCACATATTTTGCAGATGGGCAAACAAAAGCAGAGAGGTGAAAAAACTTGCCTGAGGCCACAAAATGAGAGCTGAGATTTCTAGCTCAGTACTGGGGATTGTAARTTTTTATGTTGGATCTATATATGCAATGTTCTTTCTTTCCTAAACTCAGAAGACACTGTATGCTTTTGAAGAGAAGGCCTGCTGGTGAAGAACAAGAAACAGTTACTTTGCATGTAAACAAAAAGTGCCAAAAAGGGTTTTACATAACAACAGGGTGACAACAAATACACTAAAAACATAAATTGTATAAAATAGAAACTACCAGTACTTTTGTGTAAGTTAATTTATCTTCTGTCTTTGACCTTTAGGCAAAAGTAGACAATGAGATCCTTGATTACAAGGATTTAGCAGCCATTCCCAAAGTCAAGGCCATTTATGACATTGAACGTCCAGACCTAATTACTTATGAGCCATTCTACACTTCCGCCTACGAGGACAGACAGGAGAGACAGAGTCTTGGAGAGGTAACGAAATGACAAGCAAGCCATTCTGCTATAAGCTTTACTCAAAGCCTGCTTTGCTTCTATTCTCTTTTGAAACAGTTTCTAATTGACACTGCTGTTGCTGCTGCTGTTCAAAGTGCTTTTTGTCTATTTGATGGGGGTTTAAAGGGAAAAATTATGATGATGCCTTACATGGGAAACAGCAGAATTAAGCACACAACTCCATTTCTTACCTACCTTAACATCAGCCGCTAGCAGAGGAATGGGGGGGGTGCAGGCCGTTGGTGTGTGTTCTCATAACTCACGTAAATATTCTGGTCTTTGGGTACAGCCCAGTCCAGAACATGAAGCAAAAGCCAGTCTAGTGTTGTGCTGTATAGTAGGCATGTTGCTTTAAAGCACTGATACTCACAACTGAACATGAGGAGTATCATGATGTTCTGTGGCAAGAAAAGGATTAATAGCAGCCGGATGCACTCTCTCACAAATATCAGACAGAAATGTATTTCCAGAGTGCTTTGTCAGACATACTGGGTAAAATATGCAATAAGTCTGCATGAACTGCTTTTCTACTTGGAAAAGCTGGTTAGTTGCCGTATGGAAATAGTTGCCTCCCATTTTAAACTGCTGCCATCTTTTATCCTGCAACAATAGATACAATCATCTGATATATTTTCTTAAATTTGTATTTAAAGATATCTTTTAGGTTGTAGGGCTTCTCCAGTTTTCTCAAGGGAACTTCCATACTTGCAATGGACTGCTAATATGGTTCCAGTGCAGACTGTGAAGCAGGTTTGGAAGTGCTGTCATGTCATTCCATCTGACAGTAAACATGGAAATGGACTTACTTCCTTGTAGTCTCTGTGACTTTACTGAGAGTAACTGAATTGAGTATGAAGATGAGCTGGGGAAGAAGAAAGTACAATAAATCATTCAGACGCCAGTGGTCTGAAGATGCCCAGATTAGTGACTGATAATCTCCTCTCTTGGCCTGGTGTCCTGCCCGCCAAGAGATCAGTAGCTTGTGCTTGTGAATCAGGGTTACCTCAGTTTTTATATTTTGTTTTTTAGTGTTCTTTAGGATTAGTCTTTTAAATTATAACATGAGTTGGCAATTCAGGAGACTGTTCAGCTCAGGAAAAAGAGAAGAGATTAACAGGTCAATATGTTAAAGAATTTTCCCCCTCAAATTCAGGTCAGTAGTCAACCCAGCTGACATCTGATTTGAAACCATTGTGAGAAACATTGGTGATCTCTGACCAGCTCCAACAGACATAATTCTGTGGATGGTCACAGAGGAGGAACTAATCTCACTCAGAGAAAATTTGTTAATCCTAAAGGGGATGCTGCTTTCTGATAAAGCAGTATGTTGGAAGCTGCCTGCAATTATGCTTTTGGGGGGGATAAGCAAAAAAGCTTTGGAGTTTTCCTACCCCATATTTTCACCAGCATTACGTTCAGTTAATCTTTTGTGACAGCACTATCTGGAACAAACGGGCTCTCACCTTCAGTTCAGGAGATCTGAGTTTTCTACCAAATGCTACCACTGATTTCTGTGTCCTTGGGCAAGTCACTTCACCTCTTTGTACCTGTTTCTCCTCCTGTTCCTTGCCCTAATGAGAAGACAAGCCCTTCTGGGGCAGACCCATCTCTTAGTTTGTGTTCGTACTGTGGTAAACCCAGTGACACCTTAATCTTGGTACGGCTTACATCAGTCACCATCCTCTTTAAAAAGCAAAGGAGATGACATATTTAGGCATGCCAGGGAATTGCAGACCTTGAGGAATAAGCCAAGTTTACAGCCTTTTGTGTGAATTCATGGTTTGCTGTTCTAGTCGCAGCCATTTATGCTGTAGAGCAGTGAATTGTGTAAGAATTGTTTGATTTACTATTTATAAATGTTATATAAACAGCAATAGTTTAGATTATAAACAGATCCATCCATCATTGTATTAAATATCTCTTTTTAAAGTTGTGGAGTCCAGTTTATGCAGACTTTGGTTTGGGGGCTAAAAACTGTGGTCCCTAACAAAGCCAGCTTCTGCTGACTTCAGCTAAAGTCGTGCTTTGTTTTGCTGAAGTAAGCAAAAGAATAATTTTGGCTAGGCTTTCACTGTAGATTTAATTCAGGTTTGGCACAAAGGCCCAAGAGTCTGGACTAGTATAGCCCAAATACAGGGAGACATGCTCCAAAATCAGTCCCAGTTAGTGTATCCTGTCTGAAGCTGTCTTGCTCAAGACTTCAGGATCATGTCACATTGTTCTTCGTTCCATGGTAGGCTAAATCACTTTCTGTGATCCTTTCTCAGCAAGTACTGGAAAACTGTTTGACCTTCTGGAACCCAGAGAGCTTTGTGATAAGGTTTTGGAAGACTAAAACTATTTGAGTGATTTAGCCTGCATTCTCTTTGCAAAACATGTGCATGTGGTGGCATTAAATAAAAAGAGAACCTGAGCTCTAACTTGTACTCCAGAAATGTCCTTCACCTTGACTAAAAACATCACTAAATTCAGGTAATTCCTGGGTGTATGAGGGAAATGTGCAAGAGCTGCCAAAGTTAACCCAGTGGAGAGGACATACCCAGATTGCAGGGACACTTTAGCCACTGAAAGTGAGAAAGGACAGCAATAGACATTTTTCTTTATTGCAATGAAAAAAAAATGCTTTGAGGAGTTTCTCACTGACAGTCTCTCTTGATCAATTAAATCACGATGTTGTTTTTCTGAAAGTCTGTGATGAAAAATGTTTTCATACAGCACCATCTAGCGGGAGCTGACATGCTAGATACTGTGAAGATGCTTCAGCAGTTATGGGGGGAAGTGAAAGGAAGCTCATGAGGAGTCCTCTGGTACACTATGGTTGTTTTAGAAGATCTGCTTTCTTGAGATCACTAAATAAACTTTCTCCTACTGAGACAGACACTTAATGTACTGATAAACTTTCCAAAAACTGTCATTTAGGTCACAGAATGATAGGTCCCATTACTTCTGCCCTGCTAGCAGCCTGACCAGCACAGAAATCGAATCTTTTTTTCAGCTCTGACTTTTCCTGCATAAATATTTAGAGAAGCAGTATTTTACCTGCATCTTGTATTCTGTCAGTTGAAAGCACTGAACGTCTGTAACAGCCTCCTGAAAACAAGCTGTTGTAAAGTATTTCTTCTGACATGACAGATGCTTCAAAACAGAGCAAACTCCTTACCTCATACTACAACAAAAAGAATATTAAAATGAGATCAGTGGAAAATGCTGGAACTTCTATTATAAAATGACACCTGTAAATGTGGCTAAAATAGTGTTTGCCAAAATTTCCCAGACCATGAAAGGATCTATATGACTTCAAGTATCTGAGCAGTCCCTTAGGTCTTAAAAGTAATAGAACATTGAGCCTGTTGCAGTGAGTTTTACCATAAATTTGGTCAGAGCAGGATTTCCACACAGATTTTGTTTTGTTTTAATCCAGAGTCATCACTTTGTATTTTCGCTGGCTTGCTATTCTGGAAGTGAGCTTATCCTTCCCACTTTACTTGTACAGTGTATTTCAAACTGACTAGTGTGAAAACTTCTTTGATAGAACAAATTTTAAAAGACCTCACAAACAGCAAAGAACCAAACTTTCCCTGGCAGACTCAGAATTTGAGATAAGGTAGTTCACCTGTGCACGATAAAACAGTAAGTTGGCTGTAGCATATGGTTGCCTTTCCCAAAAAGCACGGACATGATATCAGACAGCGGTGAAGTAGAATTATATGAAAGGTTGGTCATGGAATCAAGTCACTGTCTGGGATATCTTCTCAGTCTTAGAGTCCTGTGACTACTATTTACAATAGTTAATTACTTTAGCATAGCATCTAGGCAACCACAGCAGATTATGGAAATCRGTTTACTTATGGTAAATATGTAAATTACTTGTAGAAAAACTTGGGAAAGCACACCACAAACTGTGCTTTGTTCATTTATATTGCAAGTGTTAGGTTTTCATTCATTGTTTTTGTAGAAAATGATGCTACAGAGCACTGTAATGTGATATATTTCATGAGGATAGTGAAGTTTTCATGGCTGCTGCTATTCAATCTATAATAAAATGGTGTTTTTCTGTATAGAACTTGTGCAGTTATAAGGATTAGGAAAACAAGAATGTAGAAGAAGGCTTTGATAGAGAAGTTTTTAAAAGCTTTATTGCTCAAAAGGAGATGTTCTGTACCCAAACTAAAAATGTCACTCCTTTATTTGGATATTGTGCATTCCCAATGTCACCAGCCCCTTTTATGGTCTCTCACCACTAAGTGTATAGGTGGACATTTATTACCGGAAATTCTGCATGCATTTTACACTACTGTTGTACTTCATTGTAACAGATAGAGCAGAATCAGCAGTTTTGCTTCTGAGACATTATCTTAACAGTTATATGGTACTGTAATAATTGTGGCCTTATTTAAAAGCATCAGTTCTTGCTGGGTTTACTATGGCAATGGAATAATATTGAAGTTTAGTGCATAAATGAAATACTTTAAATTCTGATCTTCCAGCTTCAAAATGTCTTGTAATTAAAAGTACATAACTGGGAATCATACATAGCCTTTATTCTTGTTTGTACTGCCAACTAATGCATGATCTTATGCTTCATTTTTAAAAAGTATTTCATGCCTCAGTTTCCCTAGCTCTGTAGTAGAAGCTATTCATAAGTACTATGCCCATTTGCTTTTGCATAGTTCCTCCAATTTAGACGCTTGTAATTCCTGTCTGTTCTCCTTGCATAACTATGGAAGAGCCCATAGCTAATTTAAAGAGAGATCATATCAAAGAAATGTTGATGACAACTGCTTACTGCTTTGTAAGGATAGTATATGAAATGTAAGGCCTTGGGGAGAGGCAGACTTTTGCCAGAGTATGTGTGTTGGAGGAGAAATATGCTTCATCCTGAAAGTTTTTCTGTATTCCTGATGCCRTGCAAAGCCCTGAGTTAAGATTATTTACTTTTGATTTCCACTTTAAAGATTTCTTCATAACAGGCACAGTTATTAAACTAATAACTCTTTCAGATTTTGATCTTTACAGCTATGTTTTAATTACCATAATGATTAGGTGGCTCAGAGATGTTGTTGCATAATATTTGACTGAATTAATCTCACTTACTGTTATATTTCTCCCAGAAACTTAAGTTGCTTCAATGACTTAAGGAACAGTTCCTGAGCAATGTAGAAAAATTAGTTTTCAGTGTTATAATGGCCTCAGTTATGTCTACACTGCCATTTTATACTGCCATGTATCTGTGTACCTGCAGCAATGTTTAGATTGCCGTTTTCTGGCCCAGCACATGCAAGGATGTTTCTGTAACCTTATTTTTTATGTCTTTGCAGTCTCCAAGGACGTTATCTCCTACCCCTTCTGCAGAAGTAAGTTTGGTGGAACCTTTGGGGACAGTATGTTACTATGATTAGTTATTTATTTCAGGAATAAAATGCAGGTGTTGATTTTGTTACCAATCTGATCCACCTCTGCTGCATAGGCATGTTTTCTGATAATTAAAACTTAAGGAAAATTAAATCTAAAAAGAAAGCACTAAGTTCTCCTTGACAGATTATACGATAAATGAAACTGCTACTCTAACTGATTTGTTTTCTACAAAGCAGAGTCTTTTGTCCAGCAGAGGTCACTTCTTGCGTGTTCATCTTTCTTGTGGCGCAGACAGGGACTCAGATCTCAGGATCCAGTTGAACTACATGACCTAAAATGCTGCTCAAAGCATTTAAATAATATGCCATGGTTGCTACTGAAACATTGGCAATTTTGTCTTGAAGAAAACATAACTATGGCCTTGTTTTGTTTTTTTTTTCCCTAGGGGCTTTTATGAACATCGCAGTAACATTAAATATTTGTAAAGTCATTTGTCAAAATTGTGTAGGTGCCATTGCATAAGCATTACTGTTTTGGGAGTGGGGGCTGTTGCTTGTTTGTTAACTAAAAGTCGCTCTGATTGCTACATGTTAAAAAGTTGCTATAAAATTTGTCCTGTGTTTTCATGCATTCAAATCACTCCTTTCCCATTTGTTCTGCTTGGTTTGCTTTGTTTTGTTTTTTACAAGAAACCGAGTAAACTGTGTTTCACTCTACAAGCAGGTGTGTTGTTTTCAGATGCAAGGGGAATCTAATTTGGATACTAAAACCCTTTGCTGTGGCTAGTTGAGAAACACGGTAAATTAAGCTACAGAGAACTCTGTGCTGCAGCTATTGAATTTTTACTGGCCTCCAAGTTAGCTAGTTGAAGGCTAGTTCATTCATCTGTACAGTAAGCTACAGGACAGATGTACTATGAGCACAGCGTCCCTTAAGGAATCACAAGCATGGGGAAATCTAGGATAACATGGAATTTAATAGAAGTTACCCTGAAGGACAGGTGCAATTTGAACCTTCCCAGACAGAACCCTGATAATGACTTTAAAAATGGATTGGAATCTTTGGTACAGATCATTTGGAAAAAAAAAAAGAAAACAGTAATACTGAAGTAGGTTGAAAGCTTCAGGAATGTTTTTATTTCAATAGCTTCTCCTGATGTCTTCAGTTCCATGAAAGTTAAGTGCTGCTAAAAACTGCATAAGGTGCATTTACGTGTATTAGTGAATTCTTTTGAAATGCTTCTATCCTGCAGGGTTATCAGGATGTTCGGGATCGCATGATTCACAGATCTACTAGTCAGGGCTCTATTAATTCTCCAGTGTACAGTCGCCACAGCTACACACCCACCATGTCACGTTCCCCTCAGCATTTCCACAGACCTGGTAAGGGCCAACTGCATTAGAAGTATACATAAAAGTATTGTTTCTTTATCATGTCACTGAATGGCATAGAGAAGCAGTTGTTTCTCTTAGTAGTGAAAATTTAGAATTGAAAAATTGTTGCATATTTTAATGTC
Organism: Apteryx rowi; assembly: GCF_003343035.1. NCBI lineage: Eukaryota > Metazoa > Chordata > Aves > Apterygiformes > Apterygidae > Apteryx > Apteryx rowi. The sequence goes on from NW_020449418.1 coordinate 1,372,066, forward strand.
CTTTTTTCTACCTGTTTTTTTTTTCTTTTTATTCAGGCAGTCTTTTGCACTAGATTAATGAGTGTGCCTTATATCATAAATAGTGATCTTCTGGGTTTGTTTTTAATTAATTTTTTAAACATTTGCATGTTTTTGAAAGTAAGCAACAATTTGTAGTGGTGAATCATGAGCTTCATTCTGGCATTTGGGGAAAGTATCACATCTTGAGGGAAAAAAAAAATTGTAACTTGACTATACAGAAGTAACTAATGTAGGATTCCTCCCTCCTTAAAAATCCTTTTGATGGGCCATCTTTTCAGGAAATGCTGCATACCTAGCTTTTAAAGCTTGGTGCAGCCATGGAATCTCAGGTTAAGCACCCAAAAACCCAGATAGTCCAAATTGCTGGTCATTTTTAAAAACATGGACTTGTGGTTGCCAAGATAATTTTACTTTTTTTTTTTTTTTTTAACTAGAACCATAGGCAATAGCTAAGTAAGTTTTAAAAAACACAAACTTCAGTTACTCATGTAGCAGTAATAAAGTTGCATGTACAATATAGAAAACGTACAGGGCGTTCAGATTCCCAGTGCATTCAGAATTACTGGTTGTATATATGAAAGCAATACATGAACTTGGACTGTTCATCCAAATACAAATTGCATTAAAAATGTATCTCTCAACACTGTTCATTGAATACTGTTCAAGACTGATCTTATTCTTGATATTAATGAACTAAATGTTTGTGATCTGTTTTTAAATTAAGTAATACAATCATGCAGTTCCGTCTTCCTTGGTGATTACAGATGCATGGTTGGGATGCCAAAAACCCATACACAATCGGAGCTGCATTTTTAAAATTAAAGATTTATTGTAGAGCCACCACTGTGGAACTTGAATGCTGTAGCCATTTCCTAGTGGGGGTGGGCTGAAAGCGGCTAATTGTGCCTGTCAGTGAATGCTTTATTTAAAGGACCCAAGTGAGGTGGGACAGAAGCAAATTGTGTCTGATATTTAGTGCTGACAACATGGTTGTGTTTTGAGTTGACACTACAGCTAAAACCAAAGGAGACTGACAAAGTGTGAAAAAGCTGCAAACTTCTGTCTCTTGACTCTGGCAATTCTGTGGGGATTTTTCCATTTATATCAGTTGTATCAAGGATATGAACAAATCCAGGCCTTGGTCCAGACTTCAGTGTGATTATGACTTTTACTGTCTCTGTTCAGTCAAGGACCTTCCTCACAAGCAGTCTCAGTTTATATAATTCTTGTAATGGACAGATGGATCCAAGCCCCAGAGTTTGGATCCAGATCTGAAATCTTCCAGAGTTTGCAGCCTGTGGGAAATTCTGGGAATATTTTTGTTCAAGCTTRTCACTGTTCAGATAATCTCATCTTTGGCTCACCTGTTTCTGTTTCTCATATAACACAGAAGTAATTCTGTAGAATTCATTATTTTGATCTTTGCCACCCTGCCTTGGGGTAGTTGTTAATGTTACTCTGTAATTTTTCAATGGTGTTATTCATGTTGAATAATAAGACATATATATTTACCATTTTTCTCCTAATGACACTTCTTATCACCATGTTATTTGCAAGAGCAATTTCTCTCTGAATAAACCTAGTGACCCCAGATAACTTCTCTTTGGCTCCCACCTAGCCCTTGAGAGAGAAGTGAACCACTATGTTGATGCTGTCAGCATAAAGTTCTTTAAACAATTTGAGTGTTACAAGTTTTGAAAGAGTTTGCAGCTTTTTCCTCCCATGGTGCCCTAGTTGATGTTGGCAGCATTTTTGGAATGTCTTAAAACAATAGAAGGCAGCTTGCGTGCCTTTTGACTGACGTTTTTTGGTCGGGCTCTTTTCAGAACAGCTGCATTCTGAACTAATTGAGCATCAATGTTTGTGGTGTTTGCATGATGGTAGCAGGCTACTTTTTAATAACAAGGCATAGGTCAGAAGCTCATTAAGCCAATGAATGTTATGCTAAAGTAGCAAAGGATTAAAAATTCAAGCCTCTCTTCAAATACTTCCTGTAACTGTCTTAACATTTATGAACCCTTTGGTACGTCTTTTAACCTTTTCTTCCTACTTTTCAGAATCCTAATTGTTCAATACTTTTTTTTTTCTTCCTTTGAAGCCTCCTTCCCTGCCTTTCTCTTATTGTTTTTCTTTGTTTTCATTTTGTCCTGCCCCCCGATTCCCTGCTGCTGCAGAGCTGCTCTCTACTGGTGTGCAGCGGTTGTCATACCTGCGCACTAGCAGTATCAGCTCCACCCACCATGACTCCCGCCCCAACTCCCCCTTCCGACACCACTTCATCCCCCATGTCAAAGGTAAGGAGCCAGGCCTCTCCAGGGAGTAGCGTTCAGAGTGGAGATCTATTAGCATTCTGTCAAAGCTAATAAGGTGCATCTCCATAAGGTCGTCATTGGCTGTGTAGCTGAGCATGCCTCGAAATGTGCCGTTACACTTACAGCTATATTAGAGTAGACATAATGTCCTTTCTCGGAGGAAATATGTCATTTCTAAGGGCCCTAGTTGAAGAGTCATTAAACGATTACCTATTAGAAATATACAGGAAAGCATTTTCATTTATTATTTAGAACCCATATGTACTTAATTTAGTTTCTTTCTAAAGCAGTACATGACAATCCATACAACAACTAGCATATCAGATTTAATTAAAATTTCCACATTCTTAAAGCGTGAAGTTAAAAAGTAACTACARATATTGCCCAGATGGAATCAAGGTGATCAAAAACACACACACAAAAAATTCGTATTGAATAAAGATCAATGGCAACAAGAAAATTCATCATTATTAATTGTATTGGCAATAATTAGTGCCCCACAATATGCAATCGGTAGACCTCTCCTCAACTAGTGAGAATCAGCAAACTCTGCTGAAGGCAGTAGAGTTGCACAGATTTATACTAGCTGAGGATCTCATCCTTTCTGTTTTTTTTAATCTTTTATTTTTCATGGTTTGATTTTTGGTGGGAGGTTTATTGTTCTCATGCTGTATCCCTTCAAAGAGCTCATTCAGCTCATTAAGCTTTTAGTTCTGGTTCATGCTTTCTGTGAAGGTGATTTTGCCTTTGCTTCTGTTGGAGCACTATCTGGCTTTGTCCTCTCTTCTGTTGGGAGAGAAGGTCATAGCTTATATTACCTACAAGAGCTCAAAAAGAAGCAATTGAGTAAGTTGAGCATAGTTTCTATTCTGGCACCACTGATTAGTGCAGACAGCACTGGACAGCGTTAAAAACAGTTGCAAAGAGGTTGTTGTCATGGACTTTCAAGAAATGCTAATAGATTTCAATATTTTATCTCTTCAAACACTCAGATCACCATTACTGATTTTAGTCTTGTATTTTACTTGATTATTTTCATTAATATGCACTTTTAACTTTATTATTATGTCGCTATAAAAAAATCTCACTTCGAACTTAAAAGATTGGGACCCTTAAAAATAGATACAGTGCTCATTTCAGCATGCAGTTAATCCATAAACTTTGCAATTTTAATGTTTCTTTGCTGTAAATTTAAATTAATGCTCACATTCTTTCAAGTGGCATTTTCATCCTTTTTCTGTTGAGAAAATAGCTTCTTCAACAGATGTGTCAGAAGAACTCTTTGAAATCCATGCATATTGTTTTCAGATTTCAGAAGAGCACCTGTTGTGAAGATTAGGTTTGTGGCTCAGTTATCAGTACAAATGGCCAAATAGGATTACAAGCACTGTACTGAAAGGGGCAGGTATGTTTGTTTTCAGGTGGATGCACATAAAACATTATAAGAATCCACCACTTTCTGAAAATTTTACGTAAAGGGCTTAGGCCTGGACAGGATTCTTTGATCTAGTTTCAGCTGTTGTATCTTAACAAACTTCCCCAAAGCTCAATTTCATGTTCCTGTGATAGTGTTCACCATCTGAGGACATGGTACACAGGGGTGGGGCAGGTGGCAGGTATTCACATCTTGTTATTTACATGCCTGAATTGGGAGAGTGGTCTCCTAATAGTAGGTTGAGAAGAAGCAGCACCTCCTTTAGGTGACCTGGAGCACCTAAGTTTGATACCTAAATTTATGTGGTGGGAATATACCCATGGTCTTCATTCCAATCTGTTTTTTCTCTCTGAGGGGAAAGAGACTACTCAACAAAACAAAAATACGCTGTTGTGTTTCAGTCTAGCTTCACTCAACATCACTGCAAGCTGAGTTCCCCCAAGGCATTGAGCCAAACTCAGACATTTATAAAACATACACAGAGAAAGTGACATTTTGGGTATTTTTATTAGTGATCTGGAAGAAAATATTGCAGAGTTTCCTGATGACGTAAAGACTGTGAGAATAGTAGTCAACAAAGAGCATCGCTTTTCTCAGTGAACAGTGTGCAGGAAAATAACAGCCATTTTCATTGTAATCAAATGTAAGTCGTGCTTCTAAGGGATATTGTCTGTCTGTACATGCTGGGGGAGAACAGTAGCTCTGAAAACGACATGATTGTTCTGGTGGGTGGTAGTCAGGACGGCGGAAAGAGATACTCCAGCTAAAAGAGCTGTTGTAGTTTTTGGATGGATAAATAATAGAATGGCAGGTACAAGTAGATGTGTTAGATACTTGAATCAGGCTTACAGCAGAATGCTAGTTCCACAGTCCCAACAGGATGGGTGACATAAGAAAAACTGCTGAAGCTTCAGAGAAGAACCATCAAATAATTCCAAACCTTGTAGTGAAAAGGTTATGGCTGTTAATTTATTAACACTATCAAATGGAAAGATTCAGTGGTGATTTGTTCAGTGTCTATGTACCTGTGTAAAAGAAATGTGTGGTAGCAGAAGGCTCTCTGCTGTAGCAGGCAGATATAATAAGGTGCTATAATTGAACATTATAATTAGGCAAAATCATCATCATTGCTCTAACTTATTGTTTAAGATGGAGATAGGTAGCTTTCAAAACAGCTTAGGAAAGGTTTTATTTCTTCACATCACTTAAAAATGTTTAATCAAGCAGGAACCTTTTCTTAAGAATACGCATGTTTAACCTACTCTCAGTAGATACTAGTCCTTTTGCCTGAACTTTAGGATTATAGTGGTTCCTACTGTCTTAAAACCTATAATACCACACAAAAGGCAGAATGTTGGATGGAAGGGTTTGTAGCTGAACTAGTGCATTTCAGACAGTTATATAAATTGTTTCACTGGTGCAAAGGCAGTATAGCTAGAATAAATTATCCAACATGCAAGCATTGTGTGATATAGATGACAAATGTAAAGCGATCTCTGCATGCAGGTTATTGTCTTAGGTCAAAATGGCCTGAAGTCCTGTGTAATTTGTCCAGCATGTAAACGATCAGCTAAATGCTCACAAAACCCAAACATAAGACAAAGATTCATAATGTTCCCGAAGCTCTGGCTTGTCCTATAAAAAGATTATGATGGAAGATAGTTCTTAATCAAATGTAGGCTGAAAGCACACATAGTGTGTGTACACGTTTATGCACCACCAGTGCACATGAAGTTAAAGAAAGACAAGATTATRGGGAGAGGTAATATTTTTGTTAAATAAACCCTACTATTGTTACAACATGTAAATATATATGTTTTTATAGGAAGAGATAGTRTAGTTTGCCCAGTGTATGATTTCGGGGTTTTGTTTGGTGTTTTTTGACATTCAAGTAGTGTTGGGTGAAGTTCGGTTGCACTGTATCATATGTACCTTTCACTATTCCATGTTTATGAGTAGATACTCTGTTATCCATTGATAGGGTTGATCTGAGTGTCCCACATGGCTCTTTATTTGTCTTCCCTGTATACTACATATGTCCAAGTACCTCCTTTTTACATCTGTGCAGCAGAGAAGAAAGATTGATCTGGCTGCATCTAATGACTCCTTGATGCCTTCAAGGCATCAGGGGATGCCTTCAGTATTCTAGGTGTCCTTTTCCAAAGTTTAAAGAACTGCCTTTACCCTTGGAAGTGGCATTTCTATGCCTACCAGGGAATTAGACCCTTGTGAATACCTCTAAAATGAGGTCTGTAGCCCTGTCTGGGGTTAATTAGATGCGATACATTTGTGCTGATTCAAAGAAGAGGCATTATGTGATCTCCTTTGTACTTGGTCATCCTCTTTCAAAGCCACTTGTGCCTTTAGCAGGGAGGTGAACTGCATGTAAGTTTGTAAGGTAAGGATTTCAGAAAGCTTTATTTTTTATTTCTTTAGGAGTCACAGAATGTGGATCATGCCATAACTGCTTTGGTAGAGGCACATGATTTCCAAACAGCATAATGATAATGAAAGTAGTATATGACATGTTATGCCAGTGTATATTATATTTCATCAAGCCAGAAAAGTTGACATTTAGACCAGTTTCAGTGTGTTTACATATATCTCAGTTAAATCAGCGTAATGCTCAAGCCTTGTAGAGAAGGCCAAACTTAGAGAAGACCTCTGAGGAGTAAACGGGCTAAATATTGCTAAGAAAGTTGTAATAAAAGGTCATTGATGTGACATATGTGTTGAAAGGATTAGAAGAGGATGCARTATCCATCAGCTTAGACTCAGACTTATTTGGGCTCTCCATTGAATTTGGGCTTGTCTCTATAACGTACTGTCTCTGCTATGAAAGAGTGAAAACAAGTCCATGAATGAAAGAAACCCTGACCCTAATGAACTCAGAGACAAAACACTCATTTAGAGCCAGGATTTCATGGCACGTGCCTAAAATTTTTCAGAGGCATTCATAAATATTGCAAAGCCCCCGTAAGATTCCTGAGTAAAAAGAGCTCTGAGTTGAGAGGCATTTCTCTGCTCACAGACCTTCTCATAATGAATCTGCCCACTTTCATAGTGAATTTGGGCTTGGTTTTCACAGATTCCTGCTTTGCTTACATAATGTTCCCTCAGGCACATCTCTGAAATCCAGTACTCTCTGTGTGTGATAACTATTTCCAGGGTTTTGCAGATGCAGCTGAGAGCTCTGCTCTGGAAAACAGCCATGCTTTGGTTGTTTTAGGGCTTTCTGTTCTGTGTGGAAAATATGGGCTATACATCTGGGCAAGCTGATGAATGGTGGTTTGACAAAACCTAAAAGGGACTTAGGCTTTCAAGTGCTGTTGAGCTCACTTTTCTGGGTTGATTCAGAAGTACAGCAACTAAATCACAAGTTGACAGAAGGCTCAGTTTTGGTTGCGTACTGGGTTTTTTGGCCTGATTCCTTAAATTCAGCTTGTGAATCACAAGTTGGCCCAGCGATGAACACTTAGAAAGCAACAGGAACCTGCATTATGTTGTGCTGTATATAGTGAAGCARTTATATCCCTGACCACTGCAGGTCATGATGTGCTGCATCATTTTCAGTTGAATGTGAATTTTCTTTGAACTTGGAAACATTTATTCCCCTCAGCAAGAAACCCAACAAGATGTTTCGTATTCTGGAGTCAATAGAAAAACAATGCAGTTTTCCTGAAAGACTGACCAAAGTGTGATCAGTCATTTTTTTTCACTTCAAAACCCTTTCTTTTGTGCATCTCCTGTGATCTCCTACAAAGATTAAAATCACCTGCATTAGCATTCTTTCATTCTCCACTAAGTTACTAAATTCTATTTTACCTCTTCCTTCTCCTTTTTCCCTCCCCTTTTTATGATTTTCTTTTTCTTGCAGCTTCATTCTGCATCACTACGTTATCTGTGCATGACTGAGGAAGAGAAGGCAGTGCATTCATCTTCACTGTCTTATAATCTGCATAGCTTCTTGAGTGTTTTCTTGTATCTTAAATGCTGAAAGAGTGGAGGTATAACTACCAAGATGGTAGTTAGATGCTGCGCCATTTTTGTCCACTGTTCAAAACAGTTTATAAAAACATTGGCCACAATGTGCTTCTCTTTGCCAGAAAAATCTAGTTTTTTGTGCCCTTCCCCCTCCTTCATCATAATATATATATATGGTTTAGATCTATTGTRATGTATGTTGTAGTATTTACTGGAGCTGTCCTTCCTAAGGGACTTCTGTAGAAGTGGAAGAAAATGGGAAGTTTGTTGTACTTCCTAAATTTTGGTGTCAGGTGGCTGACAGCTGCTCCCTAAGGGAAGGGAGCCAGCAGGCAAATGTGATAGCATGGCTGTCAGGGCAGGAGTCACGCCAACCAGGGCCCAGTCCCRCAGCCATGAGCAAGCTGACCAGGGCAGGCCCAGGGATGGTAGCCAGGTTCACCCAATAGTCCATATCCCCAGACAAATCTGTGGTGACAAGGCAGGTCTGAAGTTAAGCTGGAAAAGGCATCAGCAAATCAGGGTTAGGGTCAGGTCTGGTGATATTTACCAGGGCAGGCACAGGCCAGTGATCGCCATGCAGGTCCATACTGATGAAGCAGGTCTGAGGTCAAGCCAGCAAGTCAGTCTGCAGATCAGGGTCCAGATCAATGAGGTCTGTAGCCAGGCATAGGCACGGCTGTGACACAGTCGGATCTCAGGCAAGGCCCAGCAATAGGGCCTTAGYTTAAAAGCAACTCCCAAGAGAAAGGGAAAAGGCGGCAGGACAGCCTTGTTGAGGCCTCCCAGCAGAATTGTCTGGCAGAGCTCTTTCCAAGGTCACCAGAGGGAAGAAGGTTGCCCTCAGCTGCACCATCTCTTACTTAGCCCTGAGCTCAAGCAGCAAAAGCCCCAGGAGGGGGGATGCTCTCAGGGTCCTTACGTTGGGTTTGATTCCAAATTGGTTTTGTACCAGGGTCCCTCATCTGGGGCAAGACAGGATCAAATCTAAACCTAGACAGTCTAGACACTTGCATAGACAGTAGATTACTGAAGCAAACCAAACAGCCATGTCTACATTATGTATTTTGCTTGTGTCAAGCCTAGAAAGCCAGGTGWTGTCATCTGTGAGATCCAGTGTATAGGACAGAAAATACTGCTAGAATTTCAGCAGCAGCTGTCACTGCACACACCTTTTCCATTCGTYTTATAACAGCAGCAATAGTTGGCCAAATTCTTTAGGACTCTTCAACTTTCTGGCCTATCAGTTCCTTCTGTTTTTAGTTGTACCAGCCCCATATCATCTGAGATATATCTGAGTTCAAACTGCCTGTGCTTCTGAGAGACCTTGAACCATCTCCTTTGGCTGTATTACTGTGCTAAGGTGAGGGACTCGCAACTGCTAGCCTTTTCTGGACCTTTAGGCACTGCCTACAGTTCAGCAAATGCCTATCAAACCTGTGTTACTTATTAGAGATCATTTTAGGCTCAAGGCAGTGCCATTTTCCAACAAAATCCAAAAAATGTCCAAGCAAACTCTAGAATGATACTCCTAAACTTTTATGCTCATAAGAACTGTTGTAACCGGAACATTAAAGCTGTTCAAGATAAAGCTGTACAACTCTTCTTAGCAAGTTGAGACTTATTTATTTTTCTTTAACTGAAAAATGGATATTTGGATGAACTGAAACCTTATAGCAGTCCCACATAGATTTTACAGATTTGTTTCAGTAAAATAAATACAAAAAGAAAAAAGGATTTAGAAACAGATTTGGTAGTTGAGGAACAAAACATTTTGGTTTTCTGTGTAACTCGTAGTGATTTTTAAGGATTACAAGCAAACTGAAAGAATTATATTCATGATTTTATGCAGAAGCAGGTTCCTGAACATGAACTTTAACACAAAATTCTGCTTTCATAAATAGTGGGTGTTTTTACAGCTGCTTCTGGAGCACTTAAGCTTCATTATGAGAGTGATCATCAGGAGTGATCTAATGAGAGTCTAAGTAGATGTACCATTCTCTCCTGCAGTGGTTAGAGTTAATGAGCCTGCCATCTTAGCATGTGCAAAGAAGAGTCATTTTTCAGTATTAGCTGGACTCATTAGAAAGACAGACACCGTACAGGAACCCCAGGAAATACAATGCAACAAAAACATCTGTAAAGCAACATGTGCAGGATAGCAGGCTAGTTGTGGCTGTATGCATTATATAACGTTAGAAGTTCTCTCTAAACAAATTATCAGTGTACCAGATGTGAGATTAGCCATCATACGTTTATGGACTTGGTTGTGTCTAGCTGAAATAAAGAGGAGGTGTAAGTGTCTCTTCCCTGTATTTGCAATGCTGGTGATAGAAGCCTTGTAAAATTAACATGTCCACATTCTAAGAAAAGAAAAAAAACTATCCATTTTGACTACCATCTCCCAGCAGGCAAAACATACTTGTGGCTCCTCTGCTGTGACAGTCCGTGGTTCAGTAAATCTTTCTTGATTCTTCTCTTTCATTGAATTTATTCATTGCCAACAGAAGCTGGAAGACAGAATGACCTGTGTGCATAAAGGTTATAAATTTTAGAATGAGCTGTATCTTCAAGCCTTCTAAACATTGGGGTTTTTCTTTATTAAATAATGGTTTTGCTGAAAAGTAACTCATAATCTCTTCATAGAAACAAAGACAAGTAAAATAAGTCTAACCAAGTTAGATGTGTCACTGTCAGGGTTTTTCAAAGGATGGACTAGGAGAACACAAGGTTAGAATTACCAAGTAAAGGACAATAGACTGAAATATGACAATGTTATTTAAAATATTCATTCATTCTGCTATTCAAAGCTAGTAAATCTAGTGTTGACTGTTATCTGGCCAGAAACTCAACATCACAGGACCCAAAATGTTCTGTGGGTGACAGAATATCATGTTGGAGGATATAATGTACAATAAGTCATTCAGGGCCAAAATATCAAGGTGCTAAATACAGAATTGTGCACATGCATTCATCTGGACAGATTGTACACCCAGGCCCCCCRAACTGTGTGTGCATGTAGTTTTTAAAGCATGTGTATGCAGATAATTTAACTCGTACACTGACAGAGGATATGTGGCACAGATCCCTCAGCAAGATATGTAAAGAGCATTGTTTTGCCCTTCCAGTGCCTTTCAGATTAAAAGGTGACCCCTCTAGTAAAAGAGGAAGAGTGTAAAAAATACTTTCTTTTTCTCCCCCTGCCCCCCAAACAATATGTAAATAAGAAGTGTGCTGAGTCAGGGGTTTCAGACCCTCTAATGGGACACAGGAAATATGCAGCTGAAAGGAGGCCTGCAATTTCTTTTCTGTTGTGTTTTATAGCCCTCTTGTACTTGTCTCCTACTTTTCTCTTGCTTTGTTGATAAGTTCTGCTAGGTTTTTTATTCCTTTGTGCATATCTGAAAAATTAAAGGGGTTTGATGTTCCCCTACCCTTCATCTTTGTGGTCACTCACACCCATGCAAAATGAGAAATCAGGTAGACTATTACTGCTTGTGACAGTTTGCACTAGTTTGAAGAATGGCACAAAGTAAAAGGCAATATCATTCTTTTATGGTATATACACAGTCTTGTATTTGGAAATCTGGCTTTTAAGTCTTGATGCTTGGGGATCAGCCTGCATGGTTCTGTAACAGCCCTCTGGCCCTGACAGCCAGAGGATCTTTCAGGGCTGTTGGATTAATATGGTGGGTTGTTAGGAGGCAAAGAAATAATTCTGATAAGAATAATCTTATAAATAAAACTTAATTTTTTAGACATTGGATTTAGGTTTGCTGAATCAGCAGTCATGAACTATTGTTATCAGAGCAAAATTTGTCATTGACAGAGATATGGGTGGCACCAATGATTTTGGTGCCGCAGTCAGGTGGGCTGCATTGCTTTGCAAATTATTTTGCCATGAGATATCAAAAATTTACTATCAAAGGACTAAACCAATGAAAGAGTGTGTAAGGAACAGTTAGGCCTTGTGATATGGGCCAAGTGACCTAACAGCTATTTTCCATCTCTGGCTTCTGTGATCTTTTGGTTTAGGATACTATAGTAGCTGCCAACATCTGCTTCTACCTGCTTGGAAGTTGGTTTCATTTTGAGTTTGCATATGACTTACTATGCTCCATGCCTGTGACTTTTAACTCCAAATGTCAGTCTCCATACTAAATCGTTGTCAAGTAACCTTCCATTATTCTTTTCCACCTTGCCCATCTAACCACCAGCTTCCAGCACACAGCTCCTACCTGCATGCCGTCAGAATGAGTGGGAGCTGCTAAAACTCAACTCCAGTCTAAACATGAAGCTTTGTCTCTGCAGGAATGTCAGAAAGCAAAGTCAACAGGGCTACCAGATCTTGTTATTGTTTGCATTTGTATTTTTGGTTCAAACTTCTTTCTTCCCTGGAGGTTTTGATTCCACCGATTTTTGGTTGGGTTTGATTGGGCTTGCTTTTTTTTATTGCTCTCCCTCTTCTCATTTTGTTTTCTCCATTCTTTCATTGGAGGCAATGAGCCGTCCAGCGGTCGGAACTCCCCTGTCCCCTATCGGCCAGACAGCCGCCCTCTCACTCCAACTTACGCTCAGGCCCCTAAACATTTCCATGTTCCAGGTAGGAGCTGGCACTGTATGTGTCTCGGTGTCCTGTCACAGTGTAGAATGTAGCCTTTGTAACTTTTGTCTTGTCTCCATTGTTTCACGCTGTTTACCGTGGGATGCACACACAATGTTGGGAACTGCCTGCTCCTGAGCTTGCTGAGAGGAGTATTGTGTTAAGAAATTTTTGGGACRCATCATGGTTTATACCTTGCTCTGTCAATCAGGTGTTTAACTGTTAGAATGCCTTGTTTTTCAGGGTCTGTTAACAGCCCGTGAGCTGGATATGAGTTATGTAGGGCCTGATTCTTCTCCCAGTTGCACCAGCTGAGCACCAGCATAACTCTGCTGACTTTGGAGGAATTGGGTTTGATTTACAGTGGCATGCAGGAAAGAGCTGACCAGTGAGCAATTACATATGTAGTTCATTGTCTGTCTTGACATGACTTGCTTCAGTCTTGAAGCAAACAGTTCTAGTTTAGTGTTGTTTTCTTTTTAGCTGGTGAGGACTTTTCTGTACTTGTTTCATACGTTGGCTGGTGTCCCCATAGAGACCTGCAGATCTGCAAGGATATGTATGAATCAGGATGTCCTCTCTACAAAGGGTAGTCTCTGTTTTAAAGTCAGCTGCACAATTCTTCCAGCCTGTGAGAAGATCCTCTGTTCCTCTGTCTTTTATTTTGATGGAAAGAGGGTACGTGTCCCTTGGGCTGTGGACATACATCTTCTGACTGCATCAGTGCTGGCTGAAAGCCTACTATATCCAGTTATTCCTCAAGCCACCTTCAGTCAGTACCCTTCACACTGCCAGAGATTATTCCTTCTCATCCTTCCCTCAAATCTGGCAGATAAACTGTTTGTGTGAGCTCTCCCTTTAAGTCAGTATGAGCTGGCTTGGCTAAGGCAGGCTATTTCAGCTGCTTATGCTAATGTGGCTCACGCTGACTTGCGTAAATTAAGGTGCACTTGCATGAATAGCTCTGTTGAGTAATAAYGCCTGTCTTGGTGGGAGTGATTGGTTGGTGGGAGAGAGATCCTCTTCAGCTGGCACAGCGCAGCCGCAGAAGAAGTATGTTCTAGCTTTCTGGCATAGGTGTGCACAAAAGTACTGCATGACTACCCTTGTAGTGTTTATACCTATTTGCTATTCAAGTAGGCACAACAGATCACTGAAGAGAAAGAAATACTGTGGTTTCTTTGTGTGCAATGAATTTGCCTATTTAGTCAAGGATGTAGGGTTCTATAGAGTAAGATTTGCCTCTATTTCCATAGATTTCTAGGTTTAACTTTCCTTAAAGCCAAAGGTGAAGTTGTCTCCTGCAGTACTTTAATTGGATCTGTGATATATAGCATGTATTTCTAAAATGTTTTTTGATCATTTTGCTACTGTAACTGAAAAATATTTAGGGAGCATGAAGTAGCAAAATTGGTTTCTGACATTAATTTTCTAGTTTCTGGTAACTCATGACTTATGATAGGATTCTGAGTTTGATTTAGCACTGCAGCACTAGTTTTGGATTAACTTTTGTATTTTTAGCTGTACAGAATGCATGAAGTGTTGTGAGGTTTTTTAGAACAAACAGCTTCCTCTCTTAAACATCATTGTTTTGGAAAATATTAGAACTTTTAGCCATGCTGTAGATTTACTGCATTAGAGTTCTGGGAAGTGCTTTTATTCTAATTTACATTGATAGTGTGCAACGTAGTGATCTCTACATAAAAAAAAAAAATTATAAAGAAAAGATCTGTCCTTGTGGTTTGAGAATTAGCATTATATCAGTTAACATCACATAAAGCATCCCTTTGACTCAGTGAAGTCTACTTGTTGCTGACTGTTCAGAATAGCATATTAGGCAGTTATTTTGTTCTCTGGATTTTAAAGTGACCTGTAGGCTCATTGCATTCTCCTCAACTCAGTCCAACCAGTCAGTTGGAAAGGAAATTGAGCTGTTWCAACTGAAGCACAATTTCCCACAGAAATTATTTGGGGTAGTTTTTTGCCAAATTGCTTGTGTCTTCAACACTGAAATTTCTTGTTTGTTTGCATTTCCACTGTAACTTTTATCCCAGTAACAGTCTTCTGAATTTTTAAAATAGATTGTACATGACTTAGATGCATCCACATGTTACAGAATAAACTCCAAAGGACTTCGTGTCACGTCTTTGACTTTTCACTTGTTCTTACATTTTCTTTTCATCAAATAAACTGGTTCTGTGTAAAACTGGGATTAGTTTTCTGGCTTTTTCTTGTACTACATCCTTGATTTGGTCTGTCTGTTGTTTCAGTGTTGGAGTTATCTTTTTCTACAGCTGAAATAGTTCCCATATTCACATTTTTCTTACTACTTAATTTCACAGATCAAGGCGTCAATATTTACAGAAAACCACCAATCTACAAACAACACGGTAAATGATCTACTTATATTTCAAAGTCAGAGTGTCAACTAAACTAAGATACACAGACTAGTGAAAAACATTCAAAATTTAATGTATGAGCATTAAAAATGAGAAAWTCAAACTTTAAACCACTTCTATTGCATGTCGTGCTGAGTGATTATGTTTTAAAGCATGTTGTTTGATTTGTATCATATGGTTTAAATGTTGGCCACGTTGATGTTAACAGCAAAATTGCCACTAACTGGGATTTTACTGCCTCTTTAGCATTGTAATGCCTTTCTGTATTTCACTTCTTTAAGTTTATATTTTCAGAGTACAGGTATTCATCATGGTAAAATGGATTAGCAACAGTCCATTCGCTGACAGGAACTTCATGGAAAAYATTTATTTTAGACAAAAAAAGTACAATTCTTTATCTCATCAGCAAAGGTGAACATGTTATCATCAGATTAGAATTCCAAATGTACCTGTGCTTTAACTAAGAATCTTCAGTTTATTGAAGATAATATAGGTTACTTACCACTGACAGGGCTAATTTGACTGTCAAACCCTGTAAAACAGCTCAGGTAGTACACTCTATTTGTTTTTCCAGTGTTTAGATTAGAGTTGGGCAATAGTGTTTCTAGTCCGGAAGGTTTAGAACAGTCGTTGTTTTAGCAAGCCTGAAATAACAAAAGCAGAGGCCAGCTGCCTTACCAGTCTTTAATACTGCCGAGCAAGTATTATAAATATGTTATAAGTAAATGTGTCCACTCGTCCCTTCTCTTGTGAAAAAAGACTTTAAATAGGAGAAGATTTTTATGTAATTTGCTAAAAGACAGATGTGTCTACTTTTTAAACACTTTGAGTTTGCATCCCTTTGCAGACTCTTTATCCAGTGAAATTTATTTAGGATTAAGTAGCCAATGAGGAGTACTATACGCTTTAGATGAACAATTGCCTGAGAGCCATTGGATTGAAATGATTAAGAAATACAGGGAAATCCTCTCCGTAGACAGGAGTGAGCATCCAAAGAACAACACTATTGTGGTTTTACATCAGTTTTTTTTCCTTTTTTACTTTTTAAGTTTTGAAACCATATGCTCATTTTAGAAAGTCTTAACATTATTTTTGTTTATTTTTATGGTTTTAATGTCTCCTCACATCCCATTAACATGTGAATGTTTAACCACTGACATCACCAATTCTAATATGTAAGTACTGTTTGAAGTCATGCTTTTGTAAACTCTGACTAGCTTCTTACGTGCTTGTAATTATACTTATAGTTTCCCAATCATAAAATTCCCAGAATTCCCARTGACATCTAATACTGGTGTTTTCAGACTACCTTGAATGGATTGGATGAGCAATTCCCATAAATTAATGGCAATAAGGATATCTCAGTCCCTTGTGTTGCTTAGAAATCTCARCTTTGAGTAGTAAACATTTTACATGTTAAAAATGAATCTTTTATTGAGAACCATCTCCTTTTGCTTGTGTTCTGCATCACTGCCTTAACAGATGTTTTTCTATTAAAAAAAAAAGAAAAAAAAAATTGATGTCCTTGTATAAGTTAAGGTGTTTTGAACAAATGGTTTGCAGATAATAGGTAATTATGGCTGTTTTCATTACAAACTGAATTCAGTTGGATTTTTTTGCATGTCAAGAAGTGGAAGGCACAATGCACATCCCCACATGATTTTAAGAGATGATGGCTCAGACTGGAATCTTAAATGTGTGTCACACTACTGAGCTATGTTATTGGTGAGGTTCATTTCACTGGAGATGCCTTTCTCTGCTGAGGTGATCTGAATGAAGTTTAGTATTTATTAATAAATTCACTTCTACTTTTATTACTGCATGTTAATTACAAAATACATAAGCAGAAAAATTCCACTGGTTAAATAAATGCATCTGTTTGCTTCAGGTTTCCTTTTTTTTTGTTTTTGTTTTATAGCTTTTCACAGAAGCACAGGAAATAATTAGCTTTAGTGAAGTTAGTGCTGTCCCTCTGAAATGTTTCTGTTTTCTTGCCCCAGAGGGAAGACAAACCAGCACATTAGAGCTCTTTGTTAATAGTCAGATCTTCTCAGGAGATTTTGGCACACACCGTTAGCTTGAATTTTCTCGCTCTTGCTTAATCCTTCTAACAATGTAAAACCCTAGTAAAATCCAAGGCTGATTTGGGGTTATTTTGAGGGTGGGGATGAGGGAAGGGAGGAGGGTTTGATCACAAGATACTGGCAGGAGGAAGATATTTCTTTGCTTCAAATTGCAGTTAAAATGGCAAAACATAAAGATGTTCACTTTTGAAAATGGACTTCTTGTAAAGCATAAAATTTTGCCAAAATAAGGAAAACCTTTACATTGATACTGATTATTACATAGCTAAGTTCCCTGATTGCCATCTAGATGCAGCTGCTTTGGCAGCACAGAGCAAGTCCTCCGAGGATATCATCAAGTCCTCCAAGTTCCCAGCAGCCCATGCACCAGCACCCAACGAGATACCAAAGATTGAGACGGACCACTGGCCAGGTCCTCCCTCCCTTGCGGCCATAGGTATGCAAAAGAAAGATGGTACAAGTGATGCGGATTAAAAGGTACTGGTAACCAAAGTAGACTAATATTGAATCTATAAGATCCAGCGGCGAGGACTGTGTCCACCCCATATCTTCACTGCAAAGTGTAGTCCTTCTGGTGAGACGTCTGGGTGCCCGTGTAGTTATAACTGTTGAATAGGGCTGAGGAAAAGACATTTTGCAAAAGCACATTGGAATTGTTCACACAGATACTCCCATGAAGTAGTTCACAAACAGTATGATGTGTCATGCAAGCCTGACTTCTTTCAGTTACTCTTTATATAGTCCTTTAGTCCTAAACTAATAGTAAATATTTAATGGAAAATATCATTGCTTCTGGCCACATGGCTATTTCTGTGACAAGAAGCAATGACTGCAGCGGCACAGTTAATAGGCTAAAAAAGTCATGTTTTTCAGAATCACTGTTTCTACAGACTGTGTATTTTTCTTCTGTGTTGTTGYACTGCACGTATCTTGTTTTGTTTTCTTTAAATCACGTACATGATCATTTCTTAACTTTTTTTTGGTACTGTATTTGTCTTCTCTGTTGATTTTGTTGACCCCAAGTAAAACATAGTATAAAGTAAACTACCTACCTTGGCTCATCCACAAAGTCACCTCAGAAATGCTGAAGGTCTTGCCCGTTTCAGATTTCTGTGTAGGAATTTATGGCTTTCCTTGCAGCAGGGTTTTCACGGAGGGGCTGGGAGAGGAGGCCCAGGGTGGCAGAGCTCAGTGGTTTGTGTTGACATGACCAATGGAAGGGGCTGTACATGCAGTGGGGACTTTCAGGACTTTGGGGGAGTGTCATTTATGGAGCATTGGAACCTCAGAAACCTTACGATCACATTGATAACATGCAGGTACTTAAAACTCTCCTGGCAGGGTCTGTGGTAACGGCAGCGTTGTTATGCCAGCTGGCTGAGGTGGAGCCTTTGCTAAAAGTGTTGGCTGTCAGCTCAGTCTCTAGGCAATGGATGACAACTTTTGATTGTTTCCAGTAAAACTTCTTTGTAAATTGGCTCTCAGGTGATTTTGTTACACCTGAGAAACTAAACCGGACTGTTTGGAAACTGTACGGTTAAAAATGTGATATGGCTATTTTGCATTCGGAAATAGAAAGACACTGTACAAGATTAATCACTAAAAAACAAACCTTCAAGCCCCAGGTTTTTGAATTTGTTATCTGATTGTCTGAGTCTGATACTTTATGTACAGAGCTAAACTGAACTCAGCTATCAAAAGAGGAGTATTCCTACTATTGTACTGAAAAGTTTTGCAAAAGCCTGAAACACTAAACAAAATAATACATAATTTAACTACAAAGGCTTAATTTCTCTGTGACTTTTTGTTTTTCCCCTTTCAGCAAACCTTCTGATAGTTTAGTTGCAAAATTTAGTCTTCRTTCAAATAAAAGTTTGTCTCCTCTAGGATTGTTGTATAACTGCCTCAGGGTGTAGCCTGTGAAGAAAGAAYTTATGTAGTGTCTAACTGCCTTCAGCAATATCATATTCTATGTATTCRTTGAAATGTCCTGCTGTCTTAATTGGGCCATTTCTCATAAATATTCAAGAAAATAAAGATTAATCAGTAAAAAGTGAGAAACTAAAATTTAGAACACTTGTTCAAAAGTAAAGTGGTCTTAATTCATTTTAGCTTTATCCAAAGGATCAATTAAATTAGTTTACTCCATTTTAGACTAGAAATAAGGCCATGTTCATTCCAAATATGAGTATTTAGGAAAGTAATGTAATTTCATTTTCCACTTGAAATGTTAATTCAGATTTGCTTTTCTGAGCCTAGATAGAAGTATAAATGTAAATCAGACCTCCTGTTTTCAACCATTGGTACATGTACCAGTGCCCTTAAACCCCATATTTCCATAATTAGCTAACTAAACTCCTTTTCTCTATTAAGTTGATGGGTAGCTTTTGTATCCCAGACTGTTGCTTGGTTGAAAACCCATGTACAGTTTAACTTCTTGTTAATATTAGTAGAAGCCTGGCAGCCATAGAGCAGACTATCTGAGTGACTTCTATTAAGGGTGAGTTTTGAAAAAGGCTTTTGAGTCTGCAAGAAAATACTGCTTGCTTTATTTAGTAAATCAAACTGACCAGTACTTTGAACTAGTATTGATGTGGTAGAACTGATGTAAAAAGCTCTTTCTGTATTGTGGTTTTATGGAAGCAGGAGCTGACATGAGACGCAGATCGAGTGGAAGAGAGGAAGAAGATGAAGAACTACAGAGACGCCGGCAGCTGCAGGAGGAACAGCTTTTGAAGGTTATTATAACCTTGTCTGAACACCAACCAAAAAATGCCCTTTTTATTCCATAAGCAATTTCTATTAATACCTTAATCACTTTATTTTATTGCAATATTTTTAATTGCTGTTTATAGCTCAACTCTGGTCTGGGACAATTGATACTGAAAGAAGAGATGGAAAAGGAGATTCGTGATAGGTCATCCCTTTCTGCCAGTCGTTATGATTCTCCAGGTAATT
This sequence comes from Apteryx rowi, assembly GCF_003343035.1. NCBI lineage: Eukaryota > Metazoa > Chordata > Aves > Apterygiformes > Apterygidae > Apteryx > Apteryx rowi. The sequence goes on from NW_020449418.1 coordinate 1,391,862, forward strand.
CATATAGGCAATAGACCTAGTAATGAACAATGACTGGTTCTAGGAGACCCCTTGAAATGTATATGCCTGTTGTTCTCCCCTGAAAAGCATGGCCTAACTCATTAGCTGGTTTTGGGAAGGGGAGAAGGGTGATGCTTGGTTTTGTATTTTTTTTAGTTAGAAGAAATATGAGGCTGAAGATTTTGAGGCAATTTCTGGGAGAGAGATTTTCTAATATAGATAAAGAGGGAAGTCAAATATAGCAGTAACTATTACCTCATGCATATGCTAATAGACTAGTTTATTAAATTACAATAACACATTTTCTCAAACTGGTGATTCCCATCACTGCTTAGTCTCTCCTCCCAGGAACAGAAAATCAGCCACGTTTATGAGTGGGGATGCATATTCCAAACACAGCCAATGTCTCTGTCTTGGCTGGCATTTTGACCGGGTGTATTATGTTCCAGAGCAAAGGCAAAAGCACCAACTTTGCTTAACAGCTGGCTTAGATTCTTGGCCTCGTTGCAAGTCTTGATACATCTGTGGCCATCTCAGTACTCCAGAGGTTTTTGTGGTTTTATTTCACTCTCTACATCCACAGGTCCTTGCAGCACAGCAGCTGTGCTTTAGCCAAGAAGGTACAAGATGACTCTCCTTGGAGTCATCTAGTGGAGCAGTTGCCAAACAAATTAAGATTTCCTTGTGTTCGTTGTTATATAAGTCTGTTGCCTCTATTATGGTCTGGGAGAGAACATCTGTGRCAAGACTTGGATCAGTGCGCTCAATAGTACCACAGATGCCTTTTGTGGAATCACTGATGCCTTTTCCAAAGCTTCTTATTGCCAACATGCATTCTTCTGAATGCCTCAGGTTCCACATCCACTACCCTCCTGTGCTAAAAATAATGTTTAAAAGGTCAAAAATTGCATTCTTATATGGAGGGTCTTGTCTGAGGGGGCTGTAGTAACTGTAGAGGTGCTGTTGACCCTTACACTGGCAATCTCTCTAGTTGTCTGTCCATCTTTTTATCTATATTTTAAAACACACCCTTGACATATCCACATTATCTTGCTCGTGCAATTTCTGGGGTCAGTGCAAATGCTAAGCTGAATGTCTCCATATATCTTATTTCACTGCTATTTCGGTGGAAAGCAGGAGGCATGGAGATGTATTGATTCATGTCATGTTCTCAGAAGTGTCATGCCATGTGCAAGATAACAATAAATTCAAATTAGGTTGCCACATTCTCAAATTTGTTTAAACTGAGTCACCACTGCCTGTTCTGATCCTCTCCTGCTGAAGTCAGTGCTCAAACCTCTGCCAATTACATTGTTGCAGGATCAAAACTAATAACCCTTTCTCCTTTGTAGCAAAACGTACTGAAAGCTAAAGCATGTGAATACAGAGAGAATGGAGTGTGCTAGTCACAACGGTGAATGTTGGTCTCTCTCTGGTAACTTGGGTTATGCAGCAGCAGCAGCTGGGAGTATAATTGCTATAAAGTATTATTCTTTATACTACTTGCAGTGGGTAGGGTAGAAGGAAGCTCATGTAAGGTTCAGAGGGTACAGTGAGATATTATAAACCATGTGGACCACTTAGGAGAGGGCAATACCAGCCCGGGACACTAACAGGGAATCTATCCAGTCCAGCAGTGCTAATCTTGTTAGATTTCCCTTGTTCTTTTCCTTGATCTCATCATAAGAAATCACACAGTGTACCTAATCAACAAATTTATAATACTTTATCTACCTAATGACTAAAAAGTTATTCTGCTCTGTTCTCTAATCTTTAAGCATTACTTTCGACACAGTGGAGACCACCTTTGATTTTGATCACAGCAAAATCACAAGTGTCCCTTTCTGATGACCTGCCACCACAACATGACAATGCTGCATGTAACTTACAGAATGTATGGAAGGATGTGATGAATTTGGGGCTGAGATGTTAGTTTCTTAAAGTCAGTGTGTCTCAGTTGGTTATGTATATGGTTAGCTCTTTTAATTGTGTTTTTGTGCTAGTTGATTCCTTAAATGTTCTTGGTTTTGAGTTTCCATAGGATTTTTTCCAATAAAAGATTTTTCTCTTCCTCATTCAACAGCACATGCTTCAGCTTCCAAGACCTCTTCTCTCCCTGGCTATGGAAGAAATGGGCTTCACAGGGTAAGATGATGGCAATTTCGAGAAGTGGAAGGTGGCTTTAATCGTCTGTGGTATTTATTTCCCTGCTAAGTGTATTGAATTTCCAGTTAGATCAAACTTGCTTATAAAATCATCTGAAGTCAGACAAAACTTAGTTTCCCTTCCCACAAACCAGATTATTAAAAATGCAAGAAAGCCTATGAAAATTGGGGGGGAAAAGCTTGAAATAATTTGTTACTCCCAAAATACCAACCCATTTGTGAAGTCAGGAACTGTGACTTTATGTGCATGTCCCCTTTTCCTGTTACAGCCGGTGTCTACAGATTTTGGTCAGTACAACAGTTATGGGGATGTGAGTGGCGGAGTTAGAGGTAAGGCTGAGGAGCTTTTTTTACATGCCACTTTATTATAGAACACGTTAAGATGTTTGATCATTTCAGCTGTTCTTTTTTAAAGTYATGGATATGGTTGCTTTGTATTTGCTCAGTACATTTTAACTTCATCTGGTAAACTCGACAATTAACTCGAACTCTGCAAATACATATTAAAAAGTTTGGGTTTATTTTGGTAAATCTGCTGTGTAGAGCTGATCCTTGTTTATGCYAAGAGACTACCTTAGCACTGGTGCAAATGGAAAGCAGGTAACCTGTAGCTAATTAGGAATATGTTTTGAGTTTTGTTATGGTGTTTTTTTTCTCTGAAAATTATCAACCACTGCATGGTCTGAAAGAATGAGCTATGGTGAAGAACGGAGGATAACGCATAGTAATCCCAGCACTACTTGGATTTGCTTTGTGACTTTGAGCTGATCTGATACCAGTCCTTCCCTCATTTTCCCCATCTGTAATAAAGTGACAATTAGTATTTATCRAAGTTATAAAACTTTATGTCAGTTGATGTTTTGAAATGGTTTGAGCTCATAGAGACAAGAGAGACCAGTTGCCTCAAAAGTGAGACTGATCCCTTCTATCTTAGATACCCTAAGATCAAACATCTTTTGTTCATGCTTCTGTCGATTTATAGACTGTGGAGGAAGCCTAGACAACTACCTGATGGCAGAGGCTAGATGAGGTGAATCCTCTCTACTTGTTAGTATATTAATTTGCTATTTATTTACCTGATGGTGGCTTTGTGTGTCTTAATATCTCCAAAGTGACTTGATTTTCTTGAATGAGAAGCCTTCTTTAAAGGCAAAGAACTGCAGTGTTGGCAGAGTTTCACTATTTACAAACTAAGATTAAAAGTAGGAAGGCTCACTGGCCTTAGAGAAACAGGTGAGATTTTGAAATGATAGACCGGAAGACGCAAGGATTATCTGGTTGATAGTGACCAATTCCTGTTATTCCACACTCTAAACCTGATGAGATTTCTCTTTTGCTTTTCAGATTTTCAGGTAGAGTACGGATTTTCGTCAATCAACTGACAACAGAAYTAAAAGCCTCTACTTTCTTACTGAAGTCTGAATTTCTGCTACAGGGAAGGGTTTCTTAAGACTTTAGTTTTGATTTATCTGCATGTTTAAGCATAAGCAACAATGTAGACTCTTACCAACAAAAAACAGGCATAGCCTCAGATTCCTCCTTGTACCTCCCCAGAGCTGCAGTGCAAAGGCTCATACCCCAGTTCTGTGACTTCCTCTGTAAAATCCACTGTCTGTTGAAATATGAGTTACCTGTAGTAGTTCTCTCTGGACAGCTAAGGGTGGATTTTTTTCCATCCTCTCTAGTACTAACCCCAGCGTTGTATAGAAACACTCTTCTAGAGGAAATTTTCTTCCATACCAGGAGCCCTGAACTCCTTGTTTTTGCCCTGGAATTTGCTCTCTAGAAAAAGATGGCTGATCAGTAGCTTTCCACAGTGCTGCCATCACAGATTAGCTAGTAAGAGATGTCTTTGCAAATTCCAACCCTTTCSCCCCAAATCCTGATTCCAGGATTTTTTTCCAGAGTAGTTTTGAGTCCAGATGGCCCCTCAACACAGTCACAATATGAAATGACAATATAAGAAAGGGTTTAAATACTTGGATATATTTACTATTTGCTATATCAAAACTGTGATGGTTGGGARGAGAATGATAAGGTTGTGGGAGGAGAGAGGGGGTTGTCCAGGTATTATGGTCAAAACATTGTTTTGTTAGGAACAGTACCTGTGTCAAAATAGCAACTTTTAACCAGAGAGCTATCCCTGTTTGGGTTCATAATCAAAATTTCCCATTGTAGAGACAAAAAGAGGCTTGGCTGAGAGGGCCCCGGCAATTGTAAGTGACAGGAAGGACAACCAGAGGCATAACAGTGCCTTGTATATGCTATTGGGTGGGGTCTGAATTAATGATCCTGCATATTTGTCCAGAGAAGAACTCTACTTAGTCACTGGAGTGGGAAGGGACCTACCACTCTCTGGGGATCTTCTGGTTCACTTGGAAAATGCTGTTGGTAGGCTCTGCAGAGAGCTATAACCAGCTGTAGCAGTGAGCAGAAGACTGTGGTGGCAAAGGAGGGGGTGGAAGGATTTCACAGCATGCCTCAGAGAAGCGATAAGCAGTAGCCGTGGCATTGTCCTATATGATAAGACTAAACCTTAAGACCTGAAAGAACTCTCAGTGTAAATTCACCTTTGTTTTCACCGCTACTTGAGTGCCTTTACCCTCTGTGTGTGTAACCCACGTGTCTGATGTATACCTGTATCTGATGCAGTCMCTCCCGGATGGTCATGTCCCTGGAATGAGAATGGACAGAGGAGTATCTATGCCTAACATGTTGGAGCCAAAGGCAAGTGCAGATGTTATTCACTTTACTTCAAGGCAGTGAAGATTTTACTGTGAAATGCAGGTGAAATACGGGAAAAGTCCTGGTTCCCTTGTTTTTCTTTACCTCACCCCAGTCCCTGCTCCTTATGTGCCAAACCTCTCCCTGTGCTCTGGACTTTGCCTGTTGTGGGTATTAGTGCTCAGGCAGGCTGAGAGCAGCCACAGTGTGAGGTACTAAGGAGGTCTTCCCAGAGAGAAAATGAAGATGCTGAATGTGCTCGATAGCTACTCCTTCTGTTAAGCTTTTGGTAGCCAAAATTGCAGGCCAGACTCAATGGGAGAGACTCAGTTCTGTTAAGTTTGAAAAGCAATGCGGAATATTGTGGCTCACAACATGCTGCTGAGGCTGTCTTGTTTTAACAGTTAATGAAAAATTCAGATCTTTGTTCCAGATAGGCACCTATATATCTTTCTGGATCAGGTCTTCATCTTTCTTAGCATTGTTAGCCTGATATCTTTCAACAATATCGAAATTTTTTAGGAGATTTGTTGAAAAAAGAGGCAATGTCAGCTGAATATAAGTTAGGATATAAATTAAGATGCTTTCACAGCTATCTTTAGAGATGTCTGAATCAGAAATGAACAGTAATATATAGAGAGGTTCAACTAAGGCTGTGTTTTAATCTTGTAACTTTCTCTACTGCTGATGAAACTTCTGAGAAATCATGATTTTTCCAAAATTATAAGGATCAACATTTCTGCCAGTAAAGTGAGCAGCTCTTTTTGCAAACCAGATTACTACTTGTGCTTCCGAGTCACCTCGAGGCAAACTGTACAAGGCAATAATCATAGCTTTATAAGCTGAGACCCCGATGCAATGTACACTAATGAGTGTTCATATATGTACATATGTACATATAATCTTGGGGACATCCCCAACTCCTCAGATACTGTTTTTTGTTCCAAATAATTCCTCTCTCAGTGCAATAGAAATTCTTAGAGCCACCACTGCTGTTGATGCACCCGGTGATTTGGAATGTTATTTAGGGTCACAAATTCTGTCTTATTGCTAGCGGTAAAATTTATGGGATTTTTTGTGAGACAGTAGGTCACTTTTCCATTGATATTTCAAAGGTTATGCATTAAAAGGTTATGTTGTATGACTTGGCAGTAGTTCTGTTCATTTCAATGGTGCAGGACCAACTTAAACCTGCTAAGGTGAAAAAAGCCAACTCAAAGTCAGTATGAAAAACCTGGGAAATGAAAATTAGTAAAACTTAGCATGATCAAAGCTTACAAAATGGTATTCCAGAAAGGACAGAATTTGTGCATCCTGRCAGCCCAGACTGAAAAATGCTTTGTTCTGAATACCTAAGTATAAAATGTACTTATGACCTCAGACCTTGACTGAAACTCTGCCTGTTTAAATATTATAAAAAGTTACCTTTTAGTTTATTGTGATGCTGTATATGATAGCCATTTTCAGTACAGAACGTAAACAATGTAATTCAAAGTATAGACTCCATTGTACAATTGTGAGAATGTCAGAATCCAGTAAGAATCCTATCTTACAATTGGTATGTAAGCACACATTATTTAAATTATTATTACTTACAATAAACTCAGTGGTGTGTTCACTGATGCCTGAATCTTATTTGTTATATTTCTGAAAAGTTCATTGGGTTAACTGGTGACAATGGAATGAACTTCATTGCCCAGTACCACACTAAAGTTGATTAGGTGGAATTTCTTCTGTTAGAATGACAATGGAATTAATAGCATTTGATGATCGCTCAGGTGCCTCTCCAGAAGAGTTTTGGTGGTCTTACTCTTGTTCCCAGTGGCCAGGTATCTGAATCAGTAAAACAAGACTGTAAATACCAGTAAAGGCTAAGCCAATTCCCACTGAAGTCTGTGGAAAGACTTTCGTTGACTTCAGTGAGGGTTAAATGAGAACCTCACAGAAAATGCTGTTGTCCTACTCTGCAGGGAGACATGAAATGAGAAGGGCTATAGGAAGGTTCTGTCAGATGGGACGTGAGCTCTCTAAGTCTTTCCAGGCATTCATCGAAGTCTGGGCCTGAGGAAAAAGGCTAAACAGAGAATTTTATTTACCAGTGATGATTCCAGAAACTGATTTTAGGCACTTGATTTTCTGAATTCAGTGTTTTTTCTGTTGGGTTAGACTGATTCGAGACCAGGAGAGAGTAAACATTTTASCTCAAACAAAGAACCTGTACGAGTAAATGAAAACTGAATCTTTTATGCATTCACAAATTATTTATTAGCCAGTAACTGATTTTGTATAAGTTCTGGGCATTCTTTGCAATGTAAAGGGAAATCAAAGGAAATGTTACTGGGARATGTGCTGAATGGATGCTGAAGCAGATGAATACATGTAAGATAAATATGTCTACAAAAACTTCTTTAATCCATCTGTGTATGTCACAGCCAGCAAGCACAGTGGGGGCTTGTTCAAGTTCTGTAACTATCCAAAAAGGCAAGGAAAATAATCTGATTAATTCCACTGAATGCAGTGGCCCCCASTGATAAATATCTTGCTTGTTCAGAGTTGCTGCTTTTTCTGATGTACTTTGATGTGGTACTTTCATGTACTTTTTAAAAAGCCCTCTAAGCATCTGCTTCCTTAGAGCTGTCCATGTTTTGGCAACCATCAGTCAGACCCGTGAGTACCAACTATATTTACCTTAATAAACTCTAAATTCACCCATCAGTGGGTGAGAAAGTTTATTGACTAGAGAGGAACTCTGTCTGATCAAAGCCAGCCTATGCATTATACACTCTGTAATGATCAGTGGGGTGGGCAAGTACACAGTGGCTCTACAAAATGAGGCATTTTGGTATTGGTATTAAACAAGTTCTTGTGCTATCCAGATTGGCTTCTCTTTCATGCAACATTAAAAAAAAAAGTTCTGATTTCCTTTGAAAAAGAAAGCAAATGTTTGTGTGGTTATGAAAATAAGACACGTTCTTTCTGCTTTAGAATGTAAATACATCTCTTTTTCCCCCTTTTATACATTGTTAACAGATTTTTCCATATGAAATGCTCATGGTGACCAACAGAGGGCGAAATAAAATACTAAAAGATGTAGACAGAACCAGGCTTGAGGTAAGAGAAGCAAGTTCCTAAATGCTCTTTCCTACTGAAGTTGTTTGTTGTTGCACACTTGAAAGCTCAAACATTGAAGTGTGGGTCCTTTTTTGATTGGGATTTCTCAGCATTAGACAGAGAAGCAGGAGTCAGAGAGCAGGAGGAAGCAGCAGCTTCTCCGCGAACAGTTCCAGGCCAGGAGCTCAGTGTCTCTGACAAGGAGTGCATGTGCCTCCCTGCTCCTGGACAGAGCTGCTCGAAGTCCCTTATGTTGTCAAGCAGTTACTAGGAGTCAGTTCCAGCTATTCTTGAGGAGCTGAATTCTACCTTCCCCTAACTCATCCATAAGTCCTGTGAGTTCGTTAAACTGGCGGATATCCAAAAACATGAGGATTTAAATCTCTGCTAACAAATAAAAAATGTTTACAATTTTGTGGATTAGAAAGATTTAATCAGTCCAGCGGAAATACTTAGCCAGGGATGTTTAAATCACTTGTAGTTAATTAATCTTGAGGAGAAGAATGAAAGGGGCCACAAGAATTCAGATAAGTACCCATTTATGCACATTTTTAGACAAGAAGATATATATGATCATTAAGCAGAATTCAACCTTGCGTTACGTTAGTGCCACAGGCAGAGACTTTCCCTATCCAACACACTCTAAAGCAGCTGAACAAGATACATAACCAGTGCACAAAACAGCACCAACAAATGTTTCATCCCCAGTAATGCAGTGTGCTGGACAGTTGGGCTGACCAGACATTTTCCTTCTCAGAACTTAGACTGTAGCACGTCCAACCAGCAGCCCTTCTGAAAAGCTCTCCAGAAACCCAGTGTCTGGTTGAAATTCCATATGTGAAAGGAGATGACTTGCTAAAGCCTGGGACGGGACAAAGAAGAGCTATTTTTGTTCTCTGTTATCCCACTGCTTGCTTGGTGACTCCAGGCAAATCATTTTCTTGTCTCTCACTTATCCTGAGACTGAAATAGTGGTCCTGATCTCCTTTGTAAACTTCTCTGATTTAATCACATTGCTAGATGGGAGCTAAATGTTTTTGATTCATTAGTGGTCAATGAGAACGTGGATACCTGTGTCACCAAAGCATTATTATTTCATCAAGCTCCTATCAGTAAGTCCTGCAATGGCTCTTACACAGTGAAATGAAATCCCTAAGGTACTCCTATCTCCTGTTATGTCTATTTGGTTTTGACTGACCATGCCTTTTCTCCCTTTTTCCCAGCGTCACTTAGCACCTGAAGTTTTTCAAGAAATATTTGGCATGACGATACAGGAGTTTGACAAGTTACCTCTCTGGAGACGCAACGACATGAAGAAAAAAGCAAAACTCTTTTAAACTCCCTTTAAACAAACCGACAAAAAATGATGCATAGGATATTGTATCATACAGTTCAAACTATTGGGAAACAACTACTTCTCCACCAAAAAGGGAAAATCACATAGTGGCACCTCTATACACAGCAATTGAACAAGATGAATGTTTGCCCTCCTGGAGCATAGGGAGAAAATATCTGTGCTCAGAAACAATGATGATAGTTTTCACAGGTGTCAACCTTTTACACGATATTATACAAGATAGGAAACTGTTCTGTTCTTCTCCCTCAATGATGTTCCCCTTACTTTTCTCTATAATATGATGGACTTACTTGCTAGAGCCAGGAAGTGCCCTTAGGATGCCTTGTAGATTAAAGTAACTGTAACCACTCCAAGAACCGAAATATATATATATAAAATATATATATATAGGTATGCGTGTTTGCGTGTGTGCCTGTGTGTATTTATATCTATCCATCTATCTATCTATATATATATCTGTGTGTGTATGTATGTGTATGTATGTGTATATATATGGAAAGAAAGATAGATAGATATTCTAGTAGTTAAGAAGAAACCCTTTGTAACATATCCATATAGTTACATTAATCCTTTTGCACAGCTGTTTCTTAATTGGCACTCTTTTGAAATGGCATCTTCTTTGTGTGATAAAAATCTGCAAAGCTGGGCTCTCTGCTCACTCACACTGCATACCAATTGAATTGTTGGAAAATAGACTCCTTGCTTATACTTGTACATATTTGCTAAGTTATAGGTAGTGAATTACAGTGTCTGTTGTCAGTCTTCCCTCTTCCATACTTTCTGCTTGAATTAATAAGGCTGGAGCTTAACCAGTCATTTAAGTAATTTAAGATCATTTAAGTAATGGGAATGACGGAGAAGACTCAGTTTTCTTTAGTCCAGGAGATAGGTGGGTGGGGGTGGGAGTGACAGAGTAAGAAAATGCATTTCTAAGTGTGCCCTGGTTAACACCCAGAGATTTTGGGACAGACTCCCTGCTCATAATTACTAGTACAGCTCCTCAAAATGCAGTGGAGTTGCAGTATTTTGTATCAGCAGGGAAGCTGGTTCTCTGAAAACCGACACCAAATTTCATCCCTCTTGGGGAGGAACATTTATGAGTTAAAAGGTACCATCAAGGTGCCATGTTCTGCCAATAGAGGCTCTTTGATTAAATTGCAGTTGCTGATGTCAATATGGCACAGTGCATGGGGCCAAGCACTCTCTTTTTAGTCAATGTAGTTTCACTTGTGCTTGGAAAAGAGGCACAAACATTTTTTCTTCTCTCTTGAAGTTTCAAAGCTCCAGCCTTGGTTATCTTTATTTCCCTTTGTGCCTGACATAGTGAAGAGAGAGAAATCATGCAAGATAGTTTCTGAGCTGCATTGAACTCCTTATTGCTTTTGGTCTTCTTCCACTATGCTGCAGCTTTAAGAACTGCCTGTACATACCTTAACTGCTTGTAGGGATGTTCTATACAGAGGAGGATGAGCACTGAAGTAATTGAATGAATGCTTTGTGGCTGCAAGGTCAGCTTTTTCTCTTCCTTGGTGCTTAACTGCCAATGCATAATGCACTAATTAGTACATCTCCTGATATGGGAGAGGGTCATTTAGGTTCTGTGTGTGTCGAAGAATATCAAATTTTCATTTTTAATGCAGAGCTGTTGGCACAGGAGACATCAGAACCCTTGTATTTTCTGTTATGGGAGACACTGGTGTTAAAATCTGGAAGTCAGGAAGGGGAAATGGTCCTGCGCAGTTGTGAGGTTCAGTATCGCTGTGTTGACTTCTGTACGCCACCAAATGGCATTTCACTTCCAATGGCAGTCTAACTAAAATGAATATACAGGACAGCCCAAATCCTGCCTTTTCTTTGCTGGTTTAGGAAGCCCTGTTGCAACATATCAGTGTGGTTCCTTTGATGAAATCTGGGTTAAAGATTCAGTATATGAGAGATTGATGCAAGCAGTCAGCACCTGCTCCATGTCCCTAGAGGTAAGGGAATGGTGAGTCCAAGGGACGAGCTGGAGAATATGCTGCTGTGCATATCTGGCATCATAGTCCCCRTTTAATAAAAGTCCTCAGTGAACACTGTGACACACAAAATTATGAATAAGCTCTCTGGACATTACTGAGATTCAGCGAAGATCAATTCAACATGCTTTACTTCATTTTTCAGAACAAGCATCTGAAATGGCTTTAGAGCAACGCTGAAAAGTAAATAGGAATGTTAGGGGCACTGGCAGTTTGAGATGCATTTTTGAATGACTGCTGAAACCAAGTACATATGATGAAAGAACAGCGGTGTTTTGCAGTCACAGACTTTGTGACTGCTGGAGTCTCAGAAATTCAGTGTTTGTTACCTGCAAGTGGTGGATTAATTTTGAGATGAACATTTGAGTTTTAATACATTTAAAGTATTAAAATTCTCCAAATTTTGTCAGCCCTCATCCTACAGATGATACTGTGCTGCCACAGTATCTTGGACCCTTCTGACCAACATAATGGGCATTCTGGGTCTTTAGCCCAGATCACCTTCACAATAAACCTTCTTGATCCCAAGACTGCTCTATGAAGGATGTGAGCTGCAGGCGTGCATTCTTCTCTTCTCGTCTTTAGGTTACTATTGAACTTCTCACAGCAGATAAAAATACATTACCCAGTCATTTCAGAAATGACTAAGCCAGGTTGTGAGCTCTTCTCCTCTTCTGCCCTTTTTCTCCCCCCAACCCCCCAAAAAACAAGTCTGTGAAAAATGAGTGGGTAATTTGTATCTGCCTCATCAACTGAGAATTTAAAGCTACAATTGCAACATGGGAAGGAATGAAGAGAAGCCAGCTTAGATGCTCTAGATACAGTTGATCCAAATGGATTTTTGGGCCAGTGCTGGTTCACATCTGGCTGGTGAGGAGTGTAGTCAGAGGCAGCTCACAGCTCTCTGCACTAGACTTAATACTGCTTTACTTCCTATTGAGAATATTAAGGGTTTTCTGAGCTTTAACTTCATGCCTGTAGTTGATTCCTCTTAGCTATCCTAGCCATCTGCATGTAGACACACTCCAAGAGATCTCATGTCCATGAAACCCATCCTGCTGCCAGCCATAGGGTGTGTGTTCGTTTTCTGCAGTGGGCTGTTGGCAATTGTCACTGCAACATTTTCTGTTCTTTCATCAGCTTATCTCACCTAATAAACACAGAAATGTAGCCCCAGGGAGAATTTTCTTCCTAAGTAGTAAAGCGTTTTCCCAGTAGCAATCCAGTAGCATTTCGTTTGTTGGGCAGCTCTGTCCTCTTGGGCAGTTCTTTGTAATTCCCCTCTTCAATATTTCCTTGAGACATGTGACTGATAATTGAACTGAATATTGCAATATGGCACAGAATCAGATTTTGTTTAGAGCTTTGTAATAAGGTTCTGATTCAGTAAATACTTAAGCGTGTGTAAAGATGTGCCTTAAGTATATGCTTAATTTCCTTTTGTCTCCTACAAAGCATTTGAGCTTCTGATAAAGCCCCATTGAACTCAGTGATGTTGATAGAAAGTCACTGCCCTAAGTGCTGAAAACTGATAGCTTTTGCTCTTTTTTCTTTTTTCCCTTTCTGCTTTAAGAGCAATATAAGAGCAAAGGTACAGTGTCAAAGCAGGCATCCAGGATGGAACTGCAAAATAAACATGCATATGCGCAAAATGGGATTATGTACACATGCAGGTTTTCAAACACAAATGCACACATAGCACACTCCTCGTTTGGAGTTGAGATAACATGCGAGTAGTTAACCTGGAATTTCCAAACAGTGCAAAGTGTTCAATAGATAGCAATCATTAAATTATGACAGCTGTCATTTGTATGTGTGCATGTRTCTGTTGGGTATGTGGATACCTGGTTCTGTGCACTCTGTATTGAGTGTACAAAAGACGGGGTCAGTTTCCCACACTGTCAAAGTGTCAAGTTGGCCATAGGCAATATTATTTACAAGACCTTTTCTGCATATGTGAATAGTTGCAGCACCCATTCCTGGCACTGCTTAGATGAAAGGGTAAATACCCTGTGCAATAGTCTTCATATTAATGAGGAAGCCAGTGATTTGACTACTAGTTTTTGTCACCTCTCCAGATACTGGTGTGAAAATTCCCATGTGAACTAGTGGATAACAGTTCTGCCTTACAGTGGCAACAGTTGGCCACACCCCATATCCTTGCCTTCACTTAGTGTAGGCTCCATCTGAAGATAATAGAATTAAGTCAACTTGAAGAGTAGATTTGGAAATTACTTAACTGTCCATTATTTCCCAATGAAACAATTGTGGCCTCAATCAATTAAGTAAGCTGAATGTAGCATCTCAAGTCTGCCAGTGTCCTATCCCAAACTTGCTGACTTTCCCTACAACTGGAAGAGTAGGTTCTTTTGAAGCTTGCTCAAGGAATTTCATGATTTTTTTGTTTGCTTGTTATCATTTCATGCTGGTGTCATTAAGACAGTTTTTAGTGGCATAAGTCTCAGAAACATACTTGTTTTCAGTTTGGTTAGTAGCCTTTCATTAAATACAGCTTGTGGTGAGTTGTAGGCTCCAGCTAGCTGCAGCATGCTGTGAAAGGTCGGACTAGGAAAGCAGTAAGTTTATTAATGGCCATACATGGAGCAAGACAGCTCTATGGCTCAAGCAATGCTTTTGCTTCTGTCAAGACAGGTTTCATTTCTCCTTGTGAGGCTACATGGTCTCAAGACTGTGTGGCTCCGTGCTGAAGTGTGCACTGTTCTTTCCCTATTGCAATTTGGAAATCCTTTTTCAGCCGTATGGTTCAGAACTCCCACTGTTCAGGGAAGGTCACTAGGATTCTCTTTTTTAAAAATCTGTTACACTGAAATCAGATATATTTTGAAGTGAAATCCCTTTCTGTAAGCCACTGCTTCTCCTGATGTATTTATGCCATGGCAGGTAATACTGATGAATGGGGAAATGTTAAGTTCTGGTAGAAAGATGGCAAGTCTGTCCCATGGGAAAGAGGAGGGCTGGAGGAGGGCTTGATTTCTCCAGGGTTTGCCAGGGTCAAGTTTAGTTGACTTAGGGAAAAAAAAAGCRTGCCAGCCTGAACCTGTGCTACATATTTCAAACCCTGGGGAAGTCAAGTTTGGAGCACCTGTAAATCAGGAGTGTCTGTGCCGAAAATAATGGTATGAAAATGTTATAACAAGTGACGGAAAAATTAATCCCCCAAACAGTAAGAATATGAACATCCTCTGAGCCCAGCATGGAATGATTTATCTTGGCTCCTTCTGACTTTAATAGAGGCTAGGATATCTTGGCACATTTGGGTCTTAGCCTCATACAGTGCTGGTAAAGTCTTTCTCCCACTCCAGGATTCATTACTTTCCTTCAGAGTTTATTTGTGGAGGAGGATGTCCACATCCTGAAAGTTACTTGAGGTGCTAAAAAACAGTCAAAGATGATGGTGGTGATGATGATGATGCAGCAATAAAAAACATGCAGGAAGCAAGAAAATCAACTGACCTGTTCTGAGATGTCACTCATCTTTCCATGGCAGAGACACACTTAGGGCTTGATCCCACAGCCTCTTTCCTCATTCAGTTAGCTCCAGGTCATGGTTTAGTTCTTTGTGCCCTGTCAAACTTTTTGGTCCTGCCAACACCCCTGCTGAAGTGTGCATGTGCAGCTTAGCCTTCAGGTAGACACATAGCAAGGAGTGGTCTTAACAATGTATGGTATGTTTTTACCCCATTGCTATGTAATGAAGAGCTAGACAAAGCCACTGAACACTGTGATGGTAGAACAATATGCCTTTTTCTTTTAGTTTGGAAACACCCTTATCACTGTGGGTTGCAGGACTGCTGTGGCTGTGGTGAGTTTTGCCTTCTGATTTCTCCCACACACCTTGTTTGTGCTTAGTAAAAATAAGGAACAAAAAGTCTAGCTCAGTGCAAAAATACAGAGTTCTTAGACAACTCTGCTGGCAGGAGCTATTTGATGCCTGCATTTGGCATGAAGGGAGTAAGTATTATTAATTTTAATGTAAGCATCAGTGCAGGAAGTGGGATTGTAATTGGCCATTAATGTTGTTTGCCTGTATGCAAAATAAATTATTTGTTGCCCAAAGGGCTTCTAACAGGGAAACAGATTTCTGCTAATTGCTTCCAAAAAAATGCTTGTCCATGTGAAGAGGTAGTACTTCCACATACATTGTGGTCTTTCTCTTCCAAGGTAAAAAGAGACAACTCTGAAGGCACACAACAATCTGTTTTGTCAGAATCACTATAGTTAATAAAAGTGGTGCTCCTAGGGCTTGAGAATCTAAGGCCCACAGAACCTTGCTCCTAGGCGTTAGCAAATAAATATTTAAAGACATAAAGATGCAGAAGCAGCTGTGAGGATTCCAGTGGTGCCCTTACAGGCTTGAGTTTTTAACTCATTTAGGCACTTTGACAGATCCCCCCAGGCACCTGCCTGGGCTTTTGTCACTGGCCTCCTTTCAAAAAGTGCATCCCCTAGGCCAGGTGCAAAACTGCTGGAATCAGTGGAGCCTGTCCTTGACATCCACATGCTTTGGACTAGGCTCTTTCCTGGCTGGCTGGACCAGGAAAGTCTCTGACTGCTGTGTATGCCCACAGCAACAAGCTCTCTATGTCACTAATGGATCTGTCCTGGCCCAGCAGTGTGACTTGGTAGGAGTTGCTGACAACTTTTCCCATAATGGGGCCTTACAGCTGGGGGCTTTTTTTTAAGCTTTGGAGACTGAAACTAATTTTTCAAAGGTATATTTTCTTTTAAATCAGTAGATTTTGTCAATAGCGTATTTTATTTTTGCTTTCTCCTCTCTCCATGTGTGTTAGAAACTGGCATTTTGGGGGAGGTGTCCTTGTTTTTCCATTTGTCTGTGAGACAGTCTCTTTCTGAGTCTCTCTGTAAAAGCAAATTAATGTCTTGTCTATACAGTAAGTCTTCTTGTATGCAAAATGAAAAGTTGACCTGGGTTGCAGTTCTGTACAATTAGTGTTTTCACTGTCATACCGCAAACAGCACATACTGCACTCCTGTGCCACTATAATCTGCATCACTGTTGTACTCAAGTCAATGAATAAAGTTTGGAGCTTTATTCTTAATGACTGGATGCATGCTGCCTCATTTATTTGTTTTTCATCTTGCAGACTTATATGAAAGTCTTCTTACAGAGCAGGAAGTGCTCTCAAGAGAGGGGGAGAGAGAGAGAGACAAGTGGCCAGGTCAAGACAGACGAACAGAATTACGTGCCTTCAGTAAAATTCTGACCAATGGTATGAGTGGGAGCACAAGGTTTCCTGTAACAAAGTCACTAGAAATATATATTGGTACAAACCACATAGGAGTGATAATTTTGTGGGGTTACTTTGTGGTTTAAAAGCACCTGAGATGTCAAGGATGTCAGCTAGGTCACACTGTTATATCAGCTTCACCGTCTGAATGGCTTGCTTTCTTTATACCTGTGAGTTTAGCTAAAGTTCAGTCCCTGACTTGAAAAGATATTTCTGTGTCTTAATATTTAAAGTTAGGTGTTTGCTTAGTTACTGGGAGCTTTAAACCTGCCCAGCCTTGGTCTGCATGTGGAAAATAGAGGGGAAGATGTCATTCAAGGAGACAGGGTCATAAAACACCTATGAATGGGCTGAACGCCTGTGACTCCAGCAGACCTTAGTAACAGCAGAGTTAAGCACACTGCACATCAGAGGAATCTGTAGCGATTCCTGACACTGCTTCAGAAGACAGAAATATTAAGGGAAGTTGCTCGTTTTTTCATGCAGATATCTCCTGGAAGAGTAGCCACACATGTATGCAGCTCTCCAGATGACCTGCTAAACATCTTCACTGGATTAATTTGAGCCTCCTGCAGTTCCAGGACCCAGAGAAACCAGAGCTGGAGCTTCATTAGGATCGGTCTTGGGGTTTGCTTGTCAAGGGGTAGGGGGAGGTTACTATTTGAAGTAAAGTCCCAAAACTGGGGATCAATCCTAGAAACATGCAAAGGGCTGGGGAAGAATCCTAATTCAGACCATTGATCATCTGCATTGCAGCCCTCTGTGCAGGGGCAGGAGGCGTGATACAGCACAGATTCTGCTAAGTGTCCTTGARCCTAAAGAGAGCCCCTGCAGAATCGAGGTCTGTGCTCTGCAGGTGATGTGTTCCCCATYTTCTCTTCCATTCCTCATCCCTCTGAGTCTCATCCCTGCCCTCACCCCGCATCAATACTCTTACCTGCATGCGTTCTCTCTCACAATGAAGGTAGGGCTTCCCTCAGGGTTTATTTCAATGATGTTGTATATATCTAAGGACATATGTTGTATATGTTGTATATATCTAAGGACTGTGTCTCAGATGAGGTGAGCATGCAGATTCCTGCTTGGAGAGCAACAAGTGGAGAGTTCAACATTCACAACCTAGGCAATGCCGAGACCTATGTTATACTGTATTTGTGCTAGAACTTACAGAAGAGAAGCTTTTCTATGGATGAATCCACCAAAGATACCAGGTAGCAGTTAAATGCTCCCTTTTTTGAATGGCTTATTCCAGAGATTATATTTTTGCTATAGGTGGGTCAACAGAAAATAAGGTTAATTTATTGCGAGCGCTGGAAATATGACATGATGAGAGGCAGAAGCACCACTTCAGAAATGTATTTAAACCCAGATTTTTTGTTAGTATGTGGCTGCAGTGCCCAGCTGAAAGAGCCCTAATTCAGAGCTGGACCATTTATAAGCATGGGCCCAAGATGATGCCTGTCCCAAACACTTAACAAGCTACCTTTCAGCAGGCATGCAGGCCCATGGACTTCAGTAGGTCTGTGCATATGTTCCAGTATCCCTTGTTTCTCTGTCTCCTCTATGTTTATAGTCATTTCATTTCCTGCCACTTCACAGCCCTCAGAAATATGTCAGATCATCAAAAATGAACCATGACATAATAACTCATTTTCTCTCCTTCTTAGCGCCAACATTAAAAAACACAAGCTTCAGGATTATTAGGAAACCATACTCTCTTGTGGGCAAACCTCAGCCTGTAGCACATGGTGTCGTGCAGGTTTCTGAATGTGCTGAGCAAACCTGAGSCAGAGAAGAGTTAGGAAGACACAGGGACATTTGTAAATGGATGCCTGTTCCTCTGGAAGTTGAACACATGTCTAAGAGAGGCCTCTCTTCGGGGAGATTTGCACTGCTTATTTCCCATTTCCTTGGACAACCAAGCATCAGGGAGCTCTGCAGGGCAGCACCTCATCCCCCTGCCTGCCACTCTGCAGCCCCCAGACAGTTCAGAGTTAGGTGCTGGGAAGGGTGATAGCCTCTCTCGACATCTCCATGCACTGAGGGAGAAATGAAGGTCTGTGCATGTTGCATCTGCTTACACAAAAAGCACAGGTCTGTGATTTGGCCCCAGAATTTTTTTTGAAAATTTACCAACCATAGAAAAGTTTTTTTTTTAATCTTCCTTTTGAACCAGTCGCATTTGCTCTTAAGAATCCTCTGCTTGGCTCCCAGCCCCCCTCCTTGTAGCGACAGTTACCATCCAGTGTGAGGCCTAGGACATGTCCTGCTCTGTGGCTCTAAGGAGCATTCTGGGCCCCCAGCTGGAGATCCTTGACCTAGCAGTGTGACAGAGCAGTTGCCCTGCAGACTCTTCCTCAGTCCATAGATGTTGGGAATACTATCTCCATGAATGTACTCCTATTCGTAGAGCAGATATGTAAGGATCTGTTCCAGTTGTCACCTCCATAGTGTGACAGTGCCAGTCAGCCTAAGTGCATTTTTAATTTCTCTCCAGTTAAATACAGAAGCCCAGTAAAATCTAAGTCCTGCATTTTTTTTTTTTTTTTTTTTTAATTGTTAGGCCATTTTCCCTGTTCCCCTCATCCCCATAAATAATGTGAGGGTTATGACCCCTGAGTAATGATTGTGGAATGCGCTACATCCTACAGCATAGCAAGGCATCTGGCAATGGGAATCTTCACAGTATGTCAAAAATACACAGATAATACCACTGTAAATAGATTAGATCAAAACAAGTCAAATGTCAGTGCTAATTTGCTGTCAAGTATACAGCTCAAGACCACTTCCTCCTGCAAAAAGAGAAACCCAGTTCCCAAGTGTGATTTGCTCCACTGTCAGAGGAAGCTTGTTCCTCACCAAAAATCTCCGTGAACTCTGAATGAACAAGACTGTTTTTTTCCCCTTGCTGTTTTATTTTTCTGTAGCTTTTGTGCCTGTCTGCTGCTGGGGCTGAGTCTGTGAACAAAAATTCAATCTTGCCTGACATTTTTCTATTGTAGAAAGGGACTCTTGGGAGAGATATTTACTGTTTTCTATGGCTCAGTCGGAGGGCGAGAAAGAAAAGTTGTTCCAGGAGTTCCCATTACAAAGCTTTTTTTTCCACATAGACTCACTTTTATTTTTAACAACTTGGAGATTAAAGAACAGGCAGCATTAAAACAGGAAGCTTGCTGTATGTCCAAAGGTCAGGTGGGTCTCAGACAGCCACTGTGTCCAGTTCTTCTTTGTATACACACTCCAGAATAAAATGTATAAGGAGGACTGGATTTAGTCATGGTAGTGATGGGGGCCCGAGAATTGACAGGGAAAGAAAGGGGGAACAGGAAAACAGCACAGTACAGCCTCTCCTCAGGCTGTGATTTCATACTAAGTATTGGGCTGTTCAGTGAGCTTAAGGTATTCCCACGCCCCCACAGCTTTTTCCTGCCATCAGATATGTCAGCATGACTGTGGGGTCATTCTCATTGGGGAACAGATCCTGCTTTAAAAAAAACATTTTTTACTTACTTTTTATTTCTTTGTATAGTTTTTTTTCCCTTTTAAATGGAGTCAGTTCCCTGCTTTGACTTATGCAGTGGCCTCACAAACAGTTGTGCTGGCGTAAAAAATGGGAAAGGCTCAAGTGGCACAAAGGGGTAGGAAGAGAGAGGTAGAGCAGAAATACTTTAAGCTGCTGTAGATTGTTCATACTTTGTGTCATGAAATCACAGTTTCAGTTCCACGGCAGAGAGGGCAAGTGGTAGCCTCCCTTAGTTTTTTCWGTTCCAGCAATACATTCACACCTTCTGTTATAAAGTAATTAATTAGGAAGGGTATAATTGCCTCCAAGATCTTTGAGGTTCACATTGCTGAAGTCAGATGTTTTTGCAAAGCCAGGAGTGTTTCAGTTGTCATCCCAGACTGAATGAGGGGGAAAAAAGTGTTGGACTAAAACCCCTTTCAACTTGAATCCTCCAAAAGAGATGACTGTTCTACTGTGAGAATAAGCCAGGTGCAGACTGGCACTGCTTGCAGAGCCATTGTACTGGCATGTTTTCCTGTGTCCTGACTATTCCACCCACTCCAAGTGGAATCCCTTTGTTGCAGCGCAAAGGGATTTAATACTGATTACTGATGCCGCCTTTTTTTTTTTTT
>NW_020449418.1:1412656-1422886 GCF_003343035.1 Apteryx rowi
AGCCTTAGCAGAAGTTGAATATATTGAATATATACTGATGCCGCCTTTTTTTTTTTTTTTTTTTTTTTTTCCTTTTTGGTATTCCTCCCTGTCCTATGACTGGACTGCAGGTCAGGAGCCCTGAGTTCAATGCTCTTAGCATCCAAACTTGGGCAAGTCACTGAATTTCTCTAGGCTTCAGGTTTCCCTCGTACTCTTCGTAGTCTTTTTTGGCCAGAGATAGTCAACATGCAACCTATGGGCTCAATCCAGCCTGCAAGGCAGTTTAATCGCTGCTAAGGGTTTTGGTTGGACAACCCATCAGAAAGTGTGGCTGGAAGCTTCCACGTCCTTCTGCTGCTTACCCTGATAGACTCTTTGGTCAAAGGGAGGCAGGGTCTGCAGGCCAGAGGGCTAGGGCTCAGGTGGAATAGTTAAGTGTAGAGGGGTCTGAAGATTGTGCATTGTCCTTTCATTATTGTCTCTGCAAGCAGCTTTGTTAAGCCAGGGAGTTTCCAACCCTGTCAGGCTGGGGGAGCAACATCCTTAAAGAGGATATTGGGGGTGGAGGGAGAAAGGGTTGAGCTCTGAGACCTACCCAGTCTGTGACAGGTTATCATTCAGGGAAGAAGATGAGATAGTCTCTGCTGGGCACTCTTGCCTTGGTGGGAGTTATGTGGTCTTTGCTAAAACTGGGGCAATATTGCTTGGACGTAAGTCTGGAGAAGGCAGTCTCCACAGTGTGGAGCCCCTCTTAGTCAGATTCCAGGTCTTCACAGTTGGCAAGAGTAAGGGGCTAGGTGTGGATTAATAACACATCCCTGAGCAGCCCAATGAAGAAACATCCAATAGCAAGGCCAGATCTGGCGGGAGCAGACTTACTTGGAGGCTGACTTTCTGCTGTTGGAGGTCTCTACATCATGCTTGGGAGTAGATCCGTTATCTATTTTCCATTGTTTGGGACATCCCAGCCCCCACAGCACCAGATATTGGAGAGAAGAGTTGATGGTAGAACCAGCCCTCTTTTTCAGGAGCAGCCTAATATAGCCTCCAGAAGAAAACAGTGCTCCCTCTTGGCTGACTCTTCTGGATTTAGGCTAGACACTGCAGAGAAAACAAAATGCAGCTGATCCCATTCAAGGAATTCATTGCTTGATACATGCTTTGAGGTCTTTATGTAAACCTAAGTGTTTGCGGTGAAATGGGAGACAAGCTAACAGGTTTTACAATGAATGAACCACTGCTGAGAAATGCCTGTTTTATGACCTTGATGCCATGCTGGATGTTAAATGACTGCCAGTAGCAAACTCTGTGGTATCTTGGTTTGCTCTTAGCCCTAATTATCATTTACAGAGGAATCCCAGCTAGATGAATGAGGACTGCAATATAAAGGACTTAAGTAAGATTATTTATGTGACTATATGAATAATTCCCCTAGCAATGATGCATTTAAGAGCACAGATACTGTGGGAGGAGAAAAGTCAGCGTTTGAGATTTTGAATCATTTAAAAGCATGTGTTTTAGTTTTCATGTTTTGGCTTTTGCTGGTTTCCCCCCGACTGCCCTCTGCTGCTTCCCCGCCCCGGAAAAGATACACAGTGAATTGGATTTAATCCTCTTACTGCCCAGGGTTGTGAAAAAATAGCAGATAATTGAAAATAAAGTTATGCTGAGGCCAATAAATATTGGACTATCTAAATACCTGTCATTATGCTTAAACAACCCTGAGCAGGCCACTTGAAGAGAGTTTGGCATTCAAGGATTGGATTTTCCACAGCTAACTAATTCTTCAACTTGCAGAAAAGTATATTTGTRCTCTTTCTGTCTTTGGAGCAATCCCAGCAGAGGTCCCTTAGGAAGTGAATTTTCCTGTGTTCTGCCAGTTTGAGTGACAATGGAGCGACCGCAAGGGATCCACCCTGTGATCTGACTGAAAATCTAGCTGAAAAAGTGACACCATAAGAAAAAAGTGAGTAGTTTACAGATGTATCAGCAAGCTGATCAGACTCTCCTACAGCCAACCTGTTACTAGTGCTGATACAAGGGAAGCAGTGAGGGAAGACATTACCTTTCAGTGGCAACACATTTTTAAATAACTTGAAAACAACTCTAATGGTGCAGGCTTACTTAGAAACATAAGCCAAAGTCATGGCTGTCACAGTCCTGCCCTCCCCCTTCCTCCTGCCAGGCGGTCCTGGCCCTTCCTGGGTCCTGCTGTGGACACTGGAGTGGAAGAGTGCTCTGAGTCACTGTGATTGCAGGCTGTGGGAGGGCCCTGTTCCGTGCCACATCCCCCCCTCCGCCCGGTGACCGTACTACTGAGCCATCTTGGTCTTCAAAGGAAATTGTAAACCATTCATRGAAGACTGGAGTCAAGAATAAGCCCTCAGAACATTTCCCTGGAGACAAGCTGCCCTGGTAAGAGCTAACACTGTCTGAAGGATCCCTGCCTGGTGCTGTCCCCATTTTGTTCTTGCATCTGGAGTCACCTCCCTCCGAGGAAGGAGATTCCTACGACTCCCCTGTCTCTGCAAACTCTGCTCCTCTGATTTGTCTTTCTCTCTTCGATCAAATTGTGAGATATGGACAAACATGACCATTACCCTGCTTTACCTTTGCCTAGCAGACCCCAGAAGTCTACGTCTGCTCTCACAAGCTTGACCTTGTCCCACCACCATTCCACCAAAGCAGATTTAACTCCTGTACAGATCTTGGCATTCTACTTAGCCTTCTCCCCATGGGACCACTCAGGAAACTTCATCAAAAATTAACTAAATTTACTAATCCCACTCCCCTCTGGGCACTTTCAGCTTGAAATAAAATCTCCTTAGTCAGATTATCTCACTGTGGGATTGAAGTAAACTAAATCAAATTAAAGGCACTTAAAATCTGAAGGTCTGCTAAGACCTTCTGTGGGTTTCATGGGAGGTACTGAAGGTATTGCTCACCACCACTTGTCAGCTGGATGTTACCAGCTTAAGCTGCAGCGCTGGAGCAAATGAAGGTGTGAATGCTGTGGTTAGGTCAAGTGGTCTTCCTTGATGGTAGAACTGAAGTAGCTAACTTTGCACTGAGAAAGAAGTGCCATAATAACAACAGTGTTTGGTGGGTGGGCAGTGAGAATTGGGGAAGAGGCTACTGCCCGGAAGAGGCTACTAGATAAGAACTCTCAGTGTAACTTCAGTACTGAGAACTGCCCTCTTCCTGTAGCMCAAACCCACATGTCCCCTTACTGTAGCTCTCTTGCGGGAGGATAGGAGACACATGTTGTAAGATGAACATGTGCACCCTTACGGTCACCTCCCACAGGCAGCCTGTTGTGGCCTGTGAATACTAGCTGTAGCACTGTGCTCCCTGGGGAAGGGCAGACTGAGGCTTGGATGTATGGGGGCCTCAGGCAGAGCAGGACACTTTACTCCTGCCACTTGTTCTTGAGGTGCTCTGCACCCTTGCCTAACTTAGCCTGGGTGACCCTAGTGGCCTGTGCCCCTGGGCAACTGTCCCAGTTGCTCCCCCCCGAAAAACCCATTTCTGGGCACCTGGCCTGCAGAGTGAAACAGCCTTTGTGTGATATTTTGTCAGCTACAAATAATTGAAAAAGGCCTACATAAAGTCCTAATTGTGTCACAGAACAGGCTCTTCAGTCATCCATCTTCCTATTAAACTTGTGAATTTCAGCTACTCAGCCCTGTTGGAGTTATTTTCCCCTTCCCCTCCTCTTCTTTTAAGCTTCTATTTATATTCTCTCAGTTGTCTCTGCCAGAAGATCTCATGTGGATACATTAGGCCTTTTCAAAAGGAAAGTTGGATTACAGCGATTTTTCTCCCCGTAGGACACAACAGCTTCATCCTTCATAACAGAGCAATACACTATAACTTCATTATAGATGGCATGAAGCTGGCCTATTTAAATAGAATACTTAATGATAGTTGGGAAGGCAGGAGAAATTCAATTCCACTGGTCTACGTGAGAAAAGGGAAACTGTGCTTTTGATATTTACCAATGCTGACTTCTTGACTCTTAAACTCTCCTTTCACAGGAAAATAAAAAAAGTAAAGATGCAATGGACACAAATGAGATCTGTTACCCAGTAGTTACTTCTGCTTTGGCAGGTAGTTTGATATATCCTGAGAGCTAATATTAATAGCAGACGTAGGGGCTGGGAAAGAAACTTGGACTCCTCTTCAGGAGTTAGTCTCCACTGAAACAAATTCCATTTTACTGGTGCTCTCCTGTATGGACCACAGGTTCTTTTTTATTATCGCTTTTCCACTTCTGCGGTGCTGACCTCAGAAGTGTGCTCTGCTTATTGACTTTGGCTGGGTAGAAGTGGTTTAGGCCTAAAGAAGAACGCAGGACTAAAAAAATCTCCGTCTTGGGAAAAAGCCAGAATAAACAGCCTTCTGTGAGCTCACAGTTGACATCAGACCACAGTTTGTGGTGATGATGGGGAAGACTTTAAAAAAGCTTAAAAAAGCAAGATGCAAAAATTAATGTTTTCCCGTATTTTGGTAAAACTAGTTTTTCCTCTCACCTGGGTAAGTTTTAGTGGTGCTGAAAGATGCCAAGAGTTCAGCTCTACTGAGGCAAGTCCTCCACTGAGGGCTTGACTGTCCACACGTTTTTTTTGTGCCAGCCTGGCAGCAATATTACTCAACATTGTTTCACTGAAAGAATCTGTGTGGATGAAGTTTTAAGTATGTGCTCAGCTGACAGCCTTGATTTCCTATCCCATCCCCTCAAAAACTAGGACCATGGCTATTTATGCATCTGCATCAGAAACTCTTAGGAGGCTGATAGCCATCTCCTGTGACTGCTGTGAGTGTTACATGATGAAGTACAGTGTATTGATACTCAAGGAGTTCTGCTGGTTTGAGGGTCCCCAACACTGAGCTTGGAAGGGAGTGGAACAACAAATGCTTTCTACTTCTTTCACTGGTGTTTAACACTGTCAATGGAAGGTTAAGGAGCTTCCTGGAGGGGGGAAGAGGGTCTGAGTTTGAAAGCAAGTATAAGGAAAGAACAGCTCCAGGATGAACAAATGCCCAGGTTGTTGAGTGCACTGTTGTGTCAGCATGTATCACACTTTGGCCAGAAATAGCTACCCTATCCGGAGGGGAGAGAAAACAATTTATGCTATTAGAGCTCCCTGTAATTTGTCCTGGAAGCAGTTTGGACTCAACAACTGAAAAGGATATGTCAAAGAATGGGAAGCCAAGAGAAGCTCATCAAAAAGACATCTGGTCCTGCTGTCCTAAATGGGAAATTCCCCCCTCCCTCTAGTCACCCTCTTCCCAGCCATGATCTTTTGAAACAGTTAATGTCTGAGACAATCCAAAACATCGCTGGAATGTATCAGTGATGAAGCTTTTGTATAGCTGAGCAGCTAAACAGCTCTGGTTTTGTTTGTATTAGGGCTGATTGTCTTGCCTTTCAGTGGTGAAAGTCAGAAGTAGCTGGACAGCAGTCAGTGGAACAATACCAGCGCAAGGCCAGTTTAAGCTGTAAGAGAATGTGTCCCTGTCTTTTACATGAAGCATTTCACAAGGAAGCAATAAGACTTCAAAAGGAACAGCATAGATGGGATGCTTGCTGATCTTCTGAAACAAAGTATTCATGTCCTGTTCTCCAATGGAGTTCTCATCCCTCTTCTACTGAGAGCTGGCTGCCTTTCCCTGCAACAACCATGCTACCCCAGGCAGTGACCCATCTGCCTCTCTGCTTCTTCTAACCCTTTTTTCATTGACCTAGCCCTGGCAGACTCCCAGTTCCTTCCTGGAACCAGAAACTAGTCTGGTCTGCTACAAAGCACTAGTTATCTCTGGGGAAAAGTTTCATTACTGTTCATGCTCCTGAATGGGCAGCCTGGGATTCTTAGCACTCTTCTGCAGTAAGTCAAGTAGCAATGTCATTTATCACAGCTTGTTTCACAGAACTGTGTTCTGGGGATCTCGGTGGCTAAGGGTTTTGTAATGGGGTGTAGAGTCTCTGATCATATGAATCAAGACAAAGTTAGCAGCGGCCAGAAGCAGGGGGAGGAGAGGAGAGGAAAGGAGATCTTCCCCTTTCAGATACAGCAACGTTGTTATGTTGGCTCAGCTGTCCGTAGGTCCACAGTCTTGGTTGCTGTTCAGAAGGATCTGAATGTAGGCAAAAGTAACWGTACAACATCTCTCTGTTTGGCAGAAGTCCTGTGTAGAGCCCCCATACTAGAAGGGAATTATCGCCCTGCTCAGATGGTGGCAGCATTTCAGCCTGACAGGGCAGCCAGGGAGGCCAAAGTGATGAATAGGACCTTGCCTTTAGCTTCTTTGTTTCTTAGTGTTTCACAGAACACACCTCAGCTCAAATCTCCGCTCAGAACTGTTACAAAACTCACCTCTGCTCAGATCTGTCATATCGACTGGTCTGAAATAGTTTTATGCCTGCTTGAACACTACTGTCCACAAGGATGTTACACCCTGACATAAATAAGTACATAAGTAAGGGCATTTCAAAGAAAAGAGGACACTGGGGCGCACACACCATCGATCCGAGCACTTCTTACTGRCAGCCCTCGTCCACAGAATCTCAAGCCACCATCTTCCTCCATCTCTCCTCCAGGTGCCTGCACACACAGGCACAGTGTTTGACGTGGCTCTCCATCTTTCAGAAACTTAAGCAGGACAAATTAATTTTACATCTGGTTGAACTTGGTCTTGCTGAAGAGATTCCTGAACAGCTTTGATAAGGGCTTGGGGAAGAGGGAAAGGAAAGCCCTGTGAAAGAACAGATTTCCTTGAAGTGTGGAGGAAATTTCTACCTTTTATTCTGCAAGTTGGAATATTTTCCCTGAGGAAATGGCAGTTTGCTGGTGCCAAAGGTAAGTGTAACGGCAAAAATATTAATGAAGCAATGTCTCTGTCAATATTTGGAAAAAAATACATTTAGCATCACCCTATGGATAAAAGAGAGTACTGGGATCACACTTCTACACAAGGTATTTAGCAAATCACTTAAATTGTTAATACAGTTGGTTTAGGCTTCTAAATTTATATTTGACCCCTTTTCTGCTTCACAGCCAGCATAAGTGCAAAAATGATAGCATCTAAGGCCAGAGGAACAGAATAGGTGTGGCTCATTAAGGCACCTGATTAACTTGAGACAAAAGCACCTACCACATGGGTTTGAAACCTGCAGCAGGATATTTGAGATCTTTAGCCAAAGGGTGATAATCTCACTAGCAGTCAGACTGTCTATTAATGCCACATTACCATGTAGCAGTGAAAGAAACATTAAAATTATAATCTGTAGTATGATCCTCTGCACTGAAGGACAGGATGTCAGCCACAAAAAAGGGAAAAGCTCAAACAGAATGAGCTTGGTCCTCAAGGCTTGTCACAACTGAGTCATCACTCATAAGCAGGAAAATAACATGAAATATGTGGACATGCATATTGAAATATGTGGTTGCCTGTTAGTTTATTGGCTCCTGAGAAGCTCAGATAGGAAAACCAGTAAGCAAATATTTACTATAGTTGAGCATAATGGTAAGCTTCCAGTGTTCAGCACCAACATCGGGAATTTTAGCTCCTTGCACTAAGAAGGGTCTGTATATTTCCTAGTTTGATCAAAGCCAGAGAACAACAGTCTGTTCGAAAAAGCGCATTCCAAAGTATTTTAGGGGGGGTAATTCCTACTGCAAAATGAAGGGGACAAACAGGAAGAATTTGAATTCCTCTGGCATTAGTGTTTGTCCCATTGTCACTAACTCAGCAATTGCCACAGGCCTGGCCAACAGTCTTCAGATTCCAGAGAGTCCTTATCGTGGTCAGGCGGGGAAGGAAAGGGCCACAGCAGGTGAGGTAAGGGCTCTGGGGCCTGAAGACAGGAATCTCAGGTATCTAAGTTCTTGATCTTTCAAATCATCTTTAATTAGTTTGTTTAACAGGTATTATCCTTAATTAGTACCGCTGAGTTCAGAATGACTACTCACTTCAAGATACATGCACACTCACAAAGTTTGCAAAGTTTGCGAAATCAGGGCCTACACTGCTAAATTTTGAAAGCTACAGCCAAGAACTAACTGGAAAGGGCTGTAAGAAAAGTATTGCTACATGACAGATGTATTTTTTTTTAACTGTTTCTTCTCCAGTCATTGAAGACTGATACCTGCTTGCTGGATCTGATAGTTCAGAAATGTGGATTGCCTGTCTTTTTGTGTTGTAGTTCTGTACTGGCAACAGGCTAGGTGGGCTCCAACTTCAGCTGCTATGAGTGGCAAGAACTCTTTATCAAAACTTCTTCTCATATGGAAAATTTCCATAAGGTGAAAGTCACTCTCTGGTTCCAACTGACACACACATTCTCTGTGAGGTGTCACCCCCCGTCAAGCACAGCCGCAGAGGATGGTGAGCAGAAGGGACACGTGGGGACCTGGTGGGTGGCAGAGCAATGCCATTCCAGCTGGGCTGCTCTCTGCCGGCTGAACAAGCATGCCACTTTCTTCCCCTCTGTGCTGAAGGAGCCTGCTTCTTGCTATTTTTGGAAAATGTGAAGAGGGCCATATGATGTAAGCTTGGTTCTTTCTATATACATGGCACTTGTATTTCCCAAGGCTGCCTTAGACCACAGATGTGAACAGTCTGTGTGCTGACAGGTCCAGAAATTGGGATATATGGATTCTGTGAGCCTCTTGTTTGGCTTCGTCTGACTAACTCCCCTCATCTTCCTGACTCCATGACCTAGCTATTGCACAAAAATGATGATACTCCCCCCTCTGTCTCACTCAGATGGATACGTGGAAATCAGCATTTGTGAGTACTTCAGGCTCTTTAGATGTGGGCAGATGGCCAAGAGCTCGGCTTGCAGAGCAAAATCAATGTGCAAGGGGCTGTGTAGTTTGGAAAATCCACCCATCTGCCCCACAGTGTGAGAAGCTGTCTGCAAGAAGAGGTTCATTTCCATTGCATCCAGGCCACACCACCCAGCCTTTACCATCTTCCTGTCCACACTTGAAACCCTAAGCCAGGCCCAAGCTCCCTTTTGCCCAGACATCAAAGCTTACCAGGCCCTTGAGAATTAAGGCAGTGGGATGAGGAATAACCTCAGAACAATGTGACCTCAATGGGACCTCATCCTTCAGAGGAAGGAGGACTAGAGCCTCCCACGGAGACCCAATGGATACAGAGGACAGTGTGCTCTAGTGCACAGTGTAGAGCTGATTTCTGGTGCCTTATTTTTCAGCTTTTGGGGAATGTAACAGTTGTATTTCTTTTCACAGGAACAGTGAAAGTGCCCTTCCAGATCAGATTCCTAGCGCATCCTCTTGCTACGAAGATCCTGTATGGACATATGTACGTATGGCTTCCCTGTCCCCACAGGCTTAATGTTAATCCCTAAGAGCTTTCTTTAAAACCTGTTTTAAGTTTTCTTCTCTAAAATTTTTGTGTGCATAAACCATTGCAACTTTGGATGTTCCTATTACTGATATAAACATTAAATTCCTCCTGTAATCTCTCCAAAACATTGGCCTCAGGCATAGATTTTGCCCTCAGCCTTATATTGCAGGCAGACCAGGTGCTCACCTCTCCACTTGTTATTATTTGACACRTTTTGGTCATGCTAGCTCTATCTGTTGTGGTGAAAGTCAGGTAAGAAAAATGTTGTTGGGATCCAAGGACAGGGACATCTTCCTGTAAGATCTGCTCTGTCCACGAAGCAGCTCCTACCTGGAAGCACTTAACAAGCTACTGAAAAGGGAGAGGGCAAACTGACTAGCTCGGGAAAATCCCCAGGGAAGACAGGAGGAGAACCCAACTCTTCTGACTGCCAGCCCCGAGCTGTGCAGGCAATGGGTCCCTGGCTGGCTCCTGCCTGCAGTCCAGCACAGGGGGGCCACTGACACCACACACAAAGCTCTCCTGGGATAACCAAGGCCTTTCTCTGAAGATCCCCAAGCCCCACTGCAACCAGAGCAACCCCCCTCCATCCTAAAGACAGGGAGCAGACAGGGCATCTCCACAGCAGCCACGGATCTGGGGAGCAGCAAGGAACCCATGCCCATGCCCTGCCCGGGCTCCCGGGCCTCAAAAGTTGCTCCACGGCCTCAGCCCAGAGCTCCGCACACCCGCTCTCCTCCTCCTCCTCTTCCTCCTGCTTGTGTCACTGGCCCTAATCGCGCTGTTCTCCCTAGGGACCAGCAGCCAGAGAGGCCCCACACCCACGGGGAGGGGGCCGGGGCTGGCCGCGCCGCTCCGCGCGGGGTTAAC
>NW_020449418.1:1423777-1544058 GCF_003343035.1 Apteryx rowi
CGGGGAGCGGGGCCCGCGCAGCCGGTCGCAGCGCGCCCCCGCACGGGGCTGCGCAATTCCCCTGTACTTCCTCCGGGCACTGGGCAGGGAGGAGTGGGGGAAACCTCGGTTTACACAATCTGTGGACTGAGCCCTTTCTTGCCGCTTAAACAGCGTCGTTTCATTTTCTGCAGCCGCTGAATTTCACTAACGTCTGTTCAGGTTTTCTTCTGAAGTTGCCGCTCTGCACAGACTTTCTACCCTCCCCGACTTAGCGGGCGCAGCGCTACGGTGCCCTGTTTTCTGCATGTAACTGGGCTCGGTGGTTATGGAGAGAGCAGGCAAGGAGAGTCTCTCCGCTTTCTCTCTGGCAGAGCTTGTCCAGGCTGGTGGTCACCCACAGCCCTCTTATTCCCTTATGGTCAAGGGCGCTGGCGCTTCCTGTGTGATGATGCTTGGTGACTGAGTACGGTTAATCTGAAATATGTAGTGCTGTGGGCAGCTCTTCAACGTCTCAAATGTCGGCGCTTGCTAGCTGAGGTGGGAGAAGGCAAGGTGAACTGAAGTGCTGGGGCCTGGGATGCTCAGGAGTACGTAGGTACTTCTCGATTTCTCCTGTTAGTGTATTGCACTTGCGGGGCACAAGTCTGCAGTAAATTCGACCTGGTCAGAGAAAATATGGCTCTCCTGGGGGGAGAGTTCAAGCTCCCCAAGGGGGGCACTGTCCCCCTTGGGAAGCTTGAATATCCAAGAGGGGAACTTAATGCTAGACAAACATGACCAGTCTGGACCTGTTACTGTCACATTGGCAAGACTTGGTTAGAACTGAGCGGATGTACTCAAGTTACCTAGCTTATGTTCACTGTTTTTAGTTTGATGGGGACTTAATATGCTAAGGCATCATATTGTTTGATTTTATTTTATGTTTCTAGGACTGTTTTTTTCTTTATTATGCTATGAGAGTAATTTAGTATTCCGATATGGTTGTTACTGTATTGCCTGTTGCATTTTGATCTGTTCCTTACAGTTGATGCTTTAGAGGCCTGATAACATCATGAAGCGCAATGAAGATGAAGCGCAATAGTAACATACTGTTAAGGATAACGATATAAATAAATTACTGTGTAGTCTTTTTTTTTCTGGCAGGGTCTGTGCAATCCCATTCAGTTCCAGTAGCATAGCAGTAGATTGATTAAGATTCAGTTATGTTTTGTATATTGTCTTAAACACGCACACTGCTCCCTCAGAGCAGCAAGGATGTGTTCTGCACATGTGTAATGAATAGCAAGTGCAACTGATTGCAGAGGCTTGCCAGTGCTTTCTGTGTTACTGGTAACGAGGGTGCGCGTGGGAGCCAGCACGCATTAATGAGGGTACTGAGGCATCTTAAGCTCTGCAGGGCAATTGCAGATGGTTGCAACAGCTCGTTTCGTGGGGGGAAGGTGAGGGTAGTCCCCAGCCCAGTGCAGGCACCTGGTGCTGAGGAGGCAGGTGGGGGGGAAGGGCCAAGTTAAGAGTATGTGGCAGTTGGGAACCCTTGGGAGCAGGTGGAGAAAGCAATTAAGTTATTACTCCTAATCAAGTACAGGGGCTCTGTGGATATTCCTGGTGATCATCCTTAACACGTGGTGGGGATCTCCTGCTGCTGGCATGGCTAGTGTGGGATTCTTCAATCTTGCCACTAGCCAGGCCGAGCTCTTGTGCAGCAAAGTCCTGTTATGATAGAGATGGATGGGCTCAAAGAGCACTGTTGAGCAATATAGTGGTGCTTCAAGAGGAAGAATTTAACTCTAAGATATTTCCTGTTACTTAAAGGTTGCAAGCCTCAACAAACAGCACAATTTCTTTCCTTTAAATGTAGTCAGGGATGTACTTTATTCCAGCCTCTTACCTGGGGCTCACGAGAAGAGGTGTCCCACCTCCTACTTCAAAGGCATGGTGAAATAGCTGCAGGAGGACTATGGAGAGCTGGGGGAGGGCATGGGTGGGGTGGCCTGCAGCATGGCACCCATGGGGTGGGAAGGGTTCTGGGCAGTTGGACTTGTGTGGGAGGAAGTGAAGGAGGGAATGTGAGCTCTCCTGCAAATGACTTTCCCAGTCTCTGCAAATGGGGATGAAAGGCAAGCTGCTTAGGAAGAAACTCATGTTAGGCTACAGGAGCTCTGGATGAAGGTCTTGGTGTGTGGCAGCCTCTCTTTCCTGCCAGACCATGGTAAAGAGTCTCTTCTCCTATTGGTGAAGATGCTATTTTAAAAAAAAAAAAAAGAAATCCACATTCTCCTCATGGTTTTTCAGAAGTGTCTGAGGCATGAAGAGCAATAGACACAASAGCCCAAGGAGGCAAGCGGGAGTCTTGCAGGGAACAGAGGGCCCACGTGAGCAAGGGATGGTAGCTGCACCCACAACTTGGTACTGGCAAGGACAGAGCTGCCTGACCTCTCATTCCTGCTCTGTTCCCTGCAAGCGCRCTCTCTCCTCCTTCCTCTGTATTTGGCCTTTAAATATGAGATTCATGCAACTGTCCCATTTTGTGCTCACTGGTACAGCAGTACTGTGGCTCCTTGTCTACTCCTTGACCCTGCATGTCACACAGGCTGGTTTGGCATGACCTGTGACTGCACATCTCCAGAGCCATGCCGGGGGAAAGAGGGGCTGAGTGCACAGTGTTACTGATGAAGGGTGTGTTGGTGGCRTGCTTGCCCATCACCCACCTTGTGCTGAGTCCTCTCAGGCCAGCCCCTTGTCACCATGGTCACAGATGATTCTGCTGTGGTGTGACTCCACATGTGCAGTCTAAGATGTCAAATGATATGAGCCTTGAGAGATTTTCAAGACTGTTACTGTATTTTTAATGTTAGAGTTCTATAATGGAAATCAAAGAGTCATTGCAGATTAGTTATTCAAAGAAGGGTAGTTGACATTCTTGTTTTACTGTTTTTCTTAAGCAAAGACACAAGTATTGTATTTCTCTTCATCGGAGGGTCTCCCAGGGCTCTGCAGGGCATTGCTGGGATTTGCAGTGTTCCTGTAAGGAGTTATGCAGAAATTATCTTCTTAACAGAAACAGAGTTTAGTGTAGATAAGGATTAAAATGGCAACTTGGAAGAAAGATGAGGTGCTAGCTTGCTCATTAACATGTTTTAACTGGGGGCGGGGGGGAAGAGGGGGAAGATGTGTGGGTCTGTCTGGGACTTTGTTTTTGTGCACAAGGTTTGGGCAAACGTTTTTTARCAAGTTCTTGCAAATACAAGGGATATGGTTGGGATTAGCAGCAAAGCAGAGACAAGAATACAAGACAATAGCTCTGACAGTCTGAGGCCCCTCTTTAAAATCTAGTTAATCTGCAGTTGATTCATGCTAACATGATCTAGGCTATCTGTAAACATATGTGGTTTCTCCTAAGCTGAGCATCAGCACAGCTGTAGTGTTTAGTTAATTGTCTTGTAGTAATTGGCAACTGGAGAAAACAGGGCAATGTATTGCCCTGTAGACCAAATCCAATGCAAAAACAGATGAAAACTAACATCCTGAGTAGCTCTGTAACAGGTATAACAACTTGCACTTATGTAGGAGTGACCCTGCTGGGTTTTGGAGAAGGGAACGGACTCTGTTGGGGAAATAGCAGCAGGAGTGCAGAGTTGCTTACTCAGCAGAGACCTAGGAGATTAAACCTTTTTCTGTGACTGAAACCACAGCCCATTTCAATTATACATTTACCGTGTCCGCCCTACCAAGCCACACTGTCACCCTTGCCAGTATATTATTTCTGTCTCTGAATGTAGCACAGCTGCATTTCTCATGTAAACAGGGCACCCAAGGGTGCTCTGAGTTGTACTGTGTGCACATGCACCTCTGGCACTCTCCAGACCAAGACAAGCTCACTGCAAATGGTCAGAAGACCATGTGGGTGCTGGCTTCAGCCCCAGTTTGATCAACTTCAGTGGACTTTCTTGTGTGTGTGCTTACCTGCCAGGCCTGGGATGTTCCTTTTGCTACCTTCCAAAATAGTTGCTGGGACTTGCTTCCGCGCCTGAGACCAAGGCGCAGGAATCTGTGTGCAGCAAAGGGCAGTGGATGCAGCATGCTTTTAGTCTTGCTGCTACTGTATCCATGCCTGGTTTTGATCATTGAACGAAATTGCTAGGAAACTGCTCCCGAAGCTATCCGTGCTCACAAGCTCTGAGCCTTTGGGCACCTGCTGGAGGCAGGGCATGAGCTTTGTGGCTTTTGCTAGTGTGTCATGCAAGTCTTCCTGTAACTCCTCCACACCTTTGCTGCTCCCTTCCTCTTCCTGCTCCCTGCAGCACGCTCTGTTTGCACTGTGCAACTGGGGGACCAGAGATAGCGCGTGAATGAGTTTATTGTTCAGGGGCTTTCACTGATCGCTTTCATTGAACACCCACAGCCCAGGAACACAAGGAGTATCTATGCAAAAATGCCTGTACTGCTCTTTTTTGGAGTGTGGCTGGCTCTCTTGGCTCCCAGCAGCAGCTGTGGACTGGTGCAACTGGACAGCCCACGCTCCTCYGGGCTCAGCTGGACTGTACACCAAAGCACTGCAGGCTTTTGAATCTACAGTCTAGACACCTGATCAAGTGAAAAGCCTCACTCCAAAATGTTTCTATCTCAACACAGAGCACATGTGAAGGATCTAAATGACTTGATGGAAGTCCTTAAGACTTTATGGTAAACCCAGAACCTAAACCCCAAGCTCCCTAATCTGTGGCCAGTGCCTTCCTTACACATCCATCCTGCATGGATCAGAGGAAACTAGAGGTGCTGTTCACTTCAGAACTCCTTTTAAGTCTCAAAATAACTTGCTGTCACCTCTGGAAAGGCAGGAGTACATTTGAGGCAGGGAAAGTGTATCTTCAGGGAATAGCAACCAGAGAGCCCAGAGCAGTAGGGAATGTCTCAGAGGACCAAAAATCAGCGAGGTGCACCTGTGAGTAAAGATGCAGAGCATGAACATATGGGAGATGGGTTTTCCTCTATGCAACTGCCTGGCTGAAGCACAGGTCCAGGTCTAACAAGTAAACTGAGTTCCTGTGGTCACACAGCTGGTTTGATAACCTGTGTGGTGGTGTTTACTTGTCTAGGAAGTTATGTCATCTGAGCTTTTCGCTCAGGTCAGCAGACAAGACAAAATAGCCCAGTCAGTGCTGTCAGCACACCTCTGTCATTCAGATGTGATTGACGTGGCCTTGCCATGAGGAGATGCAGGTGCAGATGGCAGCACTGCTGGTTTCTGGGCTGGAACCACTTGCTTGGTTCTGGTTTGGGGGTGAAGGGATAAGTTCCAGTGAATGGATAAGCCCCCTGTTAGTAACTGGGAGAAAGCATTTGCATTGCAACAGCTGTATTGCAATTTGAAGGAGAGTGGTTAAACTTGAAGTTCTTGCTGTGAGATATTGTAGATGGTAAAGCTTTGTGTGAACTGAAGGAATGACTGTACGAGCTCACAAAAGAAAAAACTGTTTTGAACTCTTCAGTAGGAAGATGCTTCTCTGTAGCTGAAGTTCTTAAAAAAAAAAAAAAAAAAAACCAACAACAACAACAACCCCCAACCCCCTTAAAAATAAATAAAGGACAAGCTGAGATTTACCTGACCCCCAGGATCCAGAGCTCTAGGAGAAAAAGGTTGAAATGTAAACACAAGTTGCTAATGTTGGTAAAATGAGCCCTTTCTATGTCCCTCAACTATTCTTCGCATGCCCAGCAGTTGGCTTCTTAAACCTCTGCCAAGGTACTATTTGTGCTTCATTGCAGAAGTTGCAGGCAAAGCAGTGCTCACCCTGTGCCTGCATGCATCCTTCTGTAGAACTGAATGGCTTTCTGCTGCTGCAACAGCAAAATGAGAGACTAACTGGGGCTGAATGACGTTGAGGCCAAGGAAAAAAAAATGACAGGGATAGTGATTGGAGTAGTGTAACTTGTGGCTGGTGGGTCAGGATCCCTGTGAGAACAGCTGCTGCTAAAGGAGAAGTGAGCTTTGTAATTATTACTGGCAAGAGAATTGACTTACTGTCTCTGCTGCGCTGCAGGCTGGGAGGCAGCAATGGAGCTCAGTTGTGGCAATGTAGGACCCACAGTATAGCGGGATCCTACCCGGGGGAGGCCCTGGGAACTGCACTAGTTTGGTCTAAAGTTCAAAACACGAGGGTCAGCATTCACTAAAATACTTTTTTCTTTTTTCTTTCTTTTTCTTTTTCCACTGACCTATTGCCTTCTTTGTGGGCAAGATTCCATAGAAAGCCTGTCTGATGATGGCTTGGTGTATGGCAACATTGTCTTCAGTTATAAACAGCCCTGTCTGGAAGTAAATATCTCAGAATTATGGGATCAGACTGAAACTCCCACATAGCATACAGATTTGGCTGCTTGAGACTTAATAAAGCCAGTATTTTTTTCTCCCTTGGGTAGACTGTGCTATGTCTTGCATAGAGGTTTTTTCTGATATGTTTCCACCCGCTCCCCCCCTCGCCCCCCACCTTTGGATCTGCTTAGGTTAAAAACATAGTGGAAGGCTTATGAAAAGCCTGGGAAATAGAGATCCACAAGCCTTAGCTGGCAGTTCAGCCTGTGGGCTGCTTATTTCAGTGTGTGTGGGAATTTGAATCTCTTCCTGAGATAACCAGGAGCAGTAGTAGCCCCCAGCACAGGAGTGATGCACATGTTTTTCCAAGTGCTCTTGTGACTTAGGAGACTAAATCTTTTTTTAAAATATCTTTAGACTCCAAGTCTGACTAATAATTAATGGATCTAGGCTTTTCTGAGCCAGCATTAAGTTTGAGTGAAGAGGTGGGCTGCTTGGCAGTTTGGAAGCTTGTTGAAAATGTTTGCATAACACTTTGGCAGAAGTGCTTTGAAAGAGGTGGGCCTGAGCCAGGAGAGTCTTACAGCTCATACTCAAGTTGTGGCTTGAGACCTTCTGTCTCGGACTGAGTTAGATGGGGAGCAAGTCTTGGGTTGCTGATAGGATGGGATCTCCCTCCTGGAGCTTGTGTGTGCACCGAGGCAGCTAGCTTGGTCAGGTGATGAGGGGAGGTATGTGTGCAGGCTCCGGTGTGCCGAGATAAGATATCTGCAAACAAATCTCTGATCCGAAGTCATTCTGCAAATCTCATTGTTATTTATCACTACAAAGTATGAAAACTAAGTCTTGGGAAGAAAGAGCTGGCTCACAGGGGACGTGGGTTACCCAAGAGTTTTGCCATGTCAGTAGTGGCTTTAGCTGAATGTCTCTCCACAGGCATGTTTGAAATTTGGGGCTTTCTTCTGCTGAGGAATGTAGATGGGCCAGCTGCAGCCCCACAGGCTTCCAGCAGCTCCATCAACTTGTCACTTCTGTGGAACAAGCTACTGCATGTGTCCAGTTTGTCTCAGTGCCAGAGAACTCCAGCTTTTGATGGGCCTGTTGTGAATGGGCTGAAATCAGTAATAATGCAAAGGACACTCTCTAGTATCTGCTGGTAACAGGTATGCAGTCACACTGGTCAAGTGGCCAACATTTATTGTGGCAAAAGACTGTAAATGCAGAAATTGGGACTGCCTTAAGGTATGGCCAATCAGASTTCTGCAGTGGCTTACGGTGGCTAAAGGCGCTTTGTCCCATCCATCCCATCATCAGYTTTATCCCTGCTACTTTGCCAGGGAGCATGTCCTGTCTGCTCAGTTCAAGTTCAGAGTGTTCAGGAATATTTTGCATATTACTGCAACCTCTAAAAATGTGCCTTGTAGTCTTGGATGTTGGGAATTTACACTGCTTTTGTTGTCATGCTTCTTAGACTTCCCCATTGCCCTGGGGTATACAGAATTGGGCAAAGAGCTGGGATTATAATGTCCTGTTCCACATCTGTTATAGGATTGCCTGATTTTTGGCAGCTGATGAAGTATGATAAAGCCCTGTATGAGAAGAAAACTCTTTAGACTAATTGTGCTCAATCTACAAAGCAGCTAAGATCTCTTTACCTTGCTGTAGTTAGCTGAGCTAAAGGATGGGGTGTAGGATCCACTTCATCTAACACCAGCCAGGTTTTTGYTCTCTGATGGAAATTCAGTGTGTGTGCACATGCCTGCATGCGAAGGCATCTCTCATCATCTCATTTGTTTGAGAAGTTATTTTGTGGGGATCACAGCAGCTGTGTGCTCTCATTGTATGTGGTGCTTGGTGCCTTGCTTGTCAAGTTGGATGAGGGGACTAAAGTGCTCAGTAACTTGTTTGACTGCCTTGTGGCTATATCCTTTGCTGAACCTTGCTCTCATGAAATCTAAAGGGAAAACTGTAAAACAGTGAAGAAGATGAGCTGTGTCTGAAACTGCATAAGCGAGATCAGAGTGGAGATGGGATACAAAGCCAGCCAGTCCGGCAGGCTTTGCAACTCCCTGTGGGCCATAAGCCAACCTTCCCGAGGCCAAGACTGCAGCAGAGCCGGCTGCACGCTGGTCAGGCAGGCTCTCACGTYGCTCTGTTGCTGCTGGGGTCTGGTTGCTCATGTTCGTGGTGCAGCACTGTGGCTACGTGCTTCTCCTCCTGAAGTTTGCAAGTCACGTAGGTGGTTTGCGTTATCTGAGGCCTGTTGAACTTGGTACCTGGGGCTGTAAGTGTGATCAATGCTGGAGCTGTAGCAGCTTTTAGAGTTCAGTATCCTCAGCCTTCTCTTCATATCGACAGTCACCAGTGTCCCAGAGCAGTACAAAATCAGCAGTGAACTCCCCCCCTTCCCCGGTATCTGTACTCCTCCCTTACTTATGTGTTGATGTGCTCTTGTGTTGAGCAGCAGTCAGAGCTGAATGCTCTTGTCACTGATGTGCAGCCTGTATGCAGTCCTGGTATCTCTAAAAGCCAGTGACCTCTGGAACAAGCAATCTCTGC
Organism: Apteryx rowi; assembly: GCF_003343035.1. Lineage (NCBI taxonomy): Eukaryota > Metazoa > Chordata > Aves > Apterygiformes > Apterygidae > Apteryx > Apteryx rowi. The sequence goes on from NW_020449418.1 coordinate 1,432,632, forward strand.
AGAGCAACTTCTCATGTGTGCTTGGTCTCCTTCATTCTACCAGTTCTTTGCTGTAACTCCTTTGGCTGGTCTGTGAGGAAGCTGTAGGAAAATGGAAGGCAGCACTGGACTAACCTTGTCATCATGGTCCTAATTAAGTGTTACTGGATTTGTCTATAACTTAACCTCATCGTAACACTGAGGAGTTAAAAATACAATGCTGCTTCTGCACGCCAAGCCAGTGCATTGCATTTCAGCTGATAAGGACCCACACTGTTGCAGGCTGAGGGCTGTTTGGGATAAGGAACAACCTAAGGGCATGCTGAGAAGGTGCAACTCAGATGTTCTCCAGGGTTATAGAGGAGATGTGCTCACCTTCATACGAAATCAAAAAGCTGAGTTTCTTCTTTCTTGTACAAAATAAACTTCCATGCCGTTTAACAAAACATAGTTTGTAAATGATTTACTCTTGAGCTAAGCACAGTATAATTTTATAAAACACAGGTTCTCATTACTGCTTTAACTTCATTGTCTTCCCTTTTCCAGTCATATTATTTGATACATATAAGTGTGCATGGATGCACAGTGTCTTTCAACTTTCTATGATGAGCAATGCCTGCTGGTGGTGATACTTGGTTGCCTAGAAGCCATGTCAATTTAATTTTCTTGCTGCTGGTAAAGCTTTGAAACTGTTCCCCTAGTGGAGACATGACACTTCTGCACCTGAAAGATAACCTAATTTCACAAAGAAAGGAATTATTTGCTTGTTTGGTACTGGTTGCCCTAATGCAATACTGTGCAGACACTGTGACTGCTTCAAGTACATCATAAATGTAACAACCTTTGCAAACCAGGCCTGGGTTACATCTGATTCCATGTGGATTCTAAGGCCTACTTTAGTAAATCAATCTTTATGTATGTATATATGTGTTTATGCTAACCTATGCTTTGAGTTTTCTGGGATATTGACTTGTAATTCTTTCTCTGAGCCTGATCTACAGATATTGAGACACTGTTAATGTAGTCTGTCATCTGAGTGCTTAGATCACAGTAGATAATCACCCTTTTAGCTCAGCAGGCTCTTGTGGTGTGGGGTTTTTTTTTGGTTTTTAATTGCCTGTATGTGCCAAAATACTGATCAGCCCAAATACATAAGCCGGAGTAACCCATTTATATATTAAGTCAGTGTAAACTGGTAATATATGAAGCAAAACAGACCTGAGTGAGGATGTAGTTGGTTTAAGTCTGTGTCCATATGGGAATTTGTACTAGTTAACTTAAGGGAATTTAATTTAGTTTTCAGATCAGGCTGTTTAAACAGATGCACTCTTCTAGTAGAAGAGGTCTATTTCTGGAAACTGAAGTGGAAGTTGGGGGGGGGGGCGGGTGGAAAGGGAAGGAAAATGGCAGTCAGGATTCTCGCAGGTTATCACAGAGCCCGAATTCCCGTCCCTGGCTGAGAAGGGAAACAAATGCTTTGTAGACCCAGGAGGCTCAGCATTCCCAACAACAGAATAACTTATTTTTAATTCTGATAGCTCACTAGACTGCTCAAACCAAGACTAATGACAGTTTTATCATACTGTTTAGAACCGGATATAGCAAGCTTTGGGCAGTGCCGCGGCTGAGAAACCCATGGCTGCTGCGGGGAGGGAGTGCAGGCACATGCACAAGTCGGGCATCCACACCTCCAGCAAACCCAGCCTAGGCTGAGCACACTCTGGTCTGGGTCTGGGGCCAGCACCCACGGTTTGACTTCGGTAGCAATTCTTTTCTAAATGGCATGGGATTTAATTTTCGTGTTTTTCTGGACAGGCTACATCAATGTTTCCTCAATTCTTTGGCTTAAATAATGTCATTCCCCTTGGGTTACGTGTTTTTTCATTTGCTGTTGATATCATTTCAGCTATGGTGATTCTTTTATTTTTGTGGCAGTTGGTTACAAATACCACAGGAATTTTAAAGCATGTGGATAAACAAGAATGCAGCCAGTTGTTCAAGCACAGTGTGAGAGGATTTGAAGATTGTATGTAGAATGTCCTATTAATGCTGTGCATGTGATAAAATGGAGTATCCTTTTAGCTAAAGTAGGTAGCTTAGTGCCTGTTTGAAACTAGGGTGTTGCTATAAAACCAGTGTAAAAACAGTGGGCTGTCGTACACAAACTTCCAAATTACACATCCTTCCATCATTCAGCTACCTGGTGTCTCCATTAAGAAATGTGTATCTGGAAGACGCTCTATTTCTAAGATATTCTTGTTATATTTAACTCTAGTCAGACAACCTCATGCTGACTTTCCTGATCAGCTGTAAAATCTTTTCAGTTTGCTTTTGTTCTCATACTGGACTGAGTTTTTGTTGGAAATACTCAGTTTTCAGCATATGTTCTTGTTTTTCCCTGGTAAACATAAATGTCTATTGGCCCATACTTAGAGGGGGTGGAAAGGGCCAAATTCATTCCTGGTGTCACTCCAGCATAGTCATTRGACTGACCACAAGGATCAGAATGGATCTAAGATTTATATTAGGTTTACTCCAGGTTTTACCAGTTTTATTGATACATTACTTGACTGTGTTTCTGGTGCAATTGATAAAGATGCCTTTGACATGCCAAGAAATCTAATTTTAACGTAACAAAAGCTGACTTGTGATAGAGCAGTAATGTAGAGTTGGCAACTCATTAGCTGAATGAAAATGCTAATGGTTCCGGGTGCTAATGGAACAGACTTGACTGACCCTTGCTCCAGACATAATTACTTGGACCATGAAAGATGGGGAGGCACTAGCACCCTGGAGATGTGCTGTATTAAAATGCAGCCAAATTGTCTGTGGAGACCTCAGCAAGGTCTGAGGGCCCCCTGGTGTTAAGAGCTGCAGAGCAGATAGTGGGAGAACCTGTGTAGACCTTGTCAGTGCTCAGCATCTTGAGCTTCTCTGATGTCCTAGGCTCAAGAGGCTTCTGATAAAATTGTGCTCCTGAGAATTTTTTCTAATCCCAAATTCTATGTTGCAACTTCAAATTTTCATTCAGAACTTAATTATATGATTGCCTTCCTTGTACATACATTCAGTTCTTGTTTGTGTTATTCCCAAACATGCAGGCCTGCTCTGGACATGTCACAGTACAGCAAGAAGGTAGTAAAATATTCTATTTTAAATTTGTAAACAGAGTTGCTGCTTAGCACAGAGCTGCTGACTCTTCTAGATGAAAGAGTCAAATGGCAAACTTTTGATTGGAGCTGGATCAGGAAAATCTTTGATCTAGAAAAGATGATTCAGTTAGCAGCARAGAACAATTCTTTTATAGTGAGTTTAGAAATAAAACTGAAGATCCAGGCTATGGTGGCTTCAACATGTCAGTCGTAGTGTATATTGTGAGAAAATGAAAACCATAACTTCTGAAATGAAGTGTGGAGGCTTTTCTGACATTGGTTGCCAAGAGTTTTCCTTGAAGCCAGAAAGGATTGCAGGTGGGGAAAGGTCACTCCTATTGAGATAGGAACAGTAATCAATGTGGACAAGCCAGAAAGGGGAAAGACTTCACTTCAGCATCACAACCCAAGCCAGAGGTGGGGCCAGGGTTACAATTCAGGTCTTCTGACCCTGAGTCAGACCCATAATCAATGTACACTGGCTCCTCTTCATCCTCACTTGATCTGTCATCTTTGTCACTGCTTGCAGCTCGCTGGATGAATAAGCAGAAGCAGTCAGACTCGGCTCAGTAACAGAATCGGCTCCAGTTGCATGAAGGAGGGATGGCCAACTTCTTGCTACTGAGCTGCTTTTATTTAGAGCCAGGTGTTCGGACCCAGATCAGTACAGCTGTGTTTGTGTGACACTGCAGCTGACCAAGTAAACACAGCTGGACCCAGTCTGGGTCTCTATGCCAGCCACAGCACACATGCACACAGTGAGCTGTGTGATTTGGTTGGTGTGCTGCACAGCCAGGGTCCTGGGGATGTGGTGAAATTTATCTGGCTCCCAAGCCAGCTGTTGGCAATACCCAGTACAAAAGAAAAGTGTCCTCAGTGTGCGTTTCTTCTGCAGCTTTATTCTACATCCACCCACTGGCCTATGTTTTGTTCTGTGCTACTGTCCTTGGTAGGCTAAGAACAAACGGGTTATCTACCTGGAGAGCATCAGAGAGCGTTGTAGGTGTGCAGTAGGTGATGGAGACCTCATTGACACTGTTGCCTTGTGAAAACTCATCCATCTACCAGCTTATTCCTGCTTGAGAAGGATGGTCCAGCCCTCAGCCTTACAGTCCCACCTCCTAACCTGCACCATTTCTGGTATTCGCTCTCCTTTCCACTCATTCAACTAGCAACAGCTATTAGCTTTTTGCCAAGTTATTATTCTGCTAGCTTGACTCACTGACAGACCAGAGGGGCMAGGAAAGTGGGAGCAGCAAGATGTCAGTGTTTGAATATTCAAAGTGATGTGGCTTTCCTCAGTTCTCTTGGGAGATTATTGCATGGTTTGAGAGATCTCATTACTTCTAGGAACGTGATGTAAAAGGGTTGTGAATTATTAGTGCTGAATGTATATAATGGAAGAGTAAGATAATTTCTTGGCATGGCAAAAAACTCCCCCTTTCACTAATGCCAAAGAACAGCTAGTGCTGTGCTGAGAATTGGGGAAAGTGTGTGTTCCAGAGGATGCACTGAAGACGCAGCTATCCACATTGCATGCTGTCACCTAATTGGAACCATCCTGGCTCTCAAGTGTCTCAGCCAACCTGTGCTCAGAAGACAGCTGCTGCCCTCTTGTAACATAACTGTGCGGTTAGCCAAGCTAGTATAAATGTGAATGCAGAAGTTGTTCTTGTGGATGATCCAGAAGCCCAAGGTTTGCAAAGGGAAGTGGAGAGAGTGTGGCTGGAGGGAAGCAAGACCTTCACCTTCCCTTGGGAAGGCTGGGCTGTTGAGCTGGTCTGTGGTCAGGCAGTGTGGACAGGACAGCAGGAACTACCCTCATTGTGGTCAAGAGTGCTTCTTAAGCCCATTGCCGTACAGTGGGGAAGGCCAGGGCAGCTATGCCTGCCTCTAACAGTGTGTGGGCCAGCCCTCTGTGCAGACGAGGGACCAGCTCTTGCTGCTGCAGATCAGGGCTGACTGACTGACTGCATCCTTTGCTTAAGGAAGGAATGGGGTCACAGGTCCTACCTTCATCTTTTTCCCCTGGTGGTATGTGTGGGAGGGAGATGGCACCTGCTATCCGTTCTTCAGAACGGACTGAAAGCTCCCAGATGTTATCAGATCCCAACTTCTCTTTGTACATATTATTGTATTTTGTTTTGCTGATGTGTTGCCAGGTGTTACTCCCATTTTCAAAGTTCTGCAAAGATATACAGAAGGGAGGTGCCTTCTCTGAAGGCTTGAGCTGGAGATGGTCCCATTTATTTATCTGAAATAGCGTTAACTGTGGCAGTGGCCCCTCTGCCACATAGAGAAGACTTAGCCAAAGAATCTGGCCTTTGGGTTGTGTCTCTGCCCTAAATACTAGTCTCTGTAATAAACTGGCTCTGAACATATACAATGAGGTTAAATGCTTTTATAGAACATAAGATAGATATCTATCTTCAGGACCAGTTTATTAGAGACTAGTAGTTATGTTAAAGGTGGAAAATGAGCTCAGTGAAGCTAGAAAGGAAAAGGGATAGTGTGGGGATATGAATTGGGTTATGTTTGATGGTGTAGGAAATTAGGACAGAAGACTGAACTGACTGTCACATATAAGCAAAAGAGAAACCTGACGGACTGAAAACATGTCACAGTTCTGGCTAACCCCAAGTAAACACCCAGCAGTGTGTAGCATGGCAGTACAGGTGTACTCCTAGTTATTGGTGGTACTTTTGCTCTTCCCAGGCTTCAGTTCACTCCTGTCTTGAGYGTATAACACTACCTTTACATAAAGCAGTATTGTGAAAAATTAGTGACTTTACCCAATGGCACCGCACAAATGTTAAAGAAGTCATATGTTCTAGTGAGTAGCGTTGGTTATATGTATGTTAGCAAAAAAGATTAAAACAGGAATTCCAGTCCTCCAGGAAGTGGCCTAAATGGGGCTACAAATGAAGCCACTGGAGATCTCGTGCTACTTCACACCAGAGGAGGCTTTTAACGTTTGACAGAACAGTAATTGGGTAATATACAGTGAGAAGATTCATCTACAGCTATAAAAATATAGCCTTTGAAATCCATTGGTTTTTGGACAACTTCCAGGTGTTTATGAATTATAAATGGCAGTTAAAGTACCTGAAAACTTTGGTGCCATAATGGTTATTAACTACTCTTAATGTATGCTGTGACAAAATATAACTTCAGTCTAGAATCAGTGGCAATTCTCAAAGCTATAGGTGTGTTTAATGTTGCAATTATTTGTTGAGACTGTTACACAGTCTCTTTCAAGTGGAGGGAAATTGATGTAATAAACATTGTATCAGAAAATCAAAACAAGGCTGCAGAAATTCCTGTTTGACAGCAAAGACCATAATATTTAAGTAGTAGGACAAAAGGATAATAAATGCAGTAGGGAACAAGGAAATCGTGTAGTAATGGCAAAAGATTCAGACACATGGAAAATTCAATTCTATGGAGAGTTAAGTCACTCTTATGTAATCGAGATCAATGGCAATGAGCTGATGTCAGTATTGGACTGACTTAATGCATGGATGGAAAACTGTGTCCTCTCAAAGACCTGCTAATAGAGTGGAAGTTCCATACAGACTGGACTTCCATTAACCGCTCATCTACCTACAAGGGGCCTGATCTAAACCCAGCAGAAATAGATGGGATTTAGACCAACCTGAAATTGAAGTTTTTTGGGCGAGGGGGGCCGTTTTTTTAAAAAAAAAAAAAAAAAAAAAGTCAATAGAAGACAACAAACAGTAAGAACCCGCAATGAGCATCTGCCCTTTTGCTGGTTGTTCAGGGTGAAACTTAATCCCTTGCTTTCCATCGGTCTGAGCCTTTTGCACTATGGATCACCTGCTCATCGCTCCAGGTAGGGCTTCATTGGCCCAGCAGCCTGGGAAAACCCCTGTGCAGGCGGGAATTTCTTTCCTGGAGCCCCAGCTTTTGGCTGGAAGGGGCTGTACCTGGCCCCAGCATCCCCTCTGCCCCAGAACCAGAGGAGGGGATATGGAGACTCCAGCAACATTGCAGAGTAACAGCATTGCAAAAGTGTCTGCAGGCCTCCCAGCCTTCTCCTGGCATGACTGTGGTCCTGTGAGACAACAGATGAGGAGGAGGGGAGGCAGGGCAGGACAAAAGCCTCTGCACCTGCATGAGGTGCGCCTGAGGGGAGCATGCAGCAGAGGCACCTAGGGAAGGTCCTGCACTGAGTGCTGTGCTGTGGCAGAATTTGGTAGGAGCAGCAGTCTTAGAGCTTGTCCCTGAAAATATGCAACCATTAGCCTGGCAGTCGTACAGGAAACACCAGAGCACTCTCTTTGGCGTGAGCGTGCTGTGGTTAATGTTATCTGAGGATTATCTTTGCAAGGAGCGGTAGCAATGCATAATCCTGGAAGTGCATGGCTGGTGTAAGAGAATAGGCAGCACAGCAGGAGGAAGAAGCACAGACAGTGCTGCAGTGCCTGGCTCCTGGAAGAGCTGTTTGGGTTCAGCATGACTTGGAGCAGTTCCCCTTTGGCCACCTTGAATGGTGCTGGTTGTTGGGCAATCTGCTGGACCTGAGAATGAAGCCAAGCATCCTTGATGCTGCTTTGAGAGCCTAGAGGAGGTTCTGGGGTGGGTCTGTGTTGTGTTGGGACTTGCCAAAGATATTTCAGTGGTGAGCATCAGCCACCCCTTGACCAAAGGGAACTTCTGGTGGGAAACAATGGTCTCTGAGAGACTCTTCCCCAGATGAAATGGGTTTGATGTCCTGGACTGGTTGGTGTATAAGAAAACATGCCTGTAAATCAACAAATTGGGAAAAAATGTCATCTGTTAAATGGAAGCGGATGGAGCTGTCACATGAAGTAGAATGTGTGGGTGGGTGAGTATTAACAGACAAGTGTCAGATTTGGGGAGAGAATGAGAGAAAAGGGGACGGGATAATCTGACCTTTGACAGTTTCCAGAGCAGGGAAAGACTGAAGGGAGCAGGTGAAGTGGTTGTGAGGTGTTTAAGGGTGTCCTCACAGRAGAGGACCTGAGCTGATCAACACCTCATCCCCAACAAGAAGGGGAGCCCCCACACATATCCTTAACTTTCCCTCCTGGCTGGACACTTCATCTGCTTGCCTTGTGCCAACTCTGATATTCATTCCACCCTCTCTTGAGCCAGTTCACCTGGGCAACTTGAAAAGATCAAAACAAAATTTAAAAAAAAAAACCTCTGCTGCATTAATCTTCTGGTGGATTAGAGTTGATATGGCTGAGTGCAGTGTGTGATTGAATACTCTTGCAAGTGCAGGGGAGGGCTGAAACTGGCCAAAGGCAGGGAAAAGGAAGAGGAAAGAGGAGCATGGGGTATTCATTAGTTCTGTGGGCTCCTTATGCTGAAAGCTTCTTGGTCATTGAAATAACCTTGGTGTTCCCCTAGGTCAGCTTGTGGAGAAACAGAAAGTATGGAAAGGATATGGAGGAGGGTATAACAYAAAGACAGCAAATAAGCTTTCTCTTCAGTGCCTTAGACATTTCTTCTGCATTTCTTCTAAGCCTTTTAAGCTTAACCAAATGTTTTCTGCACTATGGAATAACCACTCCTAAAAATGGTGCTAAAGAGGGGAAGACATCCTTGGCTTTGAGAGCAATGTTAAAGTGACTGTATTGACTTCCTGCTCTGCAGATCTGTTGGAAGTTGGCCTATGTCTTCCCTGAGAAACAGCTGCTCAGAAATTTGGGAGGAAAAATATTTTATTCTTCGCATTCTGGCGGATTTGAGACCCACCAGCTGGCTGAGGAGCCTGCCAAGGCTCCGTACGGTTGTGGAAATGTACAGTAACTGGGCATAAGTAGCTGTAAGCCCCTTTTGGACTTAAGTGTGAAAATGTCTTAATACTGGGAAGCTGTCGAATGTCTCTTTCAAAGTAGAAATAAATCAGAAGAGAATTGCTATGTCTCTGCCAATAAACAAACTCATTCTGGGGAGTTTACTGTCCCTGTTTCCACAGTGCCTTTTAGGCTCTGCCTCTTGGCTGGAGCTGTCCAAGCCCTCCAAGACCTTCATGCTTTTGATTTCTATACTTGAAATATGATGTTCAGCTTAGAAAATTGGTTCTTAAATTGAATCTTTTGACTGCTTGTATCCATTTTGTGCATCAAATTATTTGTATTATTTCAATCTGAGGACAAAATTTTGGTCGTATTGAGGAAGATCTCCCACTGACGTCAAGAAGTTAGGCTCTAGTCCTAACAGATTGAATTAAATGAGCAGAGGTGGATGCAAGACTCCTGTTAAAGTGACTTTGCTATGCAAATGCAATTTGTCAGATATATATTTTATATATTTAGAATATTTACCTAAATACATATATATCAGATTTGCTTTCCTCAACTCCATCCCCCCGCCCATGTGGAGAAAAGTTTAAATGAAGTATTTTGTTTGACTACTGTAAATGAAGTATTTTTACTGCTGTAAGTCAAAATGAAATATGTTCATCTAACCCTATGGGAGGGGGGGCGGGAGGGAAAGGCCAAGAAAGAAAGTGTGTGATGCACTAGTGGGAGGTGTTCATATACTTCCAGGATTGTGTGATGTAACTTGGCACAGTGCCAATGTTTCAACTATAAATTGAATGCAGGTGATTGCTGATTAAAATGAGCCTGCACAATATCAAACTACTGCATCTGTTTGGTTTAACATAGCATCTAGAAATACAGGTGAGAGAACCAGATTCTGTCTGTCTGGCRATATATACATGTTCTTGTCTCTATTTTAGTTCTGAAACCGAAACACAAATGATCCACTGATATGCTTATGTTGCTCTCTGAGCTTAAAAACCCCAAACACACCTTACTGCTTATGTTTAGTTTTGGGGAAAATGTTCACATGTTAGTACACGCTATCATCTTACAGTTTTGATGTGTGTAAGCCTCTCATGAGATGACTGGCTTGGTGAATAAAGGAAGAGCAGTGGATGTTCTTTAACTTGACCTTAGTAACGCTTTTGCCACTGTATCCCACAACATCCTCATACACCCACTCATGGAGCACAGGTTAGATGAGTGGACAGTGAGGTGGAYTGAAAATTGATTGAACTGTTGGGCTTAAAGGGTTGTGATCAGCATGAAGTCTAGCTGGAGGCCAGTCAATAGTGGCATAACCCAGGGTTGGTACTGGGGCCAATACTGTTGAACATCTTCATTAATGACGTGGATGATGGGATTGAATGCACCCTCAGCAAATTTRCCGATGATGCAAAACTTGGAAGAGTAACTGATAAGCCAGGTGGTTTTGCTGCCATTCAGAGGGACCTCAACAGTCTGGAGAAAGGTGCAGAAAGGAACTTCATGAAGTGAAACAGAGAGGCCGAAGTCCTGCACCTGAGGAGGAATAACCCCATGTACCAGTACAGGCTGGGGAGTGATTGGCAGGAAAGCAGCTTCGCAGAGTTGTTTGCAGTTTGTGGAGTCTCCATCCATGGAGAGGGTCAAAATGTGACTGGACATGGTCCTGGGCAACCTGCTGTAGCTGACCCTGCTTGAGCAGAGGGGTTGGACTAGACAATTTCCAGAGGCACCTTCCAACCTCAGTTGTTCTGTGATTCTGTGACTAGTGAAACATTGTGGTCAGTAGCACAGTGCATAATCTCTTCAAAAGGATTGCTGCAGTCAGCTGGAAATCTGAAGCAGAGCATACTTTATTCCGGCCCTACCAGCTGCTGGTGCTAGGTGCACACTTATTTACAGAGGAGAAATTTGTAAACAAAACAAAAGCTACAGGCTGTCTTATGATGCTTCTCTATRGAAGCACAGTCTTTGTGAAAGTTATAGCTTTGTGTGCAGGGCATATTCCCATAACATGTTACACAGTTGCATGAATGAACTACCATCCTATCTAGATCACATTGGATCTACTTTTGGTACACTCCAGGTACCTGAACTTGTGGCTGTTCAGATATCCTACAGACAAAAATCTCAAGTAAATGTTGAGAGTTTACTGTCAGGACTAGGAGAAGAGGCCTTTCTGTRCTAACAGACTTGCTGCCTCTCTGATTTCCTCAAAGCACCATTAAATGTGTCATGCAGAAAGGTGATTTCATCAGCAGTTCTACTTGGCTGGAGGAAAATGATCTCCATTTATTTATTTTTATTCAGCATGAGGTCTCTTGTCAGGTCAGCTGCTTCCCATGCACTTGTAGGTTGCTCTTTTTGGTTTCTTTGCTATGAGTGAAAGGTGAATTCATACCCCTGTCAAGCAATGGAGTTGATCTGGGTAGAGCCTTTAGCTGGGCTGGAAAACAACCTGGCTGAGTGTGGTTATCTGCAATGTGGATTCTCTTTGGCTGCCCTCTTAGTTTTAGATGTTTGGAAGTGTTGCTGGGATGTTCCTTGCCAGATGATCTGGCAYGTTGGGTCTCCTACATGTACTGGAGTACAGCTGAGCAGAAGGGATTTCTAGTGTAAAAGCACATCTGTTGCTCCTTTAGTGTGACCACTGTCAAGGTTTCCATCTCTCCAGCAAAGCAGTTCTTAGYCAAAGCCCCAGTAATCTTTTTGAAAAAAAAAAATTTTTTTTCCCTTCAGGAGGTGAGAGGAAGCCTTCAGGATAACTTTTTTAACTGAAGAGATGAGTTTTGTATAAATCTTAAGTTGGTGTCCATAACACCCACAGCTGTGCTGGTGGAAAGCCACTGGAGGATTTGTTTGAGCAGAATCCCATTTTGTGGCTTTGAGGGATGCACCTTGGAAGGTGCCTTGCTTGTCTACRCAACTGCTCGGAGCTGACACCTCACGGCTCCTGGGCTTCTCCTCTCCTGGGGGAGCATTCCTGCCTGAGGGGTGGGAGTCTGCCCAGGAAAACAAGTGACATTGTTTTCACATGGTGTAAAACTCCTCCCTCCACCCTCTGCTGYGCTGCTGCCCATATCTCGGCTTTAAATCCTGAAGGGAAGCAGCAGGCTGAGTCATCTGGCGCTGTGTGTGTATTTACAAAACAGAAAGGTTGGAACACTGCAGGGACTGGGAGGAGAAAGTGATGCACACAAGATCTTGGCCGGAGATGGTGGGTTCCCCCCACTCTCCTCTCCTGTGTYTGAGCTTGATTGCAGACACAGACTGACATGTTGGAAGTGCGAGGTAACTTCAATAGGAGTTGGTTCAAGAAAACCATTGACAAAGCATCAAACAACTGGGCTAAACTTGCCTGGATTTTCCTTGCAAAACCTCCCTTGCGCTCACAAATGAGGGACAGAAGCATGGAAAGGTCTTTGAAGATTTCTGATGTCAAGATAAGAGGACTGATTATGCTTTCCCTCCTTTTTCCACAGCACCGACTGATGGGGGAGGCTTAGAGGCTTAGTACATAGCACTCKTTTCAGCTGCTATTTGTATTAGTTACAGCCTGTAGCAACCTGACTTTGATCTCACTCGCGCAAGAGTAGGCGAGAGGGAGTGCTGGACCAGCTCCTTGGGGTGCCTTGGAGCAGCGCTGCCAGCTGCAGCGAGGTTTGCCCCTGGCTGGGAAGAACCTGTTCTGGGGCGCCGAGCTGTGGGTTCCTCCTGCTCTGCCTGCTGGCTGCTCACCTCCTCCTAATGAACAAATTTGCCCAGGGATGCCGTTTATCCAGGGGAGCCAATTTCTACTGCACTGTTATGTCGATTTGTTGTGGTAACTGCACATTAGACCTCACTTGCAAGTGCTGTTCAYCCCTCTCCATGCTTTTCCTGGAAAAGCTGCTTTTCAGCAAAAGGTAGCTGTGTTTGCAAGGTTTCCCCTTTCTGGAAGGGGCAGGATGAAATGAGCCTTGGTTGGATCACTGTGTTATGGGAGGTGGAGACAGGGAAAAGAAGTACAGTGGAGAGGGATTGCTCCTTTCCTTTTTGTGTGTCCCACCCACATTATGAGAATAGGGAGTTAGCCGCTGAAACAAATGGGCAGGAAATGGGAAGCGAATAAAGGAAAGGGCTCCTTTGCGTGCTGTGAGTGCGACCTGTGGGACAGGCTGCTCAGGCCAGAGTCAATGCTATCAGCCTAGCTTTAAAGAGGGCTTGATAAGTGGATATAACCCAGATCTGCCAGGCTTAAGGCACTAAAAATCTGCGTTGCACCTTGTGAGTAGGCACAGTTAATTCAGGTACTCACAACAAATCAGGTATGTTGTAGACTCCGGGGGGGGGGGGGGGGCTTGTACAGCAGCTGACACTCAGTGGTACAGATGTCGAGGCACACCTGGAAAGCCTGAGCCTGTCCCTAAGCAAGGCAGTGACTCCAGGGGTGGAAGAATAACACTCTAAGGTGTGCTGGCAGTCTCTCAGTAATGACTCCTTGCCCTATCTGTGCCGTGCTGAGACCCCCAAACCCCTACCTAAACCCTCTGCCCTGCCACTGAGCCCTATGGGCTGTTTGGAAGGCAGGCCACTACTGTGGAGGATCTGCTTTGCTTTGGGGCACCAAGTATGGATTTGGGCTCCTTGACTGAATGGTCTCCACTATTTAYTGCAGCCCCCTACATCCCCAGGGTCTTGGTGTGGGGTCTGAGGCTAGGGGATTTTTTTTGTTTAAGAATGTTTTGCTCATTTATTCCTAATCGCATACAGTTCTAATCGCTGTCCAGGCCATGGCTTTCAGCTATCTTGAAATGAAAAGAAAATACATGGTTGTCTTCCAGCACCTTGGGAGCCAAGCGAAGCCTTAGCCAGGGCCAAGCTGTAACGTGGCAGTACAAACACTAATATCCGATGTTTCCCCCAAACTTGTAATTAAGAGCTGATGTCTTTCCCAAGGTTACCAGAAGGACACTAGCCTACAGGACCCACTTGTCTGGCTCCCATAATGCTAAGCCTGTTCCTATGGCAATGAGCTGATTGCAGTTGTTTTCTGTGCTGATTTTAGGTTTATTTATTTCTTTTAATGAGTGCTGCTACATATCTCTCTCTCTKTTACTTCTGGCTAAAACCAGACCAAGCAACTTTTAGGCGAGCATTGCTGTATCCTCYGCTTCTTGTGTCCAGCAGCGCTGAGGAGCCGCTTGGTGGGGTTTAGCTGTGGAGCTGGTGGGGAGCAGCGGGTGAGGAGGCACGTGTGGAGCGTCAGGGAGGGCACTTTGTGCCCTGCCTGACCCGGGCACTYCATGAGCTTCCTCTGGATCTCGGCTTTACTTCTAAAACTCCCCAAAACAACAGACTATGATTTTTTTAATTTTTTTTTTCCCCCTGGTGTTTGCGAGCCCATGATGCTTGTTTGCTATTCCTCTCTCAGCCCAAGGACCTGCCTGCACGTACCATCAGGATCTCCATATAATTTCTTGGTAGTGCAGCAGCCCATAAAGGCCGCGGTCAGTGCCAGGCACCCTGTGGGGACGTCATGAGAAGCAGTCCTTTTCCCAAAGCGACTTTCAGTCTAAGTGAGATCATGTAGGTGAACAAGGCCTATGCAGCTCCAGTGACTGCTGCAAGGAGCTGAGCTGGCCCTGCTGCTCATTCATTCTTTCTCATAGTATTTTTAGTGGAGGAATGCACCTCCTGACCYGCTGTTTGCAGCGCTGCCTGTGAGAGCTGAGCAGTGGGAGGCCTCCGCTGTGCAGGGAAGTGAGGTCCCAGGCATGTTCCAGCTGCAGCTTTCCAAGCTGCTCCTATTTTGGGAAYGGCTGGGTGTTTCCAGGTCCCCTGGGTACTCTGCGTTTGTCTTCTCGCCTTTGTTAATACTGCTTGGACGATAGCAAGGACCTGGAAAACAGCCATAATTTATGATCCTTTTTTTATTGTGTAAACAAGTAACAGAATGCATCCTGGCTTACCCGACCCTTTCTGAGAAGGGGTGTGTATCTCTATGGGGAGGTGGATGGTGAGGGCTGTATTTGTGCAGGTATCAGCTAGTTTTTCTCGCCTGATTCATGCTCTCAGGCTGCATGTAATGTGGCGAGCAAAAGAAAGGAGTATTTCTATACTATTGAAAAACTAGGTCTTGATTCCTGTCTGCACTAAAAGGTGAAATGTTCTGGGAATGAACACAGTGTATCTCAGGGGTGATTCTCATTTCTGTMGGCTGATTGGGATGCTTTAGGAGGGCTTAAACTGACTGCAAACTGGAAAAGCATAGGCATGCTCCTTCTTGCCCGGTTTGCTGTTAATACCTCCCTTCCTCCCACCTTCCCAGACCTCTAAGCATGGGCTCTAATCCGTTACAGACTTGCTTGAAAGTGAATTGTGGTGTAAGAACACGCTGTAAAGGGATGGAATTAACCACATTCTCACTATCTCTTGTTCAATCAGGGCCATAAATAAGCCAGTTGCAACAATACTGTGTTTTGTAAATGTCTGCACTTTTCCTGAGTTACTAAGAAGGTGGCTTATTAGTCATGGATTAGGGATAATGCATGAATTCAACATAGCCTTCAGATCATCAGCCTATTGTACTTGGTTCAGACTGCTCATGGGCCAGAGGACTGTGCTTCAGGTTATGTCTAAGCTCAAATGCTTTGCTGAGTGGGGATGAGTGTGTGGACTGGTTCCTCATGGTGCTCCAAATCCTTGAGCAAATTCAAATTCTCTGTTCATTTGACTGCAGCAGTGTATTTCAGGCTTTTCATTTCCCTTTTTTCTTTTTTTATGGACATCATGAAAAGTTTTTGTTCAGCATAACTCTGAAGCTGAGGTCCTTCTGGAAACCAGATGTGTCAACTCAGTACGACATCCTGTCTAAATATTTTCAAACAGAAGTTTAGGGTTGCCTCATGACTCTTGATTCTGGAGTTGTTTGTTTTTCAGTGTTAGTCTTCTGTGTTGTTGCAGAGAAATAGCCACAAGGCCAGATTCTGATCTAACTTCTACCAGTCGGACCCAGGAACAGCTCTTACCGAGTTAGACCGCCCAAAGGGAGGCTGGAGCAGGCTACTTGTTCCCAGGGTCCTCTGAAAGATGGCTAAGMCTATAGCAACTGTTTCCTAACCCAAATGTCAGCATGGGGAAAGCTGTCCACAGAAGTAGCCCAGGTCTCACCCTAGAAGCATGCACTTACAGGAACTGCCATCAACAGCGGGAAAACTGATGGAAAGCAGGCAAGTTATGACATTAATGGATTTTTTTCCTTTTGGATGGAGAAAAAGGAGATTACAAAGCAACTTCTTTGCAGCAGCCTGTAGTTTCTGAGATGTGCTGTGATGTGATGGGAAGGGGCTGGTTTGGGGATTAAAATTCCCTCTGTGGAAATTGCCATTCCTGGCGGCAGCACATGCATTGCGAGTGCCTCCACAAGAAAGGTACTGAAGCATGTCTCCCCTTGCTCAGGGACCCGGTACTCCTCCCTTCAGGAGACCTGTGTCCTGGAGATGGGCACTCGCTGCCCATGCTGACTCTGGAGCTGCCCCTTCTGTGGCAGGAGAGAACAGCCTGGGTCCAGAGTCCCAGTATGGAAGTTCTGTATTGGAAGTTAACTTATACTTTTAAGCTTTTCCTGTCACTGAATAAGGGATCACAAGTAACTCAGCTGAAGCTAATRGGCCAAATTTATTGGTAGTTGCAGCTGCTTGGTGCTCTTGAGCTAATGCAGGATGGCCATAAACCTAGTTTATCAGTGCAGTTAACTGAGAATTCTAAGTGCTTTGTAGCACCACTCTGGGATGAAGTTGTCAGAGCCACCCTGATAAGTTTGGCTCAGGGGAACTCTATTGGCATAAAAAGGTCTGATCCGTATATCCTTTTACACTTGCAGATAGGAGAAAGCTTTTTCTGCTAGACTCTTTGTCAGAAAGTGTTGATCCATGGGGAGTTCTCCCCCCTACCCCCCCCCCAAATGGGGATAGATTCAAGTTATTTTTCATGAAAGTTACTCAGGTCCAGGTTGGAATCTGTTGTCATAAACCTCCTTTCTGGCGGTGGCACTGCTCAGGAAACCCCCATCCTGGGGCCTGAGCCTCACAGCTGCTCCCTCCGTTGTCAAGCCGCTACCCCAAAGAGCAGCAGTAGTGCGTGTGTATAGGGGAATGGCCACGATGGGAGAGAGCTGCTCCAGAGGACCTGGGGTTTGGGGTCCAGAGGACTTGCCTGCAGTGCTGACAAATCTGAGCTCAGTTCTGATCCATTCTGGAGGAGATCCTTAGCAGCCCAGTGGGATTACTGGCTATCCAAGAGTGCTGGATTCATTTTCTTTCTTTTTCTTAAAAACAGAAACCCAAAGTTTGGACTTCCCATTGAACATGGGGTGGTTTGTGGTTTCCTCATTTAAATGAGATATAGTTTATATTTCTTTCAGTTTTGTCTTGTTTTTGCTGTGATGTTTTGGAATCCCTAGAGCTCGTCATCTGGACCTCTGTGAAATGAATTGTGAAATTTCTTCACTGTTTGCTTTTCGCCTACATAAAATTGAAGYTTCCCTGTAAGATGGCATCCTTCTCTGCTTAAATGAATACTTTATTTGGTAGGCTTCAGTGGGGCTGTGTAGACTATAGCAAATGAAGATATAGCTCAGATAGGTATTGCTGGTGATTGTAAAGCACAGTGAGATCTTTGTATACTCAGAGCACTCCTGTGTTCTCAAAGGAATGCTTCTTTTATATGTAACCCAATTTATGTTTAAACTCTAAGTCCTAAATGTTGGAGGCTGTGTATTTAAAATCCTGCAAATGACGGTGACTTTACAGCCTTTGGTGGGTCTCTTCCCTGCTGGCTGCTTGACAGTTCAAGTCTGATTTTTTTGGATTGGGTACCTGATGTTGCCACTGCATTAGCTACTGTGTGTGTTTTCATGCTTGGTGAAGGAGGAAAGATAATACTGGCTCTAGCCAGAAGTTAGAGCAGTGGGATTAGATGACACCTCATCTAGCCTACAGGCTGCTGCTAGGAAATTAAGCCATTGGAGTTCTCTGAACACCTTTGAGCCCCTGGGGGGAAATCAGATCAGAGCAGTACCTTTTGCCATGTAGCTGGTCTGTTTTTGAGTCAGCATAGAAACACTGCTGCTATATCCTCTTGCTGTGGCTCTTCAGGGGGTTAAAATGGACTGTTTGGGGATTGTTACCGGCTGCTTTTACTGTGAATTTACTGTGTTCCTAGCCAAGAACATCAGCCCCTGGACAAAAATGACTAGTTCTAGCCTCTCTGGTATTCAGAAGCCACCAAAAGATTATTCAGGCCTGAAAAGCCAATGTGTTCTAGAGTTTTCATTTTCTGTGTTGACAGATACTGACTACAGAGAGCTAACTACTTCTGTTCGTTGCTGAAAACTAGTGGCAACTGCCTACGTGTGGCTCTGCAGAAGACAGTGAGAATCGGTACTCTGCTGCATGCACAGAACAGCTAGCTAAAATGCTTGCTGGCTTCTCACCACACACCTTTCCTTTCCCCACCACTGACCGTTTGAACACTGTCAGCAGTCTGGTAACACAGCAGTTAGTTATAAAAAGCAAGCATGGGCTTAGCAATACTTGTGCCAGTGGATGTTTCTATGTGGGATACAGTAACGTGCATGGATTTCTCTTTGGCGAGAGGTGGCCAGAGCTCCGAATGCCGCTTTGGACACAGCGTGCCTTGGTGTGGCGGGTCAGACCCTGGGCTCTGACMCACATCTTGTATGCAGTGGGGATGTTCCCGGGGATGGAGCTTGCAGGAGTGGTAAAGGTAGCAGTGATTCAAGCGGCCTCTGTGCCTTTTCATTTCTAGGATGTCTCATGGTGTGCAGAGGCCACAGCATACGCAAGAACAGCTTTCTTGTCTGCCTTGCAGACTGGTGTCTCTCACAGGCAGATGGGGTTTGCGAGGCAGTTATTTGAGGGTAATGTCRCCACTTTGCAATGCCTCTGCTGGGAAAATCCTTCTTTTGTCAGATATAAAGCTTTTAGTGTCCCTTTTCCTCCACTGTAACCTTTTACCATAGCAAATAGGGCTGGCATGCTGACACTATCTGCTGTTCTCCGTGCTCTCTTGCATCCCAGTAAGTTAGCCCCCTTTGAAAAGGGGCAGTTAGAGATGATGTCCTTGTCCACACAACTGAAGTTTTGGTGTAAAAGCAGATTTGTTTACCTGAGTTTTCAGAACTGCAGGTGGGGTGATGCTCTTGAGCAGATTTTGTTTTGGATAAATGTGCATGTTCAAATGTGGTCACGTACATGCAAAGCAGAAACAGAAACCAGCAGCTCTGCAATAGTGAGCTGTGTCCACTGTGCTCCAGAAAGAGCTAACATGTTCTCCCACTCCCCCCCCCCCATCTCAACCCCCCATAGTCCCACCACTGTCTCTCTTTGGGCTTTGGTGTGGTTCGGGTCTGTTGTCCCTGCCCCAAGCAGCAGCAGGAGGGTGTCAGGATAAGCAGGGAGGAAGAACACATCTGTGCTCTGTTTTAGGGCATGCACCTTTGAGGCTCAGCACTACTGCTTGCTTTGTGGTGGTGTAGATGTTGGAGCTGTGGATTGCTTCTAAGGGTAAGTGATGCCCCCGGTAAGGGAGAAAAGTGAGCTCTTGGTGAGAGTCCACATTTCTACTCTTAGGCTTTTTGTCATATGAATAAAACCACTGCTCACTGCAGTTCTCTTCCACCCACTTTGTCTAGAGCAGGATGCTGCTCCATAGGCACCCAGGTTTCAGGCAGGACTTGACAAATACATTGGTTTATCAGCCAGACTTGTTCCACTATGAAATTGTGTTGCTGGCTTTCCACTGTGATTAGTGGTGTGCTTACATCCTCTCAACTCTTACAAATCAAGCAGGCTCACCCCACAGGTGGGTACCACTAAAGAACAGCTTAAGCTGCTGAGAGTGGTGATACTCTTCCCTCTGAGACAATTACCTGGGCAGAGGGCTGAAGCAGCCCTGCTCTGGTAGTGCCATATCATTTTATAGTTGATTGTTGCTGTTATGCTTATTAAGTGTTCTTGTCTTTTGGGTGGTTGTTTTTGTTTGTTTTAGGTTTTATGTTGTTGTTTGAAATGCAGGAATAGACTAGTGTAAAGGGTAAATTCAAATCTGCTTGCAGAACTCCCACCTTTTTCAGTTAGGTTTCCAATGCACCTCCCTTGTCCTGAGGTTCTGGTCGGAAGCTGCTGTCTTGCTCTTACGTAGCAGTGGCTGTGTCACAGGGTCAGAGCAATGCTCTACACACCTGTCTTGGGTAAGGGTCCAGAGCAGATGCTGAGCGTGACAAAGATCATAAGAAACTTGGCAGGTATGGAAAGATGCTTCTTCCATTATAACCTTCCAACTTTCAGTGCAAGTCCAAAGGTCCAAGTAAAGCTGTCTGGCCCATTGTGCTAATATAACTAAGGAATGCCCGTTTCTAGCCAGTGACTTCAGAGGTGAGCATGGTGAGCAACATGTCTAGTTATCTTTGATTCATGGCCCAAATGACCAGGTGGCTGCTTGCATCTGGGTCAGGTTGATGTTGCCATTGATACCACCCAGGGCAAATCTTTGCAGTGGTTACTGTGGTTTCACAGCAAGATGCCTTTGCCAGTCTGCTGCTGTGTCCTGAAATGCTCCATCCTTAGTCTACCTTCTTGTGATGAGTCCTCTTTCAGAGGTGGCTATGCTTGTGCAAAGACTATCTGTTTCGCTCACAGCCACGCTGGAAGTTTTTGAAAGRCAACCCCTATGAGACTTCTGGGGAAAAGTGACCTAGGAGGGAAACTCATTCCTTTGAGATTACTGATTGGGTCTACAAGTCTGAAGCAGATGGGATCCAACATAACTTGAACTAAACCCACGAGAAACATTTAAATGCTGAGACAATTTTCAGTAAATACTTTGCATTATGACATCCTGTGAGCTTCCTCAGAATGTTACTGGAAGCTTGTTTAAGCTCGCCAAATTTCCAGCAATTTTTTATATATTTTTTTAACACACTTGACAGATAAGCAGCTCCAGTGACTTAACCACAGTGACCCATTCAGYTAGGCAACTTTTAGCCTCCTGAATGTCCTTGGCTCCTCCTCCCATTTGAGCAGCACTTGGTATTAATGCTGGGACATTGTTGTGGGCACCCTGGCCTGGATATTTTTGAAAAACAAAAGTTTTGGCAGACAGATCTGATCTGAAACATAGCTGTGGGCTAGGCTAACATGACTTGAGTGAGACAGGTAGGAATTACTGATGGTGAAGCATTGACTCGTGTCAGCTTGGTTCTGCTTGTTCCCAGTTCCACAAACTTGTTTATCCTAATTTAATTTCATGCCTTTTATTTACAAAAGTATATAGTTCAATGATAGGAACATCAAGACTGACAGCTCAAGTACAAAAAGAGTTAAGGCTGAAAGGAACTACAAAAATCCCTTGCTGAGAGATAGACAGCTTGGAGGGACTGGCTTATGCTAGGTGCAGTTGCTAAGAGTTCATTCCTCTGTCTTGACTCTCTGAATCTCACCTGCAGCAAGTGAGACGCTGTGAGCCTTTTGCCTTTGGAGGGATGTTGACTCATTTTAATAGTTTCTGTCTGGAGAGATTGAGCAGGAGAGTCTCTACTGCATGGGAAAGCATCAAGAAAATAGTCATTAAAGCCCTCAGGTAGGGATTAGATCATAAGAAGAAATGGCCCTGGTACAACACCTGCTTTGACTTCTTTCCAGAGCTGTACAAATCTTTTGCCCAGGCTGGCTCAGGGTTTTGTTACAGATCTCTAGCTTTTGGCTCTAGCTCTCCCATATGTGCAAAGACCTCCTGGTGAAATGGGCTAAAATTCGAGAGGCCTTGAGTTGATTCAGTTAGCTGAGGAAAACCATAACAAACGTGGGGGATTTCAGCTGAGTTTTTGCTATTGCAGCCTCAGATTCTTTTGAATCCCTAATTCAAAAACTCCAGTGGCATACCACAGGCCTTGAAGCAGGAGAAATTTAGCACTGATCCTTGGTCACTGGAARCCACCAAGTGTTGCATTCAGTTTAATCTCTAACTAACCTCCCACCTCTCAAGCTGGAGTGGTCCTTCTGACCTAGCAGGTCACTTGCCAGCAGAGCCAATATCACTGCTCCCAGCCCTTGGAAGTCTTTGAAGCCTTTGCTTCAGAAAACCCACCACCCTCAGAATAGTGATCAAGGGCGATAAACTGTGCTGTATCTGTACAAAACCAGTCCTCTAAGAAATGTCTCCTCTCTGAGGGTTTTGCAGAAACCCTGTCCTGTTTGGAAATGATGGATGCAAGACACCTATTAATAAGCTGAAAAGTGAAATGTGAGCAAGAGTCATCTAGTTCTTAAGGGTGGCTTCTTTCTCCTATCTTCAGCAATTGCAAGGGTTTTCTCTTAAAAATGTTTTGAGACACAGATATTCATGAAACTGCATTTCCAATACGGTCTGGGGAGCACTGGGAAAGCTAAAGAAACTTTTCTGGCAGCAGTTCAGCTTTCTTAGCATACTGTACTTGCCCAGTCGATGTCCCTTTTAAATTCTAATGACTTCCTCAGGCGTACCACAAACACTCTGGCCCTTGTCACTTCTCCCTTTGAAGTTTGCTTTTCATAATGCTGCCTTTTCTGAAATGCTCCTGCTGCCAGTCAGCTAACTAGTACAAAATTTCCCCCTTCTTCAAAATCATTTAATTCCTTTTCAATTACAAATAACAGCTCTCCTGTTGCTTGCTGCTGACTCATGCAAGAAAGGTAGCGTGCCTTGCGTGAATGCAGAGAGCATGCCTCTGCAGCCGGCTAAAATAGGGCAGAGAAGTTGGAGTGAGATGGCCGAAGCAGGAAGGAGAGATGCAGATGCAGTGAGGTATGTTGAGAAGAAAGTGTCTCAGTGAAGCCAGAGTTTGTGCTTTGGCCTAAAAGACTGCCTGTGATGAAGGGTGAATATTGAAGAATGTGCATTTCTAAGAAATGGCTGCCTTGCCATAATGCTCGTCTCCTTCTGGCTGCTTCTCTCTGACTAGGTAGTTTATGTGGTTCCCGCTGCCATAGCTTCAGAGTGCTTAAAAATCTTAAGTATTTAACTGCAGAATTGCCTTATCCCAGGTTAGCAGGATCGATTTATCTGGTGTTGCACAATGCAAGTCTCCAGTTCGGCCCAGAGATGCTTAARCTAACAGAGAGGCAGTGCTAGTCAGCACCACACTGTCCCAGGACACTGTTTCCAGGACCCGAGCATGGTCTCTRCATGGCACCGTGTTCTGCGAGAGTGTCAGCCTGCTCCGGGCTAGCTGGAGGCTCTGCACTTTACTCTATCAAGGGCTATAGACTGTTGCATTTTCCTTGACTGACCTTTCCTCCCACTCCTGCCTTTATTCTCCACAACATCTGCTTGTGCCTAGGCAGAGTTAGACTCATTGTTCCAAACCAAGGTGTCCTGCCCTGCACCAAGAATTTCACCTGTCTTCTGGTGCTTTATACCAACGTACAACACATCCTCAAATGCCCTTTTGAGAGGTCACCCTGAGATGGTTGTACAGAAGGCACGGGTAAAACATGCTGAAGTACTACCTCCAAAGTGCTCTGGATGAGGACAGGTCATCGTGGGTAGGGAGAGTGCAATGTATTGTTGTGTTGCTAAGACAGGTTCGTATAGATTCAGTTTCTCTTCTACAAATTTGTCTCCTTTGCTTTCCTTACCACACAGGAGGGGGAACGTGTAAGTGTGAATTAGCATGTCTCATCTGGAAACTTCAGACAGATATTATTCAAAATGGCAATGAGATTTAGGTCATGCGTGTTTTGAATGCTGTGGAGGAGTTGAAGAGGTTGATAGCTTGGGCAGCCCTCAAGCAACTCTTCTGCCTGTAGTATTCATTCTGCATTTCTTGCAATATGTAACCTGTTCAGCAGCTTCCCCAGGCAGCTGTAACAGGAGTGGCCATGTTAAAGACTGAGACAAAGCTAATCTCTGTTCCCAGTCCTTTTAGTCTGGCTGCCAGGCCAAAGACATGACCCTGCCTCCCCACCTCGGAGATGAAGAGGACAATTCTCCTGTCTCTATGAATTCAGCCTCCCCCTACCAACACCTCTCTCTTCTGCTGCTGAAACAAATTAGTGAAATAAAAATTACTTTTATCTTAAAGATCACTTTTGAAATCAAACAAAATCAGACATTTAATAAACATGTTTAAATCATACAAAAATATTCCTGGCTCTGAAAATGAGAAATGTTTTTCCATTCATCTGCCTTTCCCTTTCTTCACCTGTCTATCTGCTGCTTAGAGAGCTGGGGCATGCAGAAAACAATAAAACAAATGAAATTGCAACAAACCACAACACAAACAATCCTTATGTTTTTTTCCTAACCCAAGAAGATTTAAAGGCTCTGTGGCTTTGCATTTCCTGGCTTGCCTTGACTTTGCCTTTGGGGCTGGAGCTGAAGTGAAGAATTGATGGAAGGAAAGTCAAAAGGTTGAGTGAATGTTTATGGTGGCTGCCTGCATGGGAAAGGGCTGATGCAATGGGCTCCTGGTGTCTGGTGTGAGGATTTTGGTAGCCTTTACAAGAACAGGGGGCAATAACTGATAAGATCCTTCTCTAAGCAGTATTTGAAATGTACTGCTCCTCAGACAGGTAGGCAAATCAACATGGTGAGGAGGAAGATTGGGAGCATGCAGCTAGGTGCTGCTCTTCTCTCTGCCTTGCTCTCTGGACCATCGGCAAGTTGAATTGCCACCGTTTTTTTGGTTCCTTCTCTGCAAAACTGGAATGCTGCTACCGTGGTCATGGCTTTTTGTTAACATCTATTCAGCAGTTTTGAAGATGCGCGTCTCTTTATGTTTGTGAGTACTAGAAAACTATCTCGAGGGCATTTCCTGTTTGCAAGATGATAATCATGTCCTTGACTGAATTGATTCCAATGCTGGAGGCAAAGTGGTTTATTAGCCCGGCTGCACTTATTACTAACCTAATAGAGAGTTCCCTGAAGTTATTACTTTCATTAAAAATGATTTATTTCTTAGTGCAGACATTTAAATATATTACCTTCACCTTTTGGATGGAGAAAAAACTGCTGTGCTGGCTTTGTGCAAGGACAGCATGGCCTGCCCTGGTGGCAGGGAGCCGGGCAGCGAGCTGCTGCTCCCAAGCTGCTTCCAACTGCTCACTGCTGCTCCCTCAACCTACTGCCRCAGCGCTGGCGTGACCGCTCCCCATGTAACCCAGGTTAGAAGAGGTCCTCTCATCTGCATGCATGGCCTGGCCTGGCCCGTGCTAGCTGTGCACGCTGGTTATACCTGCAGAGCTGAAGAGGCAGGTAACCTCTGCTGGGGAGGTGGTGAGGAGCAGCTGGGGGGTAGTGATCCCTTGGGTGAGAGGGATGGGATGGGATGTGGGACTGCAACCAGACACAAAGGGTAAATTGCTGCGAACATTGTACCATGCTTATTTAACTGGAACCAACTTGGATACTGGTGCTCAGGGCAAAGGCACACAGCAGCCTGGTCCTTTGAAAGAGAGAAGTGTTTTATCCTGTATTGCATTTCTTGTATTTCCAGACTTCCCATGGAGCATTTCTCACCACTGGGGAGAGCTGTGAGGATGAGTTAAGCTGCATAGTATCCTGGAAGATGCGGAGAGCTATATAAGAGCTGGTGGTACTTATTGTTAGCCTTTGTACTGGACCTACTTAATTTCAAGAAAGCATTGATCTCTGATCCTGAGTCAGCACCCTGAGTGACTCCAAGCTGGGCTAAGGTGGACCTGTCCTGATACCTCCCTCTTGCCCTCTCCTGCTAGTTCTCAAGGCTGCTGACATCTGGGGAAAGYTCAGCCATGCGTCAGTGTCAAGCTCAACCTCTGCTGGTCACTCTAATTTCCAACTGCAAATTTAGAGGGTGGAAAAAAAGGTGTGAGAAGGAGATGTTTGCAGAGACAGCATGTCTGTTACTGATGRTGACATGAGTATTCATTAGAGTGTAATGATGAGAAAAGAGAAATAGCCCAACTGGCTAAATTAAAGCCAAGCTACAAAGGTTCCTTAGTCTGTTAAAAGGGAGATTAGAGTCAAGCATGAGTTTAAAAAAGTTCTAGGGAAGCTGAATTTGCTGGAAGGGCTTGAACTTGTTCATCAGCAATTTCTTGTCACAGATTTTCTGTTGAAGTGGTAAATGAAAATAATGATCTAATTCTTAAATCTGTGATAGGATTAGTGATACCTTCAGCATATTTATGTAATGGGTTTCAGAGGTTTAATTCAGAATATTATTCCCACTCTGAGTAACTGGCTCTCATTCATGTAAACAAAGCACAAGACAGACTAAGTAAGAAAATCTCTTTTATCTGGTAAATGGTTATTTTGCTGGTTTGGGAGTTGTCTCTCATTTCTCATGCCTCATAGTTTGGATAGAAAGGGAGGAGCTTTCCAACTCACATGGAAAGGAAAGAGATGTGGATCTTGGTCCATGTTCTGTGCTGCCACAAAGGCCCCAGGCCCCTGAGGGGACCTGCTGGGAAGAAGGCAGGGTGACAAAGTTAACTTGTCCTGATCCTCTTCTTTCCGACCTGTGCGTTTCAGGTAAATTTGACTTCCTGCTTCTCAGGGACAAAAGGGAGAGGAGACTGGAACCCAGTGGTGCAGGTGTTCGCTAATCTTCTATGACCCTAGTGGATAAAACAAGATTTATATGTCTGTCTTGGCAGCTTTATGTCAGTGATTTCCTCTCCAGTACCTAGTAAGAGATTCCCCCACAGAGGAGCAAAGCAGCTGTGGGCAGTGGGCAGGTCCATCGCCTTGAGCCAAGTCCAGTCTCGTCCAGGTCACAGCAGAAGTTGCTTATCTCAGTAAGTAACAGCTGTCCTGCGGCAGCGAGCTCAGCAGAGGAAAGAGTAACACTGCTTTACGTGGCTGCTGCATGCGGGTCATCTTTTTCCTTTTGGGGGAGGGGGGTATTTTCTTCTCTGATCCCTTCTCCATGAGCCTGACCATCAACCACTATGTGGAGCCTGTATCTGAAGGAAAACAAATGGGAGCTCGTGTTGTGTCTTTCCATGCTTTGAAAGGAGCTCCACTAGTCTCCATGGCACTGGCATTCTAACCCTGGTGCTTTAACTGGTTCTGCACTGGTTTGAGAATTACCATGCCATTTACCCCAGTACACTCCTGCCTCATCAAGAGAAGTATTTTATCACCATTTTGCCACTTTGTCACTTGTGTTTTAGCAGGGTATGCTTCTTTCATACAATAAGCAAGCAACCTGTGTTGGAAAAGTGCTAATAAGTGGAATAGGTACCTGCATAAACTGGATGGCTTGGGAGAGACTCTTTTCTGATGCTCTTTCCTGTGACTGACACTTGTTTTCCTGAAAGCAGCTGATATTCATTTTTATAAGTATTGGACAGAAGTCTCCCTGAAAGACTCTACTAAGAAAACACATTTGGCAGTTTCTTGGGCAACATGAATTAACAGCACAGGCACAAAATAGTACCAAAAGCTTGAACTGCATTTGAAAACCTGATGAGAAAAAGGTGAAGTTTGGGGTCTGGAGCAGGGCAGAGCCTCTGTTTCTCTAGAGCATCACTGTAGCAGTAGAACGGGACTGGTGTTCCCCCACAAGACACCTGCGTCTCAATGACCTGCGTGGTGCCCAACTGCTTTAGGAATGGATAACTAACAGGGCTGCTGCGTACTCCTGGGAGGCTGCGGTCCCACCCAGAATCCAATGACATCTCATGTCTGTGACCACTGAAGTGGTGCGGAATAAAGATGTCATCTCTTGAATTTAAGAGCAGGGGCATCCAGTCCTGCCCTCAGGACACCTCCTGATATGGGTGCCCTCCCCTTGTGGGTGGGTGGGAGCTGTGGCCTCCTGTGCTAACAGATGTTGGAGCCCTGTTGGGAGATGCTAATTGAGCACTGGTGACTCATTGCAGGGGGCAGTCTGCAGTTTGACCTCTGAAGTGACTGTTAGTCATTCTCAGGCCTCCTCTTCCCACACCTCTTAACCCTGAACTGAAGTCTAGTAAATGTTGGTGTGCTTTAAATCCTGCTGTTAAGAGGGGTGAGTTTTGCTCCTGTGTGATGTCTGTAGACTTTTTTTTTTTTTTTTCTCCTTTGGAGCAGGTCTCTGCTGATGTTTTTGTACAGCGATTCCAGAGGAAATATCTGGTTTGCACATTGCTCTATCAGTTCCGCTCAGTGCCTCAGCTGCATGCTCCCTTCTGGTTTTTAGGCTTCTAAGCTACCCTGAAGAGGAGGATGGATAAGGACTGCACGGAATATTTGGACAAAGGATTGCTGCATTTCTTTCTTAATAATCTTGCTCAATCAACAACAGCTGCTATAGTGTCTGTCAGCCTACCTGATACACTTCAGGATATTTCAAAAGTCCGTTTTTCCCCTGCACTACCCCTGCGGTAGTCTTGTGTAGTCATTCTGTTTTGTAGCTGTGGAAAAAGAAGCAGAACCCTGGTGGTTGTGGCCAGCCGGCGTGGCTAGAAGGAAATCGGGGAAAAGACTGGAGACTCCAGTTCTCTGCATCTGTCTGTCTTTCTGACACTAGTCCTCTTGCTTTTGCTTTATCAAACAATTGCTTTCCCCTTCTGTTATGTTTCTGTTGTTCGTTGGAGAAATGATGCCATTAAGTCAGAATGGTGGGAAAATGCTTTGATAGGAGGCATTCAGAGGGTGTGTGCATGGGTATGTGTATGTGCATGTCTTCCTTATTAAAAAAAAAAACAAAAAAACCCTCTGCGTATCCGGCAGCTTCCTTTAATTTCTTTCTTGCCTGCGAGAAAGAAATCTAGCCACACGTTTTTGGCAGCCGACCTCCTTTGTTTGCATTGATGTGACAACCTGCAGGGGGTTGTTCCAGGGCTGCCGTTTACCATCATTGTGATGACTGATCTCATTAGGAGCCAGTGGCTGTTTTGTGAACATGGTACCCCAGGCTTGCTTTTTCTACAGGAGAGTCGTGTGCTGGTCAGTATAGCCACTATCTTATATTGCAGAGAATGATGGCATATAGCCATCTGGATACACCCTGCCTTCCACTGGAGGTAGCCACCTGGCTTAGGGTGATGAATAAGAGCAACAGGCACAGTCTGCTTCAGCATTTTGACTACAGTTGTGCTCAGGAGTCCCTCTAAGAACAGGTGATCTTTCTCCCCAGATCTAGAGCAGCCCTAAATTTGGGCTACTCTAGAACCCTTTTAGGGAGGAAGACCACTTTTGGGTCTGGCTGTGATAGAGAGGGGCTTTGTTTTTCCCCCAGCATTAGCAAGGAACCGAGCTGAGGTGCAGGAACGCTTGTTGCCTTCTCTGTGGAACAACTGCTGCGTTGAGGAAGAGGAGAACAAGCGTGTTGTAAAGGCTGGGCTGAGCGGCTTGCTGTGGGATGCCTCTTTGCATTGGATTTGAGTAGTGGAGCCCCACATGCTTGTGCTGTGGTGTTTAGTTCTTTGCATGATTTTTGTCTTAAGCAGCTGTTGTGTTTGATCAAGCACTTCCTAGAAGCCCCTTCTTGGACATAGTTATGTGTTACATAAGATACCAAACAACGGATGTCCTTTAAGTTACGGGTCAGGTTGTCACCATGCCCCAAACAATGAAGTCAGCCACATGGTCTTCTAGGGAGTGAGGGATGGAGAGGGTGAGAAGGGAATCAATGGTGGCAGCTTTAGAGGAAATTGTCTTTTTATGTCACACAACTGTAGGCTTCAACGCTGGGACTTGGCAGCAAACAAGAATTCTGCTTCATTAAACTTGAGATTGCTCCCTTCCCAGGGGTGAGGAAAACAAACTATGGCCTATTCTTGGGGATTCTTACCTTAGGAAGAAGACTCTAGTTCACACCCTGACCTACCTGACATGGTCCAAATTTTTCCAATTCACCTTCACTTTTGATTTACTTTGATCCAAATCTTATTCTCCTGGCTACTGTTCTGACTTCTGCTCCCACCCAGTTGCTTCCCTGATGATGTTCTAGCTTGATTCTGCCCCAGAAGGAATTACTGTGTTATACAAGTGATATATGACCTGGTCAAACACACACACTCAGATGCAATGCTTAGCACAGTGACAGTCCAAACAACTCCAGGTCCCCGTACAGTTCTCAACAGTACTTTGTTACATGACCACATTCGCTGGTGCTAGCTCATATTGCTAACAACCCGAGCACAGACATGCAGTCTGTAGCCTAATAAAACTCTGGGGACCTTTTGAGTTTGAGGGACACTCTACCAATGCAGCATGTTATAAATGAAAGAGACACTGACTCCTTTCAGATTTCATGAAGCAAATTAGATGGGCAGTGTGAGACCTCCTATGACTCACCAGCTGGTCGGTCTTAGAAAGACTGAGACACTTTGCAAAGGGAGATGTCACTATATTCACCCCCCAGGTTTCATGCATGTAGCATCTATTGCATATAATAAAGCACTATGGCACAAATAAATACAAGATTGCTCACTGAAAACTCCATATGACAAAGTAATTTTCATGCCTTTTTTTTTTTTTTTAATTTTTCTTGGATGCTGTTTCTCATCTTCCAGCGGAGGGGAGAGAAGTCTGTTTGTTCAGCAGTCTGAAAAGCTTTGTGTGCATTTTCTGCTGCCATGTTGTTAAAGTTCAGAGTTTCTAGGTTAGAGCTGCCAGCTTCTCAATGTGATTCTTGTTCGAACTTCCAGAGTAGCCCACGCAGAGCTGGTTGGGCTCATCTGTGCAGTTCACAGCCCACAACCAACAGGCCCCATGTTTGCCCCTCTCCTTCCGTGATTCATACTTTGCAACAAAGGCAAGCCTAGTGCTCCCAACTTGAGTGTGTGAAGCCAGGTGGTACTGGGTTTTAGTTACATCAAAGAAGCTGTCTGTTTTTTTTGTTTGTTTATTTTTCTTCCTTGTAAGCACTCATTATTTCTGAAAATCAGGCATCTTTGTGGCAGTAGTCATAACTATCTAACACAGCATGCTAAATAGGGGAATTATTGTAGGAGTTCTCCAATTTTACAATTTTCCTATTTAAAGGAGTTTAGGGTTGCCTCAATTTTGTGACTCTTCCCTTTTATTTTTTTTAATCTGKTAGTGCTTCTCCAATGCACTGTTTACTAAAAGCTTGATTTTCTTCTTTGCTTTGATAAACACAGCATTTCTCATTTTGCTGTGGGGAGGCTTTTTTCCCCTACAGGTACTTATGAAATGCTCTTCTATGAAAAATGAAGAATTTTCAGCTGGGACTGCGCTCCAGTGACTGCAGGTTTAAGTGTGAGAAGTGAAGCCTGGTTTTTAATGATAAAAACCAAGTTAGTAAGTTTTAGTCCACATGTGCTTGCATTTTTATGCCCACCGGCCGGGGTGAATGCTAGCAAGGTTTCAGCGTGGTGGAGGTGCCTCTCAAAGGAGCAGCCTTCTGCGGTTCAGTAGAGATGTTGGTTCTTCCTCTCCTGCTGATCGCTCTGCAGGCGGTATATGGGTGAGCTGGTGGCCATATGYTATGGCCGTCCTGATGTTAGGCTGCCTGAGTGTGCTGGGGTTGAGGGCGTTCAGAGCAGGGCAGAGGAGTTCTAATGCTTTGGCCTTTCTGCAGCAGTTATTTCACAGTTTTCTTTGCTCCTCCCTTGGAAGACTCTGAAGCAGGCAGGATGAGGAGGGTCTGTTTGATTGAAGAAATATCCGCTTTGTTGGTTTGGAAGGCAGCCTCACATGAGGGTCATCCAGCTGTTACAGCTGTCACTGTCAACACATCTGTCTTCCCTCACAGTTAGGGAGAATAGGCTTCTTTAGCTGTCGTCATAGATGACTTTTTCTCTCTTCCAGCAACAGTCGGCCTTTGCAAAGCTCTAAATTAGCCTAGGAGGCCTGGGCTGGGTCCTCCTGCTCTGCTCACAACACTAGCTATTCAGCAGTCTGAATGCTCTCTCTATCCCAGCTGGTCCTCACTGCACCCTCATCAGCTGGCCTATTGATTTTATGCAGGGAAGAAAAAAGAAACCAGGGCAAAAAAGTAACTGCTTTCTGCCAAAGCAGCCCCTGGGGAATGCCAGTGCCGCTAGCCTGGGCTGTTCAGGAGGGGAAACTGGGGACTGAAAGGATGCCACGGGAAGTCTCCTCTCGGCACCCTACAGAGGAGGTTCCTTCGAGGGAAGATGGGGCTGCACGGTTTCCCTCTAATGGCTGCTTGGAAACTCCTGCACCCTCGTACCCTTCTGAGAGCCCTGGCACTGTTACCAGTTCCACTGCCTCTGGACTCTCCAAGGCTTTAGAAGCAGGCTGCAGCACTGCAAGTATTTACAGGTTCCCCCCTCCCTCTGACAGAGAGGGATGCCGGAATCTGTGCTGCCTCCCAACAGCTTAACTCAGTCCCATGTAGCAGATGTGAAGCAAAGTCCTAAATCTGGCTTCTACTTTTGGCAGGAGTGTGGGAAATCTCCCAGTGCTTCAAGATTTGAGGAAGGGCAATTTGGAAGTGAAAGCTGTGGATTGGGACACAGGAAAACTAGGTTGCATTCCTGATCTGATGAAGAATACACACATATCCTTGGACAAATAGCCTAATCTTTCTGCGCCTTAGTTTCCTGTTAGCAAATGATACTCCTTATCTTCCACCTCTCATCTCAGTAGAGGAAAGAGTTTGTCTTTTAATATGTATCTTATTACAGTTCTTTGTGCAGTGGCTGGGGCCCCTCTACCTTGATACAATAAATAATTGAATGTAGATTAAATGGTCTAATATAATCCTGCCCAGTGGTTACTAAAACACTTGAATGAAGTTCATTTGGAGCCTGTCTTTCCATTTCCTCATAAGGCTAGGACATGAAGTAATTAGATGTAGACATAGGTTGTTATTGTAGGAAAATGACAAAGATCAGTGGTTACTGGAAGGAATGGTTTTTATAATCTAGTTTAATGGTCATTTACCTTTCAGTGACCCTGGTGTCAGGCAAAATTGGCAGCTCTTTTATGAGGAATGTGCTCCCTCAATGGAGGCTTTTGCAAGCTGCTGCATTTTTGGCTCTAGCTTCACAGGAACTGGGAGAGCTGCTGCTGTAATGCAAGAGACTTTCTGTCTGCAAAGAGTGGCTGTAGACTTGTGCCAAAAGAAGTCCTTTTCACTGTCTTACTGCCACTGAATTGCCATTGAAACAGATCAGACAAGTTTCAAGCAATTCATTGCTTTTTGCTTCAGCCAAAGTTGCAACCTTCATATAGAGCGTCTTCTGTTGTCAGAGTGCTTCCTAGGAGTTTCTGTAAAAGGGGTTGTGTCACCTTGGAGTAGAAGGCAATAGAGTATTTTGCTGATGTAGTTCCCYAATCTCTGTTTAAATGCATTGAAGGAGCTGGTGGTTCTATTTGTAACCCCCACCCTGTAAGCTTCCTTCCTGCCTCATCAAAGATATGATTTCTATACATTTTGAAGTTTGCTCCTTTCTGTGATGATCATCTGCTCATTGCAAGTGCAGATCATTCAAGTTTCATGTGTTGACCATGATGCTCCTGCATCCCTCTCCACCAGGCGTTGGGAAATCCTCATGGTTTTATGCAGTAACGGATGCCTGTGGCCATAGAGAGGGAGACCGTGGTATGAGCTGTGTTGTGCTATCTAATAGTACCACCTACTTGTGGGCCTTGCCTTGTAAGGAGATGACCTAGGGCTTGGGAGGGCTGGCTTCAATAGAGGTTTCCAGGGTGACCTTGGCTAAGTCTTTCTTCTTCTTAACCTTACTTTCCCCAGTCTTAACTTTAAAGAAAACTTCCTATTTTTGATGAAGTAGTTKTTGTTGTTGTTGTTGTTTTAAGTACTATAAAGGTATGTGGCTGTGGTAGTGTCAAAAAAATAAGTTCAGTCATGTTCTACCTGGGGGTTCCTAAGAAATGCTATGAGACTTAAAGAGCTGTGTAGCTGTGGAAGAAGGATTTTCCAAAGCACCTCTGAGAATTGCATTGATGTGTGCTTCTGTCTTCTTCTAAACTCTCATCCTTATTCTGCTGCTCACACTCATTTGATTTTGCAAATGTGTTCCTTGCATCTAACTGTTCCCCTACGGGGCTGGCAAACAAGCCTAGCTACAGGAGTCATCACTTTACATGATATTATTTCTAAATTACTAAGATAAGGAGAGCAAAACAATGCAGCTTTGAGGGAGCGCCATCCATTTCAGGCTGCTTTGAATAACCACCAGCCTCATTTTACCATTAGTGGGTTCAATATGCTGTCACCGCAGTATAGCATGATAGATTCTTAGGTAATACCAAGTAGCAGTTGCCAGCACTCAAAATCCTGAGGTGGTTTGATGTACGTGGGTTCTGAACGGTTTTTAGTCCTATTGAGCTGCTGGGACCCTGCTGTGGTTCTTGTTTGCACAGAGAATCTTTTAGACCCCTTYGTATTCATCCTTCTTCCTCTTCACATTTGTCACTGTCTGAGTATTAGAGTGTTCTCCTTCTGCTACAAGAGAATGAATGGTCACATTCATTTCAATGGCAGTTTATTTTTGCAGGTATCAGGTTTGGATAGGGAATGTCCAGCTGAGATCAAAAGGATATTTGCATGGAAGCAGATGGTTTATATACTGCTTCTTGCTGAAGAAGAGCAAAATGACTCTCTTCAGTCCCTGAAATCTGAATCCATTGAAATCTGATGGAGTCTTTCCACTGACCTTTGTGGCCCCAGGATCACGTCCTAAATGAGTTGCTTTGAGTCTCTGGAAGCCTGAATTCATCTCTGGTGGGCTGGAAAATGTAACCTACTGTATGGGCTGTGTTATTCGCAAGAGCTTGGTCCTGTGTGTGTGCTAGTTGTGGATGCTTGGGAGAAGAATGAAGTCATTTTCTGTGCAGTAGTGGGGGTGGGAAAGGGAATTTTTCCCCCTTCCCCAGAAACTCAATAGCGTGACTTCCATGCAGACAGCTGTTGGGAACTGACCCCCTTCTGAAGCTTTGAGTTAAATTCGGTATTTCTTGTGCTGTGTTTCTTCTGATGTCATCTCTGATGAGTAAATGTC
Organism: Apteryx rowi; assembly: GCF_003343035.1. Classification (NCBI taxonomy): domain Eukaryota; kingdom Metazoa; phylum Chordata; class Aves; order Apterygiformes; family Apterygidae; genus Apteryx; species Apteryx rowi. The sequence continues at coordinate 1,467,543 of NW_020449418.1, forward strand.
CTGTCCACTAGTATGAACTAACAGGAAAGAGTGAGTATAGTAAGGCTGTGATTTACCCTAGTGGAAGTTTCTCTCCTTAAAGTTAGAAGAAGCATGGTCCTTGAAGCTTGAGAGAAACAGGTTGTGAGTGTGTTTGGCATAAATGTTTACAATTCATTGTTTAATGGTACTTATTAGTGACATCCAATCTTATTGTCACCAAATACTACCTCTTTCCTTATAGCTTGTGAAAAATGATRTTGTTTTTTCTTGAAATGATTCTTTCTTTCTCTGGGTAGCAATGGGTTATAACTGGGTAAAACAGCAGCTAACAAAAACATTCAGATTTATGCAGCATGATATAGGCATTTTCCATTCTCTGCTGGTCCTTAATCAGACTGAAAGAGAATCGACTGGGCATAGAGGGTATAAAATGAAGCGTGCAGGACCAGTTGATAGTTTCCTCTAGAGCCATTATTGATTGATTTGGACTCATTAGACTGTTTACAGTCAAGCCAGTAAAGAGCAGTAGCATGTTTTTGAATTAATGTCTAGCACCATAAAACTTCACAGTACTTCAGGCTTTATTTATCCATCTCCTAAKGTATACTCACCTTAGGAGAGGAAGAGTTGCCAGGTGGCTAAAGATGGGGAAGTAAGAAGGTAACAGCTCTGTCCTGCTCTTACACAAACATTCTTTGTGACCTTGGAGATAGCAGCACTTAAAGTAGATATGATTCAAATGTTTTACCCTATAAAGCCAGGATATTGCCATTTTGCTAGTTCATTGGTATCTACTGAGAGTCTCATAGATACCATGGTAACAAACAGTATGGAAATGCTGTAAGTAAAGGGAATGGAGTATTGCCCTATTTAAATTATCTGTATTTCACAGACACATGTTTCTTGATGGTGTGGCAAAAAGTTGCAACCTATTTTATAGCCTGGCTGTGGAAAACAGAAGCTTGCTACTTCTCTTCTACAGCTCGTTAACATTAGGAAGTGATTAAGTAACATACCAGGGGAGAGTCCAAAGGAGGAATGGCCAGAGTTGGCGTTCTCCATGCTTTTCCCACACACTGTCATTCTTACACTGCACTTCCTTTCTGCACATAATACTCTGTTATTTCCCCTCTGGAATGGTATCCTGCTACTGCTGCTTAATTAGCCCATGGCAAACTTGAGAGTGAACAAAAGTGAGCAATTAAATGCCTGTTCCTTCAGTGTGAGCCCTGTCAGAGAAGTGATTTATCAATGGCAGAGTTGAGTAGCACCTCCTTAGAAGGAAAATAAACCTATTAGCCTGTCTTAGCCTTCAGTGCTGGGGAGCTGTGTATCTGAGTTGCTCTTTGCAGGTATAAAGGGATGTCTTTGGTGCAGCAGGTTTTCCTGAAAGCTATGTCGCATAACTGTGCAGTTGTGGGATTATCTTCAGTTTCACTGGGTACAAAGATCACCATGGTCACCATTCAAGCAAGATAACCCGAGAAATTACTGAATTATGAATTATGTTAGTGCTTTTTCAGTGGGTGTGCACACAAATGTTTCTGAATCATTACAGACTGAGAAAAATAGGAAGAAGGCCTGAAAAGAGGAGCCAGAAAGCAGGGCTTTTTGTAGATTCCAGTCCAGATGAGGTCTGAATGAAGTTTGAAGGAACTCAGATTCCACAGTCAAGACCTTGCGAGCTGCTTTCRTGGAATCTCAGCCCTAATGCTCAAAATCTCTCCRTRCTTTCGTTGAGCAAAAAATCCTATAGGAAGAATCTTAGATATTTGCATGGTGRTGTAGTGGTGTCTTAACAAACTAAGGGAAGTTGGAGCCTTTTTGGTTTTGGGACTCAATTTCTTCTCAAAACAAGAGGGAGAATTCAGGCTGGAAAACTAAATATGAATTATTCTTGAGCAGAAAAATCCAGAGGATTTTGGAAAATACAGAATCAACATATGTCCTCTCTTTAAACCCCACCAAACTGCTTTGCCAACAGTTGTCTCTGTTGCTGTCCTAGCTCTCGAGCAGCTGCTCACAGAACTTGAAGACTTTCTGAGGATACTGGACAAGGAGAACTTGAGCAGCACGGCTGTTGTGAAAAAGAGTTTCCTCTCTGACCTTCTGCGGGTGTACACCAAGTCCAGCGGTATGTGGAGGGAAAACTAGAAATGAGTGATGGGCTCTTGTGAGAACTACTAAGGGGTCTTAAAGCAATATTTTCTTGGAGGTTGAGAGGGAGGGGAAACATGAAAATTAGAAGGAGAAAATGAAATGGAGATTATTTTTGCAGTGACTTCTAATTGTTTATGTAAAATTACTATGGCTATGTGTCCAGCTTTACAAGCAAAAGATTCCCAAGATTCCTGATCCTTTCTGTTTTTCTTGTTAAACCTTAAGTTTATTTAATCCACTCTGTAAGATACACAGGATGTACTGTTTGGCCAACTTAATATTTAAGTAGAAATTTTAACTTATGGAATTTCCTGGCTATACAGCATTTAATTTTCAGCTTGTTATTACTGCTTGGGGATTATTTGCACGTTGCCTCAACCTACATGTGTCCTTGCAAATGCACACAGCTGACACTTTTTGCATCTGTCTTCATGGAAAAACTTAGCAACATGAAAGTAGGGGGTAGATAAAGAGCTTGCTTTTCCCTTTGTTTGCAGGTGGTGATGAGGAATATATTTACATGAACAAAGTGACCATCAATAAGCAGCAGGGTGACCAAGAGAAACAAGACAAAGGTAGGGAACTGAAGATTAATGTTTGCCTCATATCTAATGGTACAATAAAGGCGCATGTGGTTAGATCCGTCTTTTACTGGGGTCAGTGGAGGCCTTTCCCAGAGCTCTGAGGACTGAGACAGTTGACCATGTGGAAGGACTGCCATTTTTGTTACATTCCCCTGGAAATCATGGTCCATGCAAACACTGTGAGGTTATTCCTGGAATTAGCCCTTTGGAGGGTGTTATTTTGGGATAAAAATGTTGCCTTCTCAGGCTTGCAGCTCCAGTGCCTGAAATATTTAAGGAAGTCCTGGTGTTTCTTTTGGCCATGAAACAGGTTGCCTCACCTCTTTAAGACTTCAAAACTGTCTGACTGACTAGCCCACAGGATCTGAGCTGTCATGACCTAGCAAGGCGGATTCCCAGGGTGTGCAGTCTGTACCCTTGCCATCTGTGCAGGCAGAGCAGCTGCATCTCCTGGGGGATGCTAGAATTCTGCAGTGCACAAGCCAAGAAATTAAACCTGGATAAAATATTAATTTCTAATGTATGTTCCCAGGTTTTGAATTTGTAACATGGTGAAGAATATCATAACTCTTTAAAAATGTCCTTTCTCTTTGATATTCATTGCAAATGTTTTTGGTAAATGTGTGTCAGTAATAATCTGGTTCTACACACTCTTTCATGCACACCTAGTCAGAGGTGGACCCTACCCCAAAGTTTCCAGTCTAAACAGACCAAACAGGAGAATGCATCAATACAGCCTGCAGTTGATGTGCTGGTCCTGCAATAGTCAGAATAGTTCCCTTTTTCAGAGTTGTGGTTTTTGTTTTTTGTTTGTTGTTGTTGTTTGTTTTTTTTTAAGCACCTACAGCTGAATTTAGGTTAACTTCAAACACTCTTGAAAACAGGATCTCCTCCCAGGTTACACCTACAGCCCCAGTGTGACCTCTAGGCGGGACCCTCTATGTAATGCTGTAACGCTCCATAACAGGATTGCACAGCCTGTTGGTAGCTCCTGGTAGCTGAGTAGTAACAGATATACTTCTTTAAATAGGTTCTCAGTTGTGTGGATAAAACAAGGCTTGCATACTGAAACTCAGGGACAAATTTCAGACAACTTATTTTTAGAGTTGCTTCTCTTATTTCAGACTTTTCGCTATCAAGGCCACGAGCCTACCCACTCAGGCACTCCCTGCGGGACCTGTTGCTTCTCTCTTTCTCTGTTTTCAGCAACCTCCTTAGTCCAAGTAAAACTCCTGAGTTAACTGGAAATGCTGAAGTCAGTCACACACATGCATGGGATCTCAGCCATAGTTACAGCTGGTTGTACAGCCCTGAGCCTTTCCCTGTAACTGGATGGAGAGGTCTGTGTGTGCCTGGTCAGCAGTGGGATCTGCAGGTTCAGGTTTAGCAGGTGGAGAGGGCCATAGTAACCACTGATGTTATGGGGTGTGATACAGATCCCCCAGTGACTTTACAGCCCCCCCTCTCGCACTCCCTTTATCCACCATAGTTCTGTGCGCTTCACTTCACCTAAATCCTATGGTGGGATCTCATGATGACACTCCTGTGGCTGAGATCATCTGGGCATCTCATTCCCTGCAGAGTTTCTTCACTGCTGTATAGGTGCTCTAGCAACACAGGATGAAATGCTTCCTGAAATGATAATACATTCAGCTCCAAGAGTTCCCCCAAAACCTTAAAAATGCTATTACTGCAAAAAAGCATATTTCACTGCTTACTGTGTCTACTTTTGATTCTATCAGTAAGGATACAAGCTGAACAGCTCAGCTCTTTTGAGATGTCTCTTTATGGCACAGTAGCTGAATTCATTGCAGTGAGTGATGAAGGCACTTACTTGAGAAATACAGCAAGTCTCTATGCTGCAAGTCCATGGGTTTCTTCAGCGAGCCAAATGCTATCTGCCTTCTGGAAGTCACTGCAGAGGCAGGAGTCTGGGAGGTGGGACTGTCTGTGTAGTGTAGGGCTCCTGGTGGCACACACCATGATCCTTTTAGCTCAGATACTGGGAATGATGCACTTTGACGAGGAGCAGAGAGCACAAACAAATAACAAAATTAATACAGATGTGAATTTTGGCAATCATTTTGTCTTTTTTTCTCCTTCCTTCTCTCTTCTAAACACTCTCCAAATTACAGGGTTTAGGGAGACGTTTTTATCGGAAAATACTTGGAAAGTGTTAATGCTTGTCTAGGAAAAAATACTTCCCCCCCCCCCAATAAGGTAATAGTTTTGTGCTATGTGGTGCAGATGTGCCTAGCTGCAGAAAGAAGGGATATGTACAACACACGTGTAGACTCTTCATACCAAAAACATGCATTAGGTGCTTGTCCTCTGTTGCTGGGTGCTGGACACAGTGAGAGCTGCCCTCTCTAACCTCAGAACAGAAAACCCTGTACCATCTCCCAGGGGTCTTGTTAGGAAGAAGGTTAAAGGTGTGGTTCTTGCCATACAAAGTCCAACAATCAAAGCTCCATCACATCCTGCTTTGCTCCTCAGCTGGACTGTGTGGGCATGAGTCTATGGAGGTGGGATGGTTTCCAGCAGGCTGAGGACTGAAGCTGTGGTCTCTGTCCCATGCTGAGAAGATTGGTGGGAGGAGGGGGAACTGTTGGTACAGAAAGCAAACAGCCTTTTGCTGGTGCAGTAAGGTTCAGTGAGATGATTGCTAGGTGTACTGGGGAGTGATGAACAGATGGCCACCAGTTGCAAAGGTTTTGGCAGTAGTTAACACTGCTGCAATAGTTTCTCTTCTGCAGAGCTGAGCATGGGAGGTTTTGCCTGGGGCAGAAGGATACACATTGGCCTGACAGTTTCTCTCTGCTGGAGAAGCCCTTTGAAAGTGCCCTGTGTGCACAATTGTGAGTGTGGAGATAACCCTCTCTTGGGGAATAGCCCACTGGGGCTTTAGGAAATCTCAGCCTTGCTTCTGATCTTTCCAAAAACAACAATGGCCTCATCTGCTATTGATGGAAGATGTCTGCCCTGAGAGAATCTTCTTCCTGGTCCCTTACAGAGAAGGCCAACGTCTGACAGCAGCCAGTAGATACAACTCTGTCTGTGTAGCGTATTTTGGTAGGTGCATCTCCTCATGAAGCAAAGAAACACTGTCTGGTAGGGCTGATGAACAGTCTGTGTCCTACACTCACCTGCCTTAATATCAATTTGAACTTTACAAGATACCCAGCAGTCCTACTTGCAGGGTGCAAACAGCTATGTTCAGTTGGCTTCTGTTGATCCATGGGTCTCTGTGACCTCCTGGCTTACCGAAGTTAGCCAGCACTGGAAGACCAGGAGACCTGCATCACAGGGAGCAATCTGTCACAAGAGACATGCTTTAACTTCTTGTGCCGTCAGGCCAGGAGCTCATTGCAGGACAGAAGGGCAGAGCTGTCATTGTGGCTTCCAAGTCCCAGACTTGAACAAAGTAATGTGGTTTCCAACTTCTATTTTTAAAGCCCAAAAATATGCAGCAAAGTTTATGCCAGCGCCTTCTGAGCACAGTGGTAACTGCTGCTGGGCATTGCATGGTGCCTTGGCTATTTTTGTGTGTACAAGGAATGTGGCTGAAGTGTTAGCAGGTGACTAAAGGAATTAGAGCATCAGCTGAGTGTGGGTTTTGGACCTAATTCCCATGCTTAACTTACTGCATTTGTGATACCTGAATATCCTGGCAAATATTTTGGAAGAAATGAAGCTAAGAAACCCTATCTGTAAAAGGGGACTTCCCTACTGCATAGGATAATGCCTTCAAAGTCCTAAATTTTTCAGCAGTTTGGTGCCTCACTCTTCTTGTTCCTGAGTATTGTTGTATTGCACTGTCTCTGAGGTCATGAAATTTGGAAACTTGTCTGAGGCCACCCAGGAATTTTCTGGTGCTGAAAGAGGGACTGAGCACAAGCTTTCTGCGCCTTAGATTAACCCTTCAGCCACTGAATCATTCTGCCTTCAGCTGCTTGGAAAATCTGACTTTCCAGAGCCAGGCTTGGATAGCCTGGGGCAGTTCTGCGGCCACACACCCTTTCAGATGTTTGGCCTATGCTGCTTTAAAAGCATCTCGTCTTCAGCTAGTAGGTTCACTAGCTATTAAATTACAGTTCTTGGCTGATCTTGAACTCATTTTGCAGCCCAGTTATGCAGCAGCCATTGCAGTTCACACTGGGAGCCGAGTGGTGTTAGCTCCAGTTTTCTGGAAAGGCAGTGGAGGTGGGGAGAGCTAGAGATTTGTCTGGTCACAACAATAAGTGTCAGAGCTGAGCAAGGACTAAAATGCTGAAGACTTCCAAATACTGTCTGCTATCTTCCCACTAGGTAACACTGTTTCTCAAGATCCTTTAAAGTTTCAGCAAGTCAATGCGAAAGTTTAATTCTTCAGCTATGGCTCACTTAATGAGGTTACAAATTCAACAGACACTTCTTATCGTACAAACCAAATCTACTCCTCCCATTGCAGCATTGGGCAGACTGTGTAAGCAAACGCCTCTGAGGAAGGAACTCTGTCCAGTTTCACTTTTGAAGATCAAGTCACACTTTGCACTGCGTTCAGTGGTGCACTGCTAAACATCATAGGGCATCTCACTTTCAGAGGTGCTTGGAGTGGTGCTGGGAGTGTGCCTGCAAGTTAACCACATATAGCACAGAAATAAGAGGGAGGCATTTAGAACTGCCCAACATTAGTCCGTGTCATTGCCACTCATGATATTTTTGAGGGAGGGGAGGGGGTCGCCCTCTGTAAGACATTCTGGGCTTCACAGTTTTCCTTTCAGAAGGAAAAATATGCCTAAAAAATAGAGGCTGGTTCTTTTGCTGGATCTGCTAGTGCAACATTTCTGGATACAGCCTGAAATGACATGGTTGCTCTGCTGCTCTGTCTGTAATTATCACCCTGCTTCTGACTTAAATAGCACCTGCACAGCACTGGGCAGCAAGTGCTTTGCTGGGAAATGCCACATGTCATTGTTATAATTATTTCTGTCTTGCAGCGCTGGATCGGAGAGACTCCTTGACCAATGGAGACTTGGGATTGCATTCGTCCCCTCCTCAGAAGAGCCTGCCAGACCTCCCCCCTCCAAAGGTATGTTTTATAACTCCTTTCCTTTTCACTGCCTAGCCCTTAGTCTAGGAATTTGAACCTCTGAAGGCTTCAGGGCCTTTTTTATTATGTAGTATGCAGCRTGGCTATTTGGGCAAAGCTCTGCCTGCTGTATATTAGTGAGACAAATATTCCTGGTGAGTTTTTTTAAAAAAAAACAAAAAAACAATGAAGGTCCATCCAGTGTATGGGTTTCCTGGAACACGTCTCTTCCTTTCCCCACCTGTACTTTTTGTCATTACAAAAGATGTAGATCTCTGTGCCTAGTGCAGACCATGAGGATGGCTGGCAGCCCAGGCAGTGTGACTGTGCTCAGCGGCAGCTGGACATCCAAAAATCCCTTTTGTTCCCAAAGCTTATGCACAAACTGGCCAGAGAGATCATGTGCAGCACTTCTGGGAGCCTTGGGATTCCTGTGCGTGTGCAAGAGAACTGTGCAAAACAGTCTGTGTTCCCAACCAGAGAAACCCAGACTAGTAATACAGTGATCCAGGCTCAAATAACAAAGAGGATTTTGTTTTCAGTTTTTTGAAATCATCACAAATGTGATGTTGGCTCTTCATTGCTGCTTTGCAAATCTCCCAGAAGCGTAAAAGCAGCAGCTATAGTTTGTCTGCCTGGCATGACCTTACAAGGGCCAGAAATCCTTAAGCTCTAGGGCGGTGGGGTGATACCCATGCAATGTCAAGTTTTCCCTTACTTGCAGAATATTGCGCAGTTTGGTTGTTAGCAGGGAAGATCAGGGTTGCTTTCAGTTGCAGCATCTGGCATTTCCTGTGCTTTGAGTGACTGTGCCAGGCATTACACCCGTTGTTTTCCCYGCCTGGCCGTTGCACAGCCATGCGGATCTGCAAGGAGGGAGCCCCAGTGACTGATCTGGGGAGGGTGTTGGACCCTCAGCCTATATCATTCCTCTTCATTGGTCTGCCATGCCCTGGCTGAGTGTAGTGCACAGTGGCTGGAGAACAGCAGCATGGGGACTGGGTTATACAGCATTACAGAGCCTATTTTCCTGCTTTCTTTTAATGCTCCTTGCCTGTGTGAAAGACAAACTGCATTGCATTTCAGCTCCCCTAAGGCCTGCTGCAAAAAGCTGCAAGCAAAGTAGCTTTAGATTTTTCCATAGGGCAGTTAAATCTAATCAGGGTACAGTTCAACATGATCAGCTTTCAGTGGGATTTTGCTTTTGTGCTAGAAAGCCAGCCTGGATATTCTCAAGAGACACTAGACAGGAGCAGGGGGATGATTTACTGTTCAGTGGTTGATTAGACATGGGAATCACAGTAGTTGGGATTCCTTGATGTAAACGGAAAGGAGAGCATGAAGCCTCATAGGGAGGAGGTGAGGAGGAGAAAGGGATGGTGCATTCAGGAGCCTTTGAGGACAGTCTGCTGCTCTCCTGGGAAGGAGGACTTGGAGGTGAGGCCCCAGGAGTACTGTACAGAAGGAGCTGGGTGGCTCAGTTGGTGTTAGCTAGAGGTGCTGGGAAAATGAAGGAGTAGGGCTGGACTAGCGCAGCAGCGCCTCAGATGCAGCGCAGTTGTCTGCAGGGAGCTGTTCCAGCTCCCAGGGAGGCTCCTACCCACGCGGCAGGGTTGGAAATGCAGAGCTGGAGCAGGAGTCGCCTGGGAGCAGTGGTGGGAGCAGGAATTGCGTTTTACATTGCATTCCTCAAAGCCTGAGAAGGGCGATGGGCTGTGACAGGGAGGTGGGTGGAAGGGACCACAGCGTGGGCTATCGGAGCAGCCCCTGCAAGCAGAGAAATGTGCCTGGCTACCAGCGAGCAGACGCAGCTCTCGTCGGGCAGCCGGTGCTGGGAGCGGAGCTGCCACAGCTGCGTTGCTGAGGCAGGAACCGTTGGCTCCCGCTGTGGGAAACTGCGAGGCGGCGCCTCCTGCTTATTCAGTGGAACGAGCACAGGAATGCACTGCAGGCTGGCACGGTGCAGGCCTGGGAAAGGTGGCAGCCTCCTGCCTCTCCCAGGTATGTCCCAACTTCTGCTTGATCAAGCCCAGGACAAGGGCACCAGCACAATTCTCACCTCTCTCCGCTGGTTCAAACCAAGCACCAAAGTGCATGTCCTTGCAAGGGAAGGAAAGGAATAATGTCAGTAACAGACCTGCCCTGTCCCTCTTGCAGGCACCAGTGACCTCAAAGGAACGAGGATGATACCAGGATGATGGTTTCTTTCTCTATCTTCTTACCTGTGTCATCTTAATTAAATTCAATCTGTGCCTCAARAGAAGCCAGTCCTTGGAAGAGCAGAGTTATCTGAGCACAAAAGCATGGTGCTCTTCCAGGGCACGTTCATGTGCTGCTTCTCTGCCTTGAACATGTGTGGCCTCTGCTGGATTTCTGAGAGCCAGTGCATCCAGATGGATAAGGAACATGCAAGGGAGTGACTAAGTCTGAAGCGCATGGTAGGAGCAGGCAGAGAGCTGACCCCACCACCTAGCACAGCAGAGTGTGTCAGTACTTACCAGGCCCCAGGATATCTCCGGCACATCTGCTTCTGCAAGCTGTACTGGAGCCGGGTGTCAAGGTGGCTGCTGCTCTTGTGGGGCAGCCTCTTCCCCAGTCCAACATCTGACTGATACTGAACTTTGAAAACAAAACTTGCAGCAAAATCAGAAAATTAAAAACACTTTCTTCAAACGCTGTCCTGGGAAAGGGAATGACTGAGCTAGTTAGACTCCTAAATGCACTGCAGAGAATGCTTTCTTGGGGAGACATTGAGCAGCCCAGGGTCTGAAGAGTTTTCTCCAAACAGTTCAGCTCTTAGATGTCCCCTGCCCCATTCCAGGGGTCAGTTCTCCTTGGATACCTGATTTGCTGATGTTTTTTAGCCTCCTCTGAGAGCTCCTGTTCTGAAAATCTGGCCACAAGTGTTGGATATCATGGGATGACTCTAACACACCTGTTATCTTTCCAATATGGCAATCAGGAAGTCAAATAAGAGGACTGGAAGAAAACAGTCCTGGATGACAGCCGAGAAGCTTAGCTAAGTCATTCCTCTGCTCCAAGGCAATCTGCCTATACTGGGAACTACCTTTTCCCCACCGCTGACTGCTGGAACTAACTTCATTTGAATAAAAAAATCGAGTACCTGCGAACTGTGAGCATCTGAGGAGTCTCAGCGATCTGTTGGCAGCAAAGATATCTAAATACTCTGATGTACTTAAATATTTCAAGGAGTGTGCCTGGGGAGAGCTTTAATGTGGTCCCAGTTAGCCTGTGGAAACCACTGCTGTGGGGAAACGAATCTTCCCTGTCCATCTTTGCTGCTCCAGGTTCAGGCAGGATCAATGTCCATCTAGGTTGTGGGGATGAGAGAGTGCAAATTCTTGCCAGGAGGTGGGGAGAGGACCTGAAAAATGTATATATTAACTCTATGGAGTTTTCTGTTGCTCGGCAATGTTAAGGCAGTAGAAGGTTTTTGAAGGGTTCTCTGATGTGGTATTTCAGTTGCTGGCAACTGGGCCTGTGCTCTGGTAGAACAGGATTAATTTCTTCAATTTTTGATTTAAACAAGTGTTAGCCAAGCATGCTCAAAGGTGAACTACAGAGTTAGATTGGGGTCTTCTGCCCAGCCTGGGGTGAAGGACGGTGAAGTGTCATAGTGCCTTGGAAAGTGCCTGCCAGTAAAAACCCCAGAAGTATGACTTGATTATTTTAAGTGTCTGTGTGTGTGAGAGAGAGACAGAGAGAGAACAGCAAAAAAGTGGAATGCAATTACAAGGAATGGAAACTGTGTCATTGGGATTTAGGATTTTGTCATTGGGATTTTCAGTCAGAAGAGTCAATGACTAGAGAGTGCTGCTCTTCTTCTTCTAAAGGCTCCGAGTTTAATGGAGTGAGACCAGTGAAACTTGGTCTTCTGAAACTTATCCCACTGAAGTCCTCAGACCGGGGCTGGGGAAGTTGCTTGTCTAGTGAAAAGGAGACACTGCGTAAGTCTGAATGTGATGGAGGTGTTTGGACCCAGGGGACTTTTGAGTGGCTGTCAGATTCCTGTGGTGTTGCTTTACATTTCCCTTTYGAGGCGCAGGGGAAGTTTGGTGATGAAGCTCTACAGAAAGAACTGTCTCCTGTGTTCACCGACCCCAACAGTTGCCTGTGTGCTTGGGTACCATAGAGGGTGGCCTGGCTGGATCTTGGTGTTTCTGCATTTCTTTGATATTGTCCCAGAGCTGCCTTTAAACAATGAGTCCCTTGGGCTATGGCTCAGACCTTGATGTTCTTTCGTTCTCCTGTAGCCCTGACAGCTCTGCTGCTTTCCCTAGCCGTCCGCTGAGAAAGTCACGCGGCACGGATGCTGGACTCCCGGGATCATTTCCTTACAGCTCACGCAATATTTATTTGCATGCTCTCTTGTGCCTTAATGTAACAGGCAAATGTTCTGTGAGGACCATACTGGGTTAGATAACGCAGCACATACGCTTTGGCCTAAGTGAGAGACAAAAGAAGTCCACGCCTTTAGGGAAAGAGAAGAGAAAAAAATAACTCCTGGGGCAGCTGAGGCGCAGTCCCACCTAGTCCCTGTTGGTTTCCATTGTCTGTAGGAAACAACGAGCAGCCCCTTCCCCCCACCCCTTCCCTGACACTTGTTGGACGGTGTCAAAAAACCCACAGCATTTCTTTGTGTAGGCAGTTTGTTTATGGCTGCAATACAATGTGAGCTGGCTGCACACACGAGACTGCCACAGATGGCAATTACAGACAGATTCCCTGGCCAAGAAAGGGGTTTAGTAAAGCTTTGGAGTGGCTGGGTTTGTTTTTGTTTCTTTAGCACATTAGGGTAAGTTCTTAAGCCTTTTAAGTATTTGGAGGCAAGTGGTTTCCGACAATGTGTCCTACGTGGCTCTGGAAAGCAAGCTGAAAGTCTGCTCACAGTGTCTGGCAGTCCCATGCAGAAAGGAGTTTCCTTGCAAGATTCTTGCAGTTTGCAAGGCTGGCGGAGCCACATGCAGCTCGCGGATGGGGGAATGGAGGGGTGAGTGGTTTTGGCTGGAGCTGCGTTTGAGGTGTGCTCAGCATACCAAAGTCCCATGGGCTCAGCCTGCATCCCCTTCACGGGCAGTTATTGACCAGAAAATCTTTTCTGTCAAAGCTTCCTTGCTCCTTCTGGTAGGGCAGCAATACCTTTTGGTAGCAACATGCTGGGCAGGAGGGACAGCTTTGAACCTGCATTTGATGGTGCTGGCATGACCTGCAAAGGGACCGATCCTGCCTTAGATGGCTCCATATCTTGGTGATGCTGGTGCCCAACTAGCCCCTCTTCTCCAGGGCACCCGGAGCAACTGTGGGGTAGCCAGGAAGGAGCATGTATGCTCCATGGCCTTCAAAGGGTTTAATGAAATCTTGATCAGAATCCAGTTCAAGCGCCTGTGAGCCAGATCCTACTGTTATCTGATGACTGAGGGAATGATTTTAACTGGGTGATGAGAGGGTAACCTCACTGGGGAATGGTAGGGACAGTACGGTCAGGTGGTGATGGGTGAGACATGATGCCACTGCATAGTTTGGGAACAGCATAATCTGTGGGCTCATCCTGCTGTGATCTCCGATTCTACTGTCTCACATTTGACAGCCATGTGAATTACTTGAAAAGTAAAAAGCTTGTTTCTTAGCTTCTCCTTTTTTTCTTGTGCGCTGGTATTTCTAAAGGATCAAGGCACTGTTTTTCCTGCCAGCTCTTGCTTGAGTTTAGGGAGGGGCTTGGCAGGCACCACAGGGGTTTTCCAGCTCTGGACTCTTTTCAAAGGCTTATTTTCCATCAGTGTTGTTTATCTATTTCCTTCATTTTTTGCTCAGAGCACAATTAAAGATTCCTGATATAGTTTCTAAAACAGAGATTTTTAGCTGCTGGTTTGCTACTAGCCGGGAACTCCAAGATACAGTGATTGCTCAGGCTATAACTTCAACATAGCCAGGATTGCACCAAAAATCTGCAGTTCTGATTCCCTCTTAACATTCTCCATAGTGTAGAACATTGTCCCCAGTTGAGTAGCTTAGAAGGAATCTGTACAATAGGAATACCTCCCTTTCTCATGGCAAGGCCCATGGGTTAGAATTGCTGCTTATTGGGAAACATTCAAGTTGATCCTCCCAGGGTTTTCAGAAAAATTAAAGAAAATAATATTTATGGCACAGTTATATAGTAGCTGCCAAGCTCCTTTATGCTTAAACTACCTGCATATTGGAAACCTTCACCAATCTAGTATTCAGTACTCTTTCTTCCCTTACATCTCAACCTGTTCACATAAAAATGCTGATGTGCACATCTAAAAGGTCTCATCTGCTAGGATGCATCTTGATGCTTAAAAAAAAAAAAAAGCCCCATTGTTTTCAAGCATCTATCTTTATCTAAAATCACACTTCTCTTATTTATTTGCTCTGCAGATTCCTGAAACAAAACAGCCTTTGGTCCCCAAGATCGAATCCCCAGAAGGATATTATGAAGAGGCTGAGCCATATGACGTCTCTGTAAATGGTATACCACAGCTAACTGTCTGGGGGGGTTGTGTGGGATAGAGAACTTGAGCTTTATGAGAACCAGTACACAAAAGTGCATACAATTCTTACAGCTTGTGTGACAAGTTTATTTACTGATGTTGGTCATACTTAATATTACAGATCTAATGTTAGTTGGAAAGAAAAGACTAGTGAATCACTCAAAGTTTTAAGCTTCCTGCACAAATAAGTAGTATATCTGGGTTAACACAACATCACTGTAAAATATTGCAAGCAATTGTGGATTCTTTTTGCCTTGATGTTTTTCTAGAAGACAAGCTTTAGTCAAATGCAGGAATACTTAGGATTTTCTTTTTAGGAGTGATTGGTGAAATGCTGGTGGCTTGCATTTATGTGCTACTGGTCTAATGGTCCCTTTGGGGCTCAAAATCTATGAATCTGTTGATCTGTTGGAATTAATAGCAGTTTTTATAATTGATTATTTATTAAAACAACTATGTCTCTTTTGATAGTTTATTAACCATCTGTAAACTGGTTTCAGAAGCCATACTTTATGAAAGGGGACAGTGTGCATGCTGTTACACTCCTTCTGTACACACTTGCTCATCATCCTGTCTGCAGCTGCCAGTCATGTCTCTAGCAGCATCACTAACTTCTGTCACCTGTGCATTCCCCATCCTCTTCAGGAGGTTAATGCATGTGGCTTGAGTTCACAGATGCTCACTCCTTAAGCTTTATTCATGCATCCTTTTTTTGTTCAATACCCCTTATGTGAAATTATCACCCTCTGATGTGACAGCAGAGCTGATCTTGTCATCACTGTAGAATCCATTTGAGTGTGAATGTGAGAGATTATATCACTTTTCTGGAAAAGTAGATCCCTGGTCACCAGCCTTGTCTGCAGCAGAGTAGGAAGCATTCATGTGCACAGCGCAGGGGCAGATTGGAGTGGGGAGGCGGGCAGAGAACGGAGAGTTAAGGAGGAAGGTAGGTTTGGGTCTAAACTCCTGGCTCTTGTGTCTGAGCTGTTTGTGAGAGAAGTGGAGTCCTCTCCGGCCCCAGTAGGCAATGCTGGGTTTTAAAGTTCCCTGACAGAAGCTCTGGTGGTGCCACTGCTGGAAATCACATGGGGTTAATTTATCTTAATGGCCATTACTGCAGTGTATGTACCTTGCACATAGGGACAGCTTGTAGCTCAGTGTAGGTCACTGTTCTTGTGAAGGCTTAGGAGTCATAATGCTAAGCAAAAAAAAGCAATGTAGAAATAACTTCACTTTCCTGAACCATCCCATTTTGGCAGCAGCTAAATTACAGTGGTGAACAGGAAGATTGCTGCTGGTTTGGGTGAGAAAAGGTGGAGACGCGTCACGGCCAGGGTGAAACATGCTGGTTGGTGCAGAGGAGAGGCTGAGCTGGAGCTTGCCGCCCCCCAGGTCTGCCACGTGCAGTTACACGCCAGCTTGGCTTTGCCAAAATGGTCTGAGCTGTTTTACTAAGGGGGACGTGGGGCAAGGCTGTGACTAGCAGCAGGGCAGGCAGGGCTGAAGCCTTCCTGCAGCCAGAGCAGCACATGTTGCTGCAGCCTCACTCTCTGGGGTTTTCCAGTTGCCTGCAATGTAAGATAAATTGCCTTTTTTTTTTTTCCCCTGCTGCATGTTGGAAAGAGGATAATACAACTAAGCTAAGAACTGTGACATGTAAAGGCATACACCGGATTAGCTGGGGTACAAAGACGGATCTATGGGCTGGGTAACCCTGGTTACGTTATCTAGGCAGCTCCATAAACTCGCATTGTATTGAAAGTCTTAGCTGGCAGGAGTGATAAACTGGAGCCCGGCTTAAACCTCTGTTTTTTTTCTTGGTAACCTGCTGCTCAGAGATGCACATATACCTACCGTTCACTGAAATCCAGACCAGTTAGATGCCTAAAGAACTGAGAGATCAGAGCCCTGCAAGCGTGGTAGAAAAAGCCCAAATTATGGGAATGCTGTCAAAATGAGGTAATTTTGGGTGCTGATGGTGCTGCCTGTGGCTGCTATTAATAGTTGTTTGACCAGCTGGCTTAGTGTGTTACAAGTATAAATATGCAGTGTGATGCTCCTTATCATGAGTAAAAGTACTATAAGCTGACCTTACAGTCCCCTTGGTGTGGTGTTAATAGCGGTCTTAGGCAGAGGCACTCCCTTTGCTCTGCATCTGCTGCTGACTGTATTTTAAATGAGGTTATTGTGATAAAGCCAAACAGTGATGAGTAGGACCCAGGAGCAGAATCTGGGAGCTGGTAGGAAGAAAAACATCAGGGAACGGTGTGTGCTGGCTTCCTGTTCCCCCTGGTTTTAGAGCCCTTCACTGGTATATCTCAGGCCCCACACAACTGCCCACCAGGGGATCCTCCTCTCGTTTACCACGAAGGGGGCAGGATCTGAATGCTACTCCCTATTCTCCAGCTGGAAACAGTGATAGCTACCTGTCTCAAGGGTGGAAACAAATCCCGGCATGAAACGAGAGCCCTGTTATATCTGRCTGCTGCTCTGGACTGTGTTTTAAGGCTTAGTTAAGTGAAATCCTTTAATTTCCAAGCCCGATTTCTCCTATCCAGTGAATGCCAGGCACCGCTGGATGCTAGGTGCAGCCCTGAGCAGTACTACAGCAGTAAAAAGAGATATGAGCCTCTAAAGCAAACAACTGGAAACGTGCAAGTTCAGACAGTCCCTCACTGCCAAAGTGTGTGGTGTCTTTACCCTCCTATTAAATGCTAAACCACAGGTCCCTTCTGCAGGTCTCAGCAGGTCCCTTCTTCCGCACAAAACCACCCTGTGTATTATCATGCAGCCTCCTTTTAAGGTGATTTGTGCGAGAAGGAAAAAGGCATTGTGTTGCTAAGAGTCTCCATGTTTTTTTGGTAAAATCAAGTTTGGAGTGATTCCTTGGGGTGAATGGGAAAAAGGACTAGGCAAAGACAGAGCCACAGTGATGTGAGAGGAGCAGGCAGCAGAGCGGTGCAGGGGGGGACAGGCAGTGGTATTGTGAAGCAGTTGGTRCCCCTGTTTGACTCAAGAAATCAGAGCTCAAATCCGCATGGCACGTGGGTCAAACCTGTAGGTCTTGGTTCTGCCCATTTGCCACTGGTTTAACACGTACAAATCTGAAATCTCTATCCTTCCCCCCTCACCTTATTAGATGGTAACAGCACCCCTTGCCTGTCTTATGTGAAGTGATGCTTGTTGCTACCAACCGCTCTGAGATCTTAGTGTGACTGATGCTATTAAATATGGGTTTGCCCAGACCTTTTCTAGCCAAATATGCTAAAATATGACCCCCATCCAAGCTCTCTTTGCTTCCCCCGCATCTCCCTGCCCTGCAAGTTGAGTCAGAAAGAGTCAGGCAGTCTGGGGAGCTGCTCCTGGCATCTCTAGCAGAGCTAGTGTGAGTCTTGGAAGACACACGTGTATCTCCAAACAAATGGACATAGTAAAATCAAACAAAAATAGGAACATTAGTAAAATTAGTGAATGTGCTGCCAAGAAAGGACATCAAAGCAACCCTCCAGATGGGCTGAGGAGATAGAAGAGTTGTACAGCATCGGAGGTGGGACTGCAAAACAGTATAACAAACCAGGTTGAGTTAATTAAAATGAACCAGGGCAGGCAAGACTGGGTCTTGGGGTCCCTCTTTCATCATCAGGATTCCCGCCTCTCCACTGAGGATGCCTCTGCCTTTTTTTTTTCCAGCTTCAGCAATTGCTGCTGCTTCCCTTTTCTCCTGGGCTGAAACATGTTAAACAGTTATCATTCTTTTCCTGTGCTGTATTTGCATAATTGAAGGGTGTGATAAGAAACAGAGTGAAAATGCAAGGGGCAACGTGACTGCTGACTGAACAATAATTATTCCAACTGAAAAAGTTCATCTGCCCTGTCTGATTTGAATTACCACGATAATCATTTTCCTTGTTCAAAGGAGCTGGTTGAAAATGTCTCCTGGTCCCTCGTCACTCTTTGAAGTTTCATTGTACAGCATGCTCCCTTCATTGACACAGGGGATGGGAGCGGGGGCCTGAACGAGACTGACTCACTTGTTCTTCATATGTGTTTATCTGTGGCTTTCTCTTTGTCTCCCTTTCTCTTTGCTTTTGACTGTGCAGGTCTTTTTGGTAGGCTTGCTGCGGCTGGACCGAGGCCAGGGTTGCAGGTTACTGAGGGAGTTATTTATGCCACAATAACGATGGGTATGGCATGTTTTCAAAACCTGACGTGCCTTTTTTGTTTTGTTTTTTTGTTGTAGTGTTTTTTTTTTGTTTTTTTTTTTAACTAGAGTAAGAAGAATTTTAGCAAAGATGGTCAGGTGCCTCCCACTGGCATTGCCCACTGTGTGCATGGAGAGTAACCACCCCTCCTCTCTGTCTGTCCTTGCTGCATATACACAGGGCAGCTACTATTCTTTGTTCAGTTTTCCCATGCTCGGGACAGCAAAGAGGAGAACTTTCTTAGCCTTTATTTCCCCGTTTACAGTGACTGATGCGAAGCTGATGCGTGGTAACGTTAGCTGTATCGACCAGTTTAGTGGTTCAGCGAGCAATGTAGATCCTCTGCAGAGGCAGAGGAAGCTCTGAGCTGCTGGATTGTTGTAATTCCCTGCATGACTATTCTGATTAAATTACTCGGCAGCCCGTGGGAAGACCAAACAGGAAAGCAGCATGGTGGATCTAGAAAAGGACATCCCAGAATGTGTCTGAAAGCCTCCTTGGTGTTTTTGTTTCAAAACCCTGTCTCGTTCCCAAATAGTTTGCAAGTGTCATTTTGCAATGCTGACAGTCTGGAAATCTCAATAACTCTAAAAACCTTGAGAGGCGCAAGAGTCTTTTTTCAGAAGCAGTCTAGGGAAATGGGGAGGGAGTGAGCATCTGTGCGGAAGGAGTCAGAGGATTCCCGTATTCATGTGACAGGAGACTCGAGGGGAAACGCATTCTGGTTTTGCAAAATGTGTCATCAGAGCATCTCGGCGCTGTGTTGGTATCTGACCATCTGCCTTATGGATGCTGCCACTAATGTCCTGCAATGAGAGGACAGAGCTCTGGTCTTAGTTGAAAATGCTAGTAGGTTAAAATGAAGGTCTTATTTTGAAGCGTCCAAGTTACATGACTCAGGATGGAGTGAGCTCTGGTAGTGGACAGCTAATGACAGTATTTTCTCAAGCCACTTAAGCAAGGTTTGTCTCCGCTTGCTAGCTATACAGCCTAGAAAATGCCTTCCTATCATGAGGCTAGACCAGTGTCACCAGGCCAGGAACACCTGCAGCTCTTTAAGTACAGAAAAGTTCATCTCCTGAGGCAGTTGTGGTTGATGCACAAAAAAACGCATCCAAGGCACCTGCTGTCAGCATGGAAGAAATGTGTTACTTCCCCAGGAGAAAGGTGGCAGCCTGAGGCCTAATGCCTAGGTGAGGGGCACCAGAGACACCTAGAGGGGCAGTTAGCGATAGCCCCATGTTGATAAGGAGGGATTTTTTAGAAGACAAGGTGCATTTAGACATCCTTGCTGCTGCTTGCATCCCTAGCAAGGCAGAGGCCTGGCTCCTCAATAGTCCTAGGGATGAGGAACCTTGCCGCTTTTACTCCAGCTGAACTTCTGCCCGGGGTCCCCTGTGGACATGGTCTGCATATTGATAACACATTGCGGGGGGAACAATTTCCTGTAAAAGATGGACTGCCTGATGGGTTGAGGGTAGGGACATGGTGGAGGAGTATGCTCTAAAGGGCATTTTCAGAGCCTTTAGATGGGGATATTTGCTCTTTATTAAATTCATTTAATTGGTGCAGTTTTGTGCTGATCACTTGAAGGCTGTTATAGTGCGAGACTTTACTGGAAGAGATAGCATAAGGCTGTAGCTTTGTTACTTCATCTCAGTTCCTTTTATTTTAAGAACAGAGAAACCCAGCTTACTTGCTCTTCAGTGAAGCTCCTGATGCTTTTTGCTTTTTCCAACTGTTTTTTTTCTCTTTTTATTTTGCACCAATCTGATAATATTACTTTTGTGTAGATATTAAGTTCTGATGAGAATCACTTCAAAGCCCCTTGCTGTTCATTAGATGCTGAGTAGTGAGATCTGTTAGCTCAGAATGAGAAAGTGGAATGACATCTCAAATACAATAGATCATTGCTTGTTGCATGGCCTTGCAAATATCGCTTTTACTTCTGACATTCAGAGGACAAGGGCTGATTGTAGCTTGCAATTGCCTTAAAAATTTTGAGTATTTGGCTTGAAGTGGAAAGTAGAAAAAGCATCTTGGGGGGGAAAAAGCGGCAAACATCAGAAAATGTCTAAGGGAATGTTCTCAAACTTGTGATCAACCGGGAAGTGTCTATTGAGTGTTTGCTAATTGAGACAATTAGGCACGAAATGTTACAATGAAATTAATATTGGGCCAGAAAGGAAAAAGGAGTTTATGAGGATTATTTTCCTGTTGATTATCCTCCTGTAGGAAATTTTCAAAAGACACATCCCTGCACTGGGGGGGGGCTTTTGCATGTGTGAGCATGGCTGAGGCAAGCAGTAGGCCCAGAATTAGCCTAGAAATGAACTTAGTGATAAAGATTTACTTTTGTTGTAGAAGATGGTGAAGCTGTTAGTAGCTCATATGAATCTTACGATGAAGAAGAGAGCAGCAAAGGCAAATCAGCAACCCATCAATGGCCATCCACTGAGGCTACCATTGAGCTGATGAAGGATGCCCGCATCTGTGCATTCCTGTGGAGAAAGAAGTGGCTGGGACAGTGGGCAAAACAGCTGTGTGTTATCAAGGACACCAGGTTGCTGGTGGGTAAATCCTCTATTTTCTGCCTAAAACAACCTATTTTCTTGAGCTGCAGAGGGAAGTGGTGCCTCAGGCCATGTTAACTAGCTGCCGAAACAAAGTGCCTTTAGAAGTAAGACTTCAAAAAATGTCAAAGAAACTTGAGAATCTCAGTTCCATTTTCTGAAGTGATGTGGGTATGGGGCTGCTGAGGGACAAGGGACATGAGGGCACGTCTGTGGCCAAACTTTCAAGATATTTGGGTGCCTGGAGATTCTGTCTGGGGAAGCTTTCTCACATGGTTAAGCAGAAGGGATACTTAACCCACAGGCTAACTGCTTTCATGACCTGTAGCAGTATGTCTGAGATGTACTTAAGACTATATGTATGTATGTAGGTATGTGTGTCTGCATACATATACAGATAACCTGTGTAGTCTGTGTAGCTAGAAGACATTGCAGCCTTAGAGGACCTAAGCCTTCTCATGTTCAGTGCACTTAATGCCTGTGGTTGCATTGAGCATTTCTAGTGGTGAGTTCATGCTAGGAAACAAAAGGAAAGCCTTCTGTTCAGTCTCTTATTTAACATCTCTTCTTCCTTTCTCAGTGCTACAAGAGCTCCAAAGACCACAGCCCTCAGCTCGATGTGAGTTTGCTGGGTTGCACTGTCATTCACAAGGAAAAGCAAGTGAAGAAGAAAGAGCACAAGCTGAAGATCATCCCCATGAACGCCGACGTCATTGTGCTGGGGCTGCAGAGTAAAGACCAGGCAGAGCAGTGGCTCAGGGTCAGTGGAGCCCTCTGGGCTTGCCCTCTTGGTGCTCCCCTGCTTTGCCCTAGCTGGGGCTATGTGGTGTGAGGGCCTAGCTAAGCAGGTCGTGGTGGCAGGCACAAGTGAGTGTTGCTGGTCCAAGTGCTATACGGCCATGTTATGATGGGACTCTGCCAGAGGCTGTGAGACTTTGGGGAGGCAGGGAACATGTAGCCTAGCCAAAGCAGTAACTGTGCCTGGGCGCAGTATGGCACTAACACAACTGTGCTGTTTCTGGACTGGAGCAGGCTCCAGTCTGACTGGTTCAGACCACAGGCAGTACAAGCCGGCATCTGTATTAACCTGTCTGTGTCAATGTGCCCCAAGTTAGTCCTTGCAGCTTTTGTATGTGAAGAAGGTAACAAAGAACATAGGATTTAAATTCTGGCTGTTGGAGAAGGCAGGTCCCTGACTTGCATTTCCGTCAGGCTTTTCCCGGGGCTAAACTGCTGCACGTGTCATAGCAGCCCAGTGGGAGTCCTGCTTGCTGAGTGGGAAGTTCCTCGCTTCCCTCTCTGAGCTTCACAGGCTGTGTCTTCTGAGCAAACGCTGATGCCTCCCCATGTGGAGCTGTGGCTCAGCCTGTGGGAAGACTAGGTAACCAGAGAAAGAGACTTTTGAAAGAATCCTCTAGAACTATTTTTTTGACTCTCTGGTAATACAGAGGAAAAGTAAGAAAGAGGGGACAGAGAAAGGGAATTGTGGGGGCCCTACATGCCCCCAGTTCCTAGGCAGAGTTGTACATCTCCCAGAGATGTTCCTCTGGCTAAATCCCAACAAGCTTTGCTAGGACTCCATACCTCAGTCCTGTCCTTGCACGCTCTGGCTCTGTTCCTCATTGCAACCCCATATACAAATACACCACTTCATTTTCATGTCCTGGGTTAGCTTCCTCCTGCAGCTCTTTACTGCCTTCTGTTTGCAGGAGGCTGCAGAAGGACTTCCCAACCCAACTACTGCAATAGGAATAAAGATGGTCTTTCAGCCAAAGAGCACTGAACTCCCTGCACCAGCCTACATGAGGCTTCTTGGGAAAGGCTGCAGAGAGAGAAAGAAGCCCGTTTCATGTCGCAGTGTGGGGGGCTGTTGAGAGGAAGGGTGCCAGACATGAAGTGACTGTGGACAGCGCAGGAAATGGGGCCCTTTCCCTGCAACAGCAGCAGAACAAAGAGCCTTTACAGAGCCCAGGGATTAACTCAGGTTGCAGAGGCGCTGGGTGCCTGCTCCAACTCCACTGAAGTCACCAGGGTCGCAGGGAGCATAAATCAAAATGGGATTTAGCTTGCAGCATTCTGGCTCATTTGAGGTGCTCGGGTGACGGGTGTAGGGGTGGTGGAGGCCGCCCGGTTACCGCACCCTTGGTTTTCCCGAGGTTTTATGCCAATGACAGTGAGAGTTTATGCCTCTGAATTTGCTCTCTCTTCCCAGCTCTCCCCTGCCTCAAATTTATGTTCAGCCAATTTATAGCCCCGCAGCCCTGAGCCCAGTTCTGCCAACGTACCTCACTCCACCCAAATCTGTGTCGGCATCCCATGAGCTGGCCTGCTTTATCCATTTGCTTTCAGAAAGTGCTAGGTCTGTCACTTGTTCTTGGCGGGCCCTGGTTTTGCTGATAGCTGTGTGCAAGCTCCAGGTCCCTGCAGCAATCCAGCTCCAAGCTCCAGTGCTGTAATATGGCACAGTCTGGGGTGAGGGTTGCCAAATTTTGCCACGTCTCCTGGACTGCCGTGGTTTTGCCTGTTTTGGGGTGGGGGGAACTATTTGTTCTGTTAATGTGGTTTTACTCACAGGCTATGGCTTTGTCTTCTGCACAGGTAATCCAGGAGACCAGTGGTCTCCAGTCTGAAGGTGGCAGTGAAGGCAACCAGTACATTCCAGATTCGCAGCGTCTTAGTTACCCAAAGGTACATCTTGTCTCTACAGAGAGGAGAAATAGCACTTTTAGTACTTCTTTTCCACCCTGTTCCTATAATAAATAACAGTCAGAGTTGTAAGTACAGTAATTTTATCTGGGCAGAGACTGATACAAGTGTAACCAAACCCTTTATTCTGCTGAAAGGAGCTTTATTGGAACAACCTTAATTTTCCTTTGAAGTCTTAATTTTGTTGCAACATTTTTTCCCCCAAAACTGACTCAGCACTTGGACTCTCCACTGTACAGAGAGCAGCTGTTATCTCATCCAACAGGAGAGTTGTGCTGACCAAGAGTTTTCTGAAAGGAAAATAAACCCTTGGATGCAAGGGCTTGAGTGAGTCTCTAATCCAGGTTAAGCCGATACTCCCCTGGGGGCAGTTTACTGCGAAACAGTCAGAGGAGAAAGAAATCTTCGTAAGTCTCTGGTGGACACCTGACGTAGGACTGCTCAGGCACCTGGCCATTCCTCTGCTTCTCCCCATACCCTGATATGAGGACTTGCAAATGCCCCAAAACAGGCTGCAGGGCAGCTCAGGACACGCAGACTTAGAGTGGGCACCAGCAGCATGACTGCAGCACCTCAGAGGCGAGCACAACCAGGGCGCTTGGCATGCCGGACTCTGCCCGTGCCAGGCATCCTGGCCTGCGCTGCACAGACACCCACGCCTGCGCTCAGAAGCAGTGGGCAGGGGCGCAGCATGAGTGGACAGGAGGAAGCTGCAGCTGGAGGTCTTTGTGAAAGCAACGGAGAAGGTGTGACCCTACAATTTAGGAGGGAGGAAGAGGTGCTAAGAACCACAGGCCTCCAGAGATACAGCTTAGGGGAGATCCTGAGCTGATGTAAGTCAGCAAAGGCTCAGTGATTTCAGTGGAAAGTCACTGATTTCTGCCAGCTGGAGTTCTCTACCTGCTCGTTTGGTATCCGTGTGTACGATGTACTTTGGTGTGCACAGCATTTGTGGCTCTGACGGTCTTTCTGTGATGTGTGCATGTTTGTGATCCCAAATCTGTACCATGTCTGGCTTTACTGGCATCAAGTCCTAAGCCTTGGATTTCCTACCCAAGCACTTCCTGCCAGAAAAGAAATTCCTTGCTGGCACTTGCTGTGTAAGGACGGGTTACATGCATCTCTGCAGAGCTCATGTGTGGTACTTGTTGACAGGTAGAGCTAACCGAGAGATATTCTGCAGCCTCAGAGAGTGGGAGCAGCACAGATGGCCACCCAGAGACGACTGAAGCAAAAGATGGTAAAAAAAACCTCACCCCGGGAAAAAGCTGAAAACCAGGCCATTAACCCTGCATGGAATGAGGGTTTCTGTAGCTTCTCTACAGCTGCCACCTCTCCTCCCTGAACCCCAAACTGACCCGATACAGAGTGAAAACTACATGTGAATTCACTGTCTGAATGTGATTTCATAGCTTTTTCCATGATGAAGTGATAGGTGGAATTTGGGTGTTCTCAGCAGTTACAGAACTAGCATAAGGCTCAAGAAACCTGGCTGCCCTGCCCTACCTCATAGCTCCTGTGCAACTTTGGGCAAGCCACTTCAGGACAGTTTTGGATAGCATAAATGCTATCCAAGTGACTTTCTGCATAGACCTCTATAGAGCAAATTGGAGTACCTATGTAAAATGCTGAGCTGTCTCCAAAAAGAAGAATTAGACCCTCACACCAGGCCGTCTGACTCTGGGTTTTAAGCTCCAATCCCAATCTATAAAATGGGGTGGGTAAGTACATTAAAAGAGGAGGTGCTCTGTTAGAAGGATGATGGGGTCCATCTAAATATCAGAGAGGGAGAGATCTGTGCTAAGGACTCACTGCAGCTTTTCTGGCTCAACAGGTGAACCCAGGCTGCTGAATCCCTCTACATTAGGACTGTGTAATTTTATTATGATAGAGATAAAGAAAATCTGGACTAAAAAAACCAAACTTGAGTTGTTACCAGGATTCCCTGGTTATTACACACCCACATCCATGTTCACACACTGACTGATATTCCTGCCTGGTGCATAAATGCTGAAGAGGCTGTTTGGAAACACTGTAAGCTTTTCCCCTCCCTACACCAAGCCTGTCTTTTAAAAAGGAAAATAATTATTTGAAGACAGTAAATATTTATGGATGATGATTTTTAATTTAATTCTTTCTCATGTAAGAAAGTGAAGGGAGATTAGCACCTGCAGAGCAAGATCTGTGCAGACAGTCTTCCCACAGTCCAACCATGACCAGTGTTTTTTGGCACTAACCCAAGTTTAAAGCAACATAGGCTAAGTGTCTTGCTCTGCCAATGATAAGCTTTATGATTCTGGGCAAATCACTTAGCTGTCTGAGATTAATGGTGCTAAGGACTGTGCCTTCTTGCTCTTCATCTCCCTGTGCCTTGGACTATTACAGCGTGACCCTGAGTTGCAGGTTTGCAACACGGAGAACTTTGCTACAGGGCAGAATGGGAGAGGCTCAGATGCCCTGGGAGTGCAAGCTGTGAAAACACAGAAGATGGTGACTCTAGCATGCGTGTGATGTATGTGCTGCAGTGCTGTTTGGTACATGACCCCAGTGCAGGCAGCTTTGGGGCAGGACATCCAGCTGGGACAGCAGGCTGTGCGTTTGGCTGTGAGTCAGAAGAGCCGTGCCCATGTCTGTTTGTTTGTTTTGTTAGTTAAGAAGAAAGGCACAACTGGCCTAAAACTAAGCAACCTGATGAACCTTGGGAGGAAAAAATCCAGCTCTATGGACAGCCCAGAGAGATCTCTGGAGACTTCAAGTAAGTGACAGCGTGCACCCCATGCAATGACTTGTCTCAGGGCTGGATCTTAATGTGCAGTGAGGGCTGACTATTCATCATCTCACCAACTATATACATGCTCCAAGTTGCCCTGCTAGGGGAGGGATAAAGACTACAGTCCACTCAGTCCCTACCAGTAAATCTATGCAGATTATGGTACCTCTTACACGTTAAGGTTGACTGTATTGCTTACAAGGTAAGAGCTTGCAGGATGACCCAAGGGGAAGGGTGGATAACATCAGACATGTACACAGAGGACACCTGTGCTGCTCTTTCTAGATACCAGCGCAGGATGTAGGATTCGGCAGGGAGAGGATTGTGTGGGTAGACTGGAATTCATCTTCTGGGACAAGCTTTGCCCAATTATCTGCAGCCAGCTTGCTGCTCCAGACCTGACTGGAATTTCAAGGGCCCCATTTTGAACAGATTTTCACCCTTTTCAGCTATTTTTATATGGCCTACGGCATATTTTTGCTTTGTCTCCGTGCTTTTGCTGCCTAACTGACTTTGTGTTCTACACTGATCCCAGAACTGACTTACTAGTCAAATGTCCCAGTACATGAAATGAGTTTGGATTTCCTCTCACAGTGGCATTGAAAATATGACCAAGTGACCTGTGCTTGCTTGCAGGTTACCTGAATGTGCTAGTGAACAGTCAGTGGAAGTCCCGCTGGTGTCAGATAAAAGATGGTCACCTCCATTTCTACCAGGATAAGAACCGAAGTAAACTGGCTCAGCAGCCCCTGAGTTTGGCGGGTTGTGAAATTATCCCAGAGCCAATCCCTGATCATCTCTATTCCTTCCATATCCTGCACAGCGGGGAAGAACGGGTCACTCTGGAGGTAGGGTATATATCTCTCAGCCAGCTCGGCTTTAAATCATCAGCTTGGGTGTCTAAGCAGGCCTAAAACCTCTCACTGCCTGCAGGCTAAATGCTGGTAAGGTCCTGCAGAGAAGCCCTCAATCCAGCAAAACAGAACCTGAAGCACAGGACTTCAGTTCATCTGACTTTGGTCACCTAGAACATGTCTAGCCTACGCTGGTAATCCAGGCTGCCTCTGATGCTGGCATCTCCAGAGGACCATTCAGCCTTCATCTTAGGCACTCATCTTAGGATGGGATGAAGGGTCCTCTGGAGGTGCCCATCTCTCTCCACTGGCTATAGGATAACCTTGGATGATTAAGTTATATGGGACACATTTTAGGTGGTTCGTGTTAAGTGAGAGGAATCCCACTGTAGGGGTTTAAGACTGTGGTTAAGAGAAACAGAGAACTTCTTCCTTTATCTTGTGAAAACAGAGACCCAAAGCCATAGCTCATGGATGCATCCCACTTAAGCCAATCACAGATTTGCCCCTGAAAGTGCAAGTAAATTCATCTCCATCTGTTTCTTTCCTTTGCCTGCATCCCGGACTGTTTATCTCTAATCTTAGTTCTTGCTGACGACAGCGTGATTACAGTAGGAGGTGGACAATGTGAGCAATTTCCTGTATTTTTCTAGTGGGTGGAATATTTACAGCTAAACAACTGACTTCAAGTGACGACCATGGAGTGTGAAGTTGTTTTTGTTTAGCTTGTGAATCAGGTTATGTCTAGGTTCAAGAAATTTCACCTAATTACAGATGTGAAAAGAGATGCTGGGAAAATTTACATTTTGTGAATGGGAGAAACCACATTTTGTTAAGATGTCAGACTCAATGTACAGACTGACTGGCTGGCTGACTTCCCAGGCACTGAAGTTTGTGCTAAATAAAACAAATTGGAAGCTTAAAATACGCTTTCCAGTTTGGGATTCACTTGCCCTGAACTTTATTTTGTGTTTCCTGGTAGAACTCCTAAAATCAAAGCAAAACATGTGGGCATCAGCCCAGTTTTTTCTTGCTTCAGGAAGAAATAATTTGCTACCAGGAAGTACATGTGGCTGTTTGCTAGAGCTAACTTTAAGGCACAATGTTTAACTCTTAATTTTGCATACCCCCAAATGTCAGACTGTTGACTTGCATCTGTGAATTTGGTATTGACCATGTTAAAGGTGGGGGCTCTCTTCAAAGTTCTTCTCTGATCACACTTTAAATTTGCCTTGCCTTCTCCACTGTGCAAATACCCATGGAAGAGTTTTGGGCTCTGGCATAAGGAATTTAACAAGCTCTCTGACGTGCTCAGGTCTCCTTGCAAGTCTGTGTTTGGAAATCACATTACTGCACTCTACTGGTGCAAAATAAAAATGTACTCTTTCCCCTCTAAAGTTGTCTCACCTAACACATCTCCAGCCATGGAGAGAATTTTTTTAATTGTGTAGGCAACTGAGTCCTTTCACCATTGAAAGGAAAAGACAGTTTGACTACAAGTTTCAGCAAGGACTTAAGTGAAGAAATGCATTTAGAGATCTTCCAGATTTGCAAATCAGTCCCACACATGGAGCAGAACTTTCTTTCTTTCTTTCCTTCTTTTTTTAACTTGCTCTTAGGCTTGATTTAAAAATCCTGCAGTTCACCTTTCTCCTTGCAGGTCAAGAGGACTGTCAGCTTACTTTCCTACATCAGGCTTAGTAAGCGTTAGCCTTGCTAGTCCAGGAAAACTGCCATTGCAACCTGTAATGATCTGTCTGGTCACCTTGTAGGCCAAGTCCTCGGAGGAAATGGGCCATTGGCTGGGCCTTCTCTTATCGGAGTCAGGTTCAAAAACAGACCCAGAAGAATTTACCTATGATTATGTGGATGCTGATAGGGTTTCCTGCATTGTAAGCGCTGCGAAGAATTCCTTCTTGTAAGTCACAGTGGTAACATGTTGGTCCCTGCGCGGGTGCCAGCAGCTGGAGGAAGGGGAAACAAGCTAGAGGGAGGAGGAGGGTGTCCCTCCATTTGCCAGAAGCTGGCTGCAGAGGAGATTATGTAGCTCATTTCAAAGCTGCAGTTTGGTTGCTTTGAAGGCTCAGTGCCGGATCGGAGAGCACTTGTTGTCCAAGGGTAACACGCCTAACCTGAGCCGTAGCTGCCACAGGGCTTGGGACACGTGCCAAAGCTGCTTTTGTGAGGGCCCAGTTGATGGAGCCAGGCTGCTAGCTGGGGGTGCAGTGCTGCAGGCATGCAGCCACACTGCTGGCAGAGCTGCTGTGCCACTGCAGCAAGCTAATCACCTTTGTGCAGTGCTGTACTGAAGGGCTGGGCAGGAAAGGAAAGAGCTATGGGGAAATACAGTTCCCTTCCCATGGATGCTGCTTAATGCAAAATGGGAGCAGTGATCACATTGCTGCACAGCTCTTCCTTCTCTCCTGCATTTGACCATGTGGCCCTGTCCAGACCTCAGGACCGCTGTGCACAGATGCCTAACAGACTGATGTGCCAGTGGAGAGCCCCAAATTCAGCACAGCAGGTGGCCTACCATGGCCATGCAGCAAGACTGATCACTCCTGATAGGATGTCCTGATGATTGTTCACAGCTTAATGCAGAGGAAGTACTCTGAGCCCAACACCTATATCGACAACCTGCCAAAAGGGAGGATTCAGCAGGAGGAACTCTATGATGATGTGGATCTGCCAGATGTGCCTGTGGTAAGGTCTCATGGCTGCAGCACCCAGCATGCTTGCAGAGATGCTTGTGGCCTGCAGGTAGTCACTCTATTGCAGTGAACTCTGCAGAGACTGAGTTTTGCTAGCAGTGCAAAAGAAAAATTCAGTGGTCAGGGTCAGAGGTGGCTTGAATCAGGGAGGCATGTGTGAGTCACAGGCAGACATCTCTTGGCTGGGGAGAATCTTGCTCCAGCAGTGAAGGGAGAGGTTTCTCCAAAGGCACAAACAGCTGGAGGTAAAGGGAATTCCCAGCCTGTGGGGAAAATCCAGGCTTTTGCAACAGGGCAGAGGTAGGTGCTGATGAGGAATTGCTATGGAAGGCAAGAGAGTTTTCCAGGGGGGCTCTGGAGGAATCCTTAATAAGTGAGTTGAGATGAAATTTCACAGTCAAAGTCTGCAAACAGCAAAAGCTGGTGGGAAGGTAGAGAAGGATGAAGACAGAGCTGCCAGAGTGGGTGACATCGATTGTTGGTGATAGTGGGTTGTTCAGAGGCCATTCTAACAAAACTCCTCCTGATGCATGGTCCCATGTGTAAGGACAAGAAAGGCAGGCTATGGGCAGAGGGGACTACCCTGGGGAAATGCAAAGGATCTGGCAGGGGGCTTCTAGAGGTACAATAGCATGAGACCCTAGTGAGATGCTGGTGCAACCTTTGGAAAGATCTACTGAAGGAGAGCAGCAGACTTTCCTTCTGTACACTGAAAATTCCTGTAAGGAATGACTTAGAGAATGGGGTTCTTGTTCCTTGATCACTTAAGAGTTTATGGAAAATATCTTGGATTACCTGAGACAATACTGTTCTCAAGTGAGACTTGGCCTGTACTTCTGGATGCAGCAGGCCCCTTTTCAGCTAAACATTCTCCTTTTGCAGGAAGAAGTACCCAAGTCTGAAAACAAATTTGAAGGGGACCATGACAGAGTGTACCTGGATCTCACCCCAGTGAAATCATTCCTACACTGTGCTGGCAAGCAGTCGTGCCAGCCTTCACCTCTAAGCTCTCCATCTTTAGAACGGGCTGACAACAAGGGCTTAGCAGATACTGTAACGGAAACAGCCGTTGTGGCTAAGGAAGCTGAACCCTCTAGAAAGACAATGGAAATCTCAGAGCAGGTACTGTTCTGAATTGTGGTCCAGGGCCAGGCTTCATCAACAGGCCAATTCCCCTGCCACATCATGCCATCTCATTTCCCCTTCTATTCTTCCCCCAGAAATACCCAGAGAAGCCGGAGCCTGAAGAGTTGCCACCAAGGACACCCACCATCAAAATCCAGACCCAGCAGCAGAAGATTGCCTTTCCGCAGACAGGCCCTGAGATCACGGCCTGCACCACAGTGGTGGGCAGCCCGCAGCTGATGCCCGCACACAGGGACAGGCTGGAGCGGCCCAAGCTGGCACTGCCCAGTGAGTTCATGGGGATCCCACCATGTGTCAGGCCAGAGGGAGCACGACCTCCCCGGCTACAGGCTTGAACATGCTTAGTGGGAGCTCTCTGTGGCTGGTGGGGGTTCCTCTGCCGATGTGTAATGGCAGGAGCTGGGAGGTGGCTGCTGCAGGGCACTTTGGTCACCCATTTTAGCCCAGGTCAGTGCTTTGCCCTCCAAAGTGAGCAAAGTGGTGACTTCAGCTGCAGCTGAGATGTGCCAAAGCATGGTGAGGAGCTGGAGCTGATGTGAGCTTTGCCCTTGGAGTTTGGTCTGTGTTTGCACTACACTAGCTTTGCTGTGGTAAAGCTAAAGTAGCCTGATGAGTTTTCTGGTTCATTATTTTCCTGAGTCTCATTAGTTTTGGTTCCAAGCATCTGAAAACATTTTCCCCTCGGATTGTGCAATGGCTAAGCTTGTTTTTGTGGATTCTGTTTGCAGCGGCAGCAGTGGAAACCAAGCTAGGCAAGAACAGGACAGAGGCTGAGGTGAAGCGATTTACAGAGGAGAAGGAGCGGCTGGAGAAAGAGAAGGATGAAATCCGGACTCAGCTCACCCAGCTGCGGAAGGAGAAGCGGGAGCTGAAGGAAATGTTAGCTGGTTGCACAGGTAGAGCTGGGCAAAAGGCGAAGTGTTGAAATGAGCCAAGGTGGGACTAACGGGAATGGTGGATGATAGCTTTTTCAGGAGGGAGGGTGATGAACTTAGCCAACCTGGGAATAGAAAGGTGCTTTGCAGCTCTGACACTACATGCAGGACCACAGGCACATTAACACTGGCCAAGCTGCCAGAGAAATCAATGCTGAAACAGGTTTGAACTGGACCCAGAGCCACCCTGAGCCTCAGTTCCTGTTCCACAAAATGGGAGGGACAGGCTTACCCTGTGCCCTTTCTGCTGACATAGCGTGGCTTGCCTATGCACCATGGCAGTCTGGGCAGACGTGGTGCTCTGAGCCAAAACACGTAACCCAGACTGCGTTAGAGCTTGCTCTGTCCTGGGCATTGCTAATGTGCTTTGGCCTCTTGCTATGGCTTCTAGTGAGGTGGAAATAGCCCAATTGCTTTGGCCTCTTGCTGTGGCTTCTAGTGAGGTGGAAATAGCCCAATATTATGTGTCAGTGTTACATATACTCAAGGTTCAGACGTTTGTAT
The DNA here is from genome assembly GCF_003343035.1 of Apteryx rowi. Lineage (NCBI taxonomy): Eukaryota > Metazoa > Chordata > Aves > Apterygiformes > Apterygidae > Apteryx > Apteryx rowi. Next base: position 1,500,274 of record NW_020449418.1, read on the forward strand.
CACACACGTATCATTTCTGGCACAGTCCCTCTTGGGACAAGCTATAAGATAAACCTATGTGATAGTAATATATACTGTTTTTCTTGCTCCCTCCTCCCCCTCACAAGCTCCCCCAAGTCTTCTCTTCCCCCCACGGCTGCCCCAGTGCCTCGCACTGCTGTCTACTGAGGAGCTGCTGTGCAGAGCTCCCACCTCTGCCTCGGTGCTTGCCGCTGGCACCTCAGCCGGACACCCGGGAACCTGCCCAGTAGTGGCTCAGCAGGAGCAAGGTACTGAGTTATTCCTGCCTTTGCAGATAAGAGCCTCGAGCAAAGGCTGAAGGAGGTAGAAGAAGAGTGCAAGAAGAAGGAGAGCAGGAGGGTCGATCTGGAGCTGAGCCTGGTGGAAGTGAAGGAGAATCTGAAGAAAGCAGAGTCTGGCCCTGTGACACTGGGCACCACTGTGGACACCACGCACCTGGAGAATGCAGCCCCTAAGGTCTGTGGAGGACATTCCACTGGGAGCCAGCCTGCCCCAGGCAGCTGGCCTTCACAGCAGCTTCTGTGCAGAGCCAGGGGTTTGCACCTCACCTGCAGAGCCCACTACCCCAGGAACTGTAGAAACAAGATAAACAGCCACAATATGGGAGCTGAAAGGTGGCTGGACTCAGGAGATCCAGCTGTATCTCTGTGGGACCTTGAGCAATACGCTCAAGGGTCATGCAGTTCTGGGCCCAGCTCCTACTGGGCTTAGCTGACCAAAGGGGTAGTTTTCTCGGGGAGATTTAGGCACCTAAATTCCTTTCTGAGGATTTGGTTCCTGTAAAACAGAAATGCAAGCCTTTCTCTTACAGAACAGGCAGGAAGTATGGCTATATCTAAGACTGAAAGGCCTTCTGAAACACTAAAATAATGTGGGAAAGATGACAAACTGCAGCTCACCTCTTTGTGAAGCCCTTCTCTGTACTTCAGCTTAAGTTCCTCAACATGCAAATACACTATAAATGTTACATCACGGTGTTGTTTCACATTTGCATTTCACTGAAAAATGCCTCTCAGTACAAGTGGGCTGTGGCTATAACTGTTGAGCTATTTTCTAGGAAATGGTGATGAAAGGCAGCGATCTTTGTAGTCTGAACTCATCACAATTTTTATTTTTATTGTAGATTCAGGTGAAAACCACCAGTCCGGCAAATAGCGCGGAGAGCTCACCAGTCAATTCAGCAACAGCTTTAAAAAACAGGCCTTTATCTGTCATGGTAACAGGAAAGGGGACAGTTCTACAGAAAGCTAAGGTAATGCACCATTTCATACAGGATAAAAATCAGTCTTGGCTGGCTGCTTCTTTTCTGTCATGTAAGGCCATGGCGCTGCAGGCTGGCAAGGTCTCGTGTCTTCTCTCAGTCTGGGAAGGAGCCAAGACTGAGTACCAGTCTTTACTGCTGGTCCCGTAGCTCAAAGCAGGTCAGCCTTGTTTTCCTTCGGTAGGTCTTTTCACCTGGGCTTGACCTGGCTGCAATTTAAATTAAGAACTGTAAATGTTCTCCTATAACTGGAGCTGAGCCATGCTGACTGTGTTGAAAGCAGCCGGAGTAAACTAGAGGTTTAATTTCACTGAAACAGTGGTGAAATACTTTTCAGGTTTAATCGCGAGGAAGCTTGGCCCAGTGGCAGCCACAGCAGGGATGATCTTATTCAGCTGGGAAAATAACTCAGCCTTTCTCAGCCTTTGTTTCTGTTCCTGCCAGCGTAAGCCCCAACTACGTAGCAGCCTTAGTCCCTTGAGGAAGCAGCAGCACTGTAACGGGGGTTTTATTCACTATAGCTTTCACTTCTGAAAATAAGATATCTCAGTACACTCTGTTTTCAGAGGCTGGCTGTGGATAACTTTCCATCAGGCAGTCTCCTCCTGAGTACCCCAGAAGTGCGTGAATAGTTTGTGCCTCTCAGTGCCTGAGAGGTGTGCAGAAGACTGCTTCCACTCAGCCTGTAAAATGCCTGGCCTGCTTTAGGGCTCCTTCTCTTCCCCAAGAGACAGCAGCTCAGCGCAGGCAGAAAGAACAAATCATCCTTCGCTGCTTCGTACTTGATTCTCCTTATTATGATCAGGCTTTGTAAACCTCTCCTTCAAACGTCCCACACGAACCGCCAGCCCACCTCATGGCTTCTGCCTGCTTGCCTGGTCCTTCATTGGCAGTGCCCCTGCTGTCTGGAGTATAAGCTCTATGATGAAGGTATTGCTTATGACAGGGGGAGATCCCTCACCCACCCTGCCCTGAACACTGGCTTGGGGAGTCCAAAAACACTCCAGGTGGCAGATGTCATTAACTGATCTGATGCACATTAAAGCTACTGCTACTTGACAGACTTGCCTTTTGACTAATTGATCTTTGGTCTTTTGCAGGAATGGGAGAAAAAAGGAGCTAGTTAGAACTACATTTTTCAATGATGGACTAAAGACTGGAATTGCCCATGCATGGACAAGAGAATTCAATCATCTGGAGATAGAGGTTGGATGTGAAACACAATCGCACACCTAGCACCTCCTCCACGTCATGTCAACTGCTCAGATGCAATAGTGGAGCTAACAGCTGCCGATACAAATGATCAATCAAGTGATCCTGCTCTTCCCACACAAGTCCCATCATGTAGCTAAAAGAATAACAACCAGTGGCAATCCTTGCATCAAATTTCTAACCCAGTTGATGTAAACAAGAATGTTATTGTACATAGGGATGTTTTGTGTATTTCTACTCTGAAGATTTATCAATGAGTTAAGGTTTCTATATTAGTGACAGTAGTGGATTCAGAACAGGCCTCTGCTATTCTTTATACCCCAGTGGTTTTCAGTCTGTCATAGTAAATTACAGTCAAGTAAAGTCTCACCTGTCTTGCTGCCTGTCATCATACAGCTGCAGATGATCCAGCCTTCAATCAAGGGCAGGAAGGAGAAACCCAGACTGGAGCGATGGTTGAAACACAAATGAGAAGCACACAGCAACGTGTCCAGTGGGGGAGACTCCTCTCAGTTAACAGTGGGGAACTATACATACAGATGAAGCAGATATTTTTAATCAGTGACCAGATGCTTCATACCATGTGCTTATTCCTACAAGGCTACCAGCCTGCTGCAGGGTTTGATTTGCCAGAATATCAAGGAAGATCCCTGCTCACTTTTTAACTTTGTAAGATGTGTTACAGTCTGCTGGCACTAAGAGCTCTGGACAAAGGAAGATCTCCCAAACAGATGCAGTTAATTTTCTTGAAGATACTGAGCTACTTCACCTGAGGAACTTACTCTGAAAATTGCATATGAAGGCTTGTTAATAAATTGTCAGTGGCTTAGGCCTGACCACCTTTCAGATGAGGAAGCTGCATCCTGATGCACTCTTCCGGGCTAACTAATTCTTTCCAAGAAGAGGGGGGAAAAAAAAGCTGTCCTCAGGCTCTTCCCCAGGCTGTGAACACGGCTTTGCTGATGCTGACCTCTGCTGCCCCACAGAGCCACAGCAGGCCAGGCTGACCTAGCCACAGCTGTGGCCTCTCTCATGGACTCATCCCCAGCCTGGCATGGCACTCTCTTGTGCACACTAGCCTGCTGAACCATGGGCCACGGCCTTTGGCCCATGGCTGAAGGTGCTCTGTGCACCTGGAGGCCTCAAGGATCCCAGTGTGACTTCTTGTTGTCACAGGCAACATCAGGAGGGCTCATGGCCCTATACAGTCTGCTGAATGTGTCTGACGTGAAAGGGGCCCTTTGGAAGCAGCAGTCTGGCCAAGGGCTGGGCTCAGATGGGTGCAGGACCTGCTCTCCCCAGGGACTGGCTGGAGAGTTTGCACTGCCACATCTCTGTCTGGGCCACAGGCAACCTTGGTGCTGTGGTAACGCTGGTTCAGCCACAGTTGTGATGAAGTCCTGGAGGGTTGTCACCCTTATATCCAAATCATTAAATGAAATACAGCCTTTGAGCCAAACACTGTGGCTTGCAAAGCCCAGGCCTCTGCTCCCTGGCCAAGCTTTCTAATGATGAATGTTGGAAATCTGGGCCTCCTGAACTTAGAGACAGTGAAATAGGAAGGAGTGGGTCAGAAATCCATGCACCTGCTTCCCTTTCCTCCCTGGGACTTGCTGTCACATCTGATGGCCTCTGATGTTTCCTCAGACCTGGAGTCCAGGCTCAGTAACTGAGTTGATCATGGGGGACTGCAGCTGGTTTCTGGCCCTGCAGAGGCTAAAGCAGCAAAGGTAACCTGACTGGGATACATGAATTTTTGCGGGGACCCTGTGGATACACCGATGAGCAGTACCTAAAGCCAGGATAAGAACAGAGAGGGAAAATGCTATAGCTTCCTAACCCAGATTGCTCCTCCCAGGACACTTCCCCACCTGTAAACACATGGCAGTCAGTTCTGCTCAGCAAAGGGAAAGGCTCTGCTAGACCCATTTGATCTGTATATTTTTTAAGTGCTTTAAAACCTTTGAAAGGTCTGAGGCACAAGTCATGTCTGAAGGGATGGTCCCTCTTCTGAAGGACAGGAGGTAGGTACAAAAGCCTGATTTCTGGGGCAGTGCAGGCCTGTGCCTCCAGGAACCACCACAGCGGTGGCTCTGGGGGGAGTGAGGGTGTTCTGCAGAGAGGCTCTGGGCTCATGTGACACTGCTGTAGAGCCTGCATGCAGCCAGCACTTGGTCAGAGTACCCCAGAGGCAAGAAAGGTGACCTCCCTCCTGTTTTGAAAGTCTCTGCTGAGTAACCTTCTAATCCCAAGTGTCAAAAGGAGGTCATAGGCCCCAGCTGTCAAGCCTGTCCCTATGTAAGGTTTGCACAAGGGAAAAGCTCTTGCGCAAAACCACTGAAACTTCTGGCTCAGGACCCAGGGAACTCTACTCTCTGAACCACAAGCCACAGACACCATGAAGCTTTTGTTTCGACACATCATGAGCTGGCAGGAGAGCCTCTCTGTACCCTAAATATATCCTTAGTACCATACCCTCACCATACAACCCCTGGCACCTGTCCTCTGGCAGTGGTTGTCCAGACATTTCACAGTGGTATGTAGGCAGTGATGGAAGAGAGCTGCTCTGCTTTCCACTCTACAGCCTGCTCAACATCAATGGTCCTGCTGGGATATCACCATCAGGSAATAGTAAACCCAGACAAGTCCTGAACAACACGCTTACCCAAGACAAGAAATGTTAAACAATGTCTCTGTGTCCCCATTGTTTTCCTAACTCAAGGCATTTCCTTTGTTGTAACTGTGACCTATAAAGTGGCTCTTTAGAGGGTTTTATAGTAAAAGGTTGAGTATATTATGTTACCAGTGTATTTTATTTGTAATGTGGCTTATCCTTGCTTTACTTTTCAGTAGGTTTCAAGCACATCAAAACCCAATAATGTTACTTCAGTGGTCCTTAGCTATGGATTCAACAACTGCAATGGACTGTATTTTAAATGCTTTAGTCTGCTGTAAAATGAGTGCAACACCAACCAAAAACTTTTGGGCCAGATAACCTACTGAAAATAGCAATAACCGCAGTAGTTTGCATGAATACACGTGTAACATGCTCTTGCTCACATCTCAGTAGACAGCCCTCTTACACAAAACCAGCAGACAAGGAAAATGCATCTACTGCTCACTCTGTCTACTAGATAGCAACTTTATGCTATGTTTAGTGCTTGCTGCAATTGCTGAAGGGAAAGTCAGGAAGAGGTTTAGCTGGAAAGGAAGGAAAAGTGTTAGTAAAGAAAGTTGCTAAGGCCAGTCTTTACAGAACAGGCACCAAAACATATGCATATATGCATTTGTGAGATATCTTTTGGTGGCTACACCACTACTAACTCCACTCCCTGGGAAAGCTCAGTAAAGCATAGCAGCTACAGCACAAAGTCCTAGGGAAGGTTTGGCTCTCCTTCCTTTCTTAACCTATCCATTAACAACAAAATGACCTCTGAGCCCAGAAATCCCAAAAGAGTGACTAGACCCGGGATTGCTGTGTGTGTGTGAGAGTGTGAGAGTTGAAGGGGCAGCAGCAGTTGCATTTGTCCTTCCACAGCAATTCTTATCATTGCCTATGCCTGTTTTTCAATGCCTTGGTAACTGTTTCAGCTGTGCCCAGCACAAACCTGCCTTTCAGAGCCCTGTAATGACTGCAACTGCCAAGAACCTAGAGCCAGGACCAAACTTAGGGGCTGGCTCACCTCAGCACTCCAGTTCTTGAGCAGCCCTACAACAGCTGCTGGGGTAGTCCACCTTCCTACTTCGTACATCAAAGTGGGCACTTTGATCTTTAAATAATACCTAATTAAAGTGCCAGATTAAAAAGAAAAATAAGAAAGGAAAAAAAAAAAAAAAAGGATCTGTCTCTTTAGCTGTTTTAAGGTGACTAGGCAAGGGTGACCAAAACATCTTTACACACGCACACACATACGGGACACAAAAAATATTAATGTACCTGTACTGTAGAGAATAAGCTCTGCAGGCATTTTGCAAGGTGAAGAAGCCAGCTGGCTTTAAGGTGCGTGTCAGCAGACTTGGCACCAGCGCCAGCGCCAGCTCTTGGCTGCCCCAGGAGTCTGCTGCAGCAGCTCGCCCCACGCCGAACAAGTTTACTAGGCACAAAAGGGCAACATTTTGCTTGCTTCACCTAAGAAACTCGAGAGCAGAGAGAGAGGTTAAAAACTAAAGCAGGTGAAATTTATGGCACTCACATGAATCCCAGTTTCTTAACTGAGACCCAGGCGCTCCCCTGAGGTCAGCACATGGCACAGGACCAGCCGATGGCTCATCCAGTGCTCCTACAGTGAGAGCAAGTCACAAGTCCATTAGTTACAGAGACCAAACAGCTAATACTGACCTGTGCAAGCCTGGCACACCCCCACATCCTCGCTGCCTCAGCTTTGCCCGCTGCCAGCCTGGATTAGCGCTGCCTCTGCAGGAACCCCCCCGCACACACACACATACTTCTCCATAGCTGTAGCAGGCACAAACATTGCCCCAGCCTTTAGGGAATGAGCACCAATCTGACATGGGCTCGTTAAATATTTTTGATTGAATACAGAGCATGAGCTTAATAAAGGCGCACCTTGGTGCCTTAAGCCACTTATTCTTTCTTAATTAAAATTTGCAGGTGAAAGAACCTAGAAATTAGCCAGGATTGTCTACTCAATTTTTTTATAAAGAAAACAGGAACCTGCCACTGAGTGGGGCAGACACACATCATATGCAGAAGCTCAAAGACTTTTAGTCTGAATTTTAAACAAGAAATACTATTCCCCTGGCCTGTTCTCTCCTGGGGAAGAAGAGGAACCCCTGGTCGCACACGTAATTTCCTTCGTGCTAAAAGCAGTCGTTCCTCACAGCTCCTTAGTGTCCTGTTTTAGGGAGTCCCTGACACAATATGTAATTTACAGCAGTGCCATCAGTGGGGCCTCCTGTCCCTTTCCCTGCACTGCGACCGTCTGGTTTCTCCTTTTCTACTGCAGGTCGCTTCGAATGTCCGCCGCGTGCCGGGGCTGGGCACTGCCGGCTGCAGGCAGGAGCTGCCCTTCGCCCTGCCCTTGCTGGGCACGGCAGCCACCAGCGGCCTCTGCGCAGGCCGGCGGCGCGAGGGCGCATGCGGGGGCAGGCTGCCGCCCCGCTGCTGCCGCCCCCGTGCACACACGCTCGCAAAGGCTCTGCCTCATCCRGGCCACGGCGCACGTGCGTGCGAGGCCGCTGACACCCAGGACAGCTGAGGGCTGGGTAACGCAAAACCAAAGGTGGTTTTTGTTACTACCCCAGGCTGCAAGCAGTGGGAATCGTCAGCAGCCTTGCAGGCCGATGAGGGAGCTTGCTCCGGAGAGAGCGAGGGACGGAAGTGACAGTCCTTTTGCCAGCCCGCCTGTGTGAGCTATCATTGCCGGGGAGTAAGGATCCGAGTGGGACTGGCGACCAAAGCGTGCCGGGAACCCCAGCCACCTGCCCTGCCCTGCCCGCAYGGCTCCTGGGCAGACAGCAACGGCCAGGCCCGCCGGGATCCCACGGGATCACGAGCACCACGCCAGCCTGCCTGGGCCTTTCCTTGTGCGCTCACCATCCACCTTGCAAGAGCTCCTCTAGCATTTCTGCTGCCTCGAGGGCCTGGCACACATGGGACTCGGCTGCCACAGGGTCTCACTGAAGCCAGGGGTCAAATTATGCTTTCAGTCACACCAGTCCTGCCCAGACAAAAAAGACCTATGAATTGAGGCAATGCAGCCTGCCTTGTTGCGAGGCAGTTAGGTAGCAGGCCACTACCTGAGCACAAGTTTTCTTTGTGCCCTAGCAACTGCTCAGTAATGTCCATCTTGCCTGTGGGCTTGGCAGGTCTCCTTCAGACCAATGCTGTGCCATAGCATATGCCCCCCCCACCCCCCCACCCTTGTTACCAGGTTGGCTTTTCCTGCCTCCTCCCACTGCCCTGACGCCTTCTTACCTTACAAAGAAGAGCTTGACCTTGTAGAAAAGGAGAGCTGCTAGGGTGATGCTGTTGATTTTTGTTCTCCTTTGGCAAAACTCCAAGGGAAGGGAAGGCTGAGGGTGCAGAATTAAGCATTGAAACATGAGGAACAGAAATCACCTGAGATCCAGCTGGGTTTTTCCCAAGGCACACGCGTTATTGTGTATCACTGCCTGCATGCTTCCCGGACTACTTCTGAGGGCAGGAGGCCGGCTCTGAGCTATCCACAGTGGCCAGAGCAGCTCATCAATGCAGAACACAACATCATAGCATGGCCAGTACCTTGATGGATGCTGGAGGCAACAGCCGAACAAACTCTGTGGCACATGTCTGAGCCACATACAAGGCTTCAACATTCAACTACACTTAAGAGCAATGTCACAGCAGCAGCACATGCAGCTCCCTGACACACAGGGCAGCTTCCCACCAAATTGCCAAGACTTTGCACTGTTCAACTAAAAAGTGCTACAATAGTTAAACTAAAAGGCAGAAGAACTTCAGCATGACCTTTTCCCTGCACTACATGAAAGGCCAGACGTTCTTAAATTAATTCATCCCAAATTGCTCAGACTGGGCCAAAAACAATAAGCAAACTGGAAAGAGGGTCTTGCGATGGGGAGCATGGGTAAGGCTAACCAGAAAGCCCATTCCGAGCCCCACCTTGCTCAGAGATAGGTGCTGCCTGCAGCTGCTGGGCAGGAGCCTCGGGGAGGCAGGGACTCATGGAGGGCAGAGCCAACAGCCCCGCAAGCCTCAGGGCTTCCTTAATGCTTATGGGCACCTTCAGAAACTGATGCAGAGGGCTAGACGTAGCCCAGCCAGCATGAAACTGTCATGCCCAGCACCAGAGTTCATAGTCTGTGGCTCTTCCTTCACACAGAGCAGTTTTTGCCCATCTGCGCTTAAAATATAGCAAAAGATTTTCCCTAGTTTACTGCCCAAACAAGTATTCTTTGTCCCAGTAAAGCCCAAACACTCTAAAAATATTATTAGCTATGTATTAAAATAAAGAGAATGTACAAAGATTACAATTAAACTATGTTTGCCACAAGCTGAAGTGCTCAGCAGCACTCTGCAAACAGTGCAGACAACATATATAAAAAGGAAAAGGCTTTAAACATCTGTATGAGGCTAGGACAGCATGTCAGAGCTCCAGAGCTGTGTGCTGAACAAGGTGAATATGTTTCAGTTTGAGAGGGAAGACTGAACCTGCAGAGGACAAAAATGCTGTGAAGAGTGAACTAATGAAGCCTGTTGGACGAACTATATGAGAGAAACCGCCAGGGAGTTGCAAATCCAGCGACATGACTGGGCAGCAAGGGTAAGAAGTCACAGTCTCTCTGACTCATCACACAACAGAGGATGCACAACGAGAGCAGGAATAGTTTTCAGGGCAGTTTGGCTGGAATTTAGCCAGCTCCAAGGGCAGTTCTACATCATACAATACCAACCACATCTTTGGATTTTAGCTGTGAATCTGATCTGGCCCATTCTCCCTACAAGAGATGACTGACACTTGCAGCAGAAGCAATGCATAGCTACAGCCATGCCTAAGTAAGTAATATTAATGGATTAGTTTCTATTTCTATCCCAACTGTCAGCCCTTCAATTAAGCCTCTGTTTTGCTGTGCCTTAGGCGCCTAAGGACACAGACAATCTACTAAAGTGACAGTGAAAAGAAAGTGGAAATTCTCTTTCCCCCTAGCTTGCTTTCTCCCACACGGTATAAGATAGTGTTACTCTTGTCTCAGTGCCAGCTTCCATCCCCAACAGTGCTTTAGACCTTTGTTCCTTCGACAATGAATCTGAGGAATAATTTGTGTCTCTCTTTGTACATCTAATGTTACCATTCAAACATGGGGCCCGGACATCTGGGTGAAGGGATTTTTCCTCTTCTGGGAACAATAGATGCTATTTTCATGAGCGCTGGCAGTCGCAGTTAATGTCTCTGCCTCGGCTCTGTCCAGAGCTGCTTTGGTCTCCAGAGGTGAGGGATGCCATGGGAAAAGCAGCAGAAAACCACACAACAGTGTGAACCAGGTGGCCCTGGGGGAGCAATTACGTAAGATGAATAGTTTCAGCAAATTGGTCTAGAAATCCAGCAAAGTTGATGCTCTGAAAGATGCAGGCATGAGGCCAAACTGTGTCTTTGGAGACGCATGTGAAGCATCACAGCCCATGAGGCCCAGCTAGCACTGCAGAGACCGCTCCGTGCTGGGAGTGAATCAGCTTCAAACAGTGAGGGGAGGCAGAAGTGCCATTTGACTACTCTGTTCGGGTTCAGATCAGGTCAAGCACCCTATTCAGGTCAAGCTCAGAGCCACAGAAGAGCCCTGAAAGAGGGGAGGCTCAGAAGGATCAGAAAGGACCACTAAAAATTATATCTTTCATTAAAAAGACCCCAGACCCAGTTCCCAAGCACCTGTGCCTCATACAGCGGGACTGGGGGTACGTGAGGAGCTGGGGGGACGGCTGCCCTACTCCTCTTTATCTAGCAAGGATGTATTAAGCTGTAGCATTAAAAAATATTGGCCAGATGATAATTTCACTCTCTAGATTTTCCATCAAAATTCCATCACTTCTGGCTGAGCTCAACCCATCAGATTTAGAAAGACAACCAAATCCTTTTGCTGGTCCAAAAATTAACATCAAGATTACAGCTGACTCAGAATCTGATCCAGCCTGTGATTTCAATTGTTTCAATACTCTCTTAAAAACATTCACCTTTGCAGAATGTAATCTACTTTACCCCCTTTCAGCAGGAGCACCAGAATTACTCAGACTTTTACTGTATTTTCAGACTAACTACCTCAAAGATCTGTCAAGAAGTCTGTTAAAAAAAAAAAAAAAATCACACAGCACTAGAGCCTGGATGAGGAAACTCAAAATACCAGTAATAAATACTTAAACACAAATACTTCCTTGATACAAAAAGAAAGAGAGCACTGGGAAGCTCAGCTTGTATGATGCAGAAACTGGGAACGGCATCAGTGCAGTCTCTGGGCAGGGGTAAATTGGTCACTGCAGAGGACAGTGGTGGCTTGTCAGGTCGTGCTCACAAGTGGCCATAAGCAAGCATTCCCAGGAGGAGAACTGGAGCATTCAGTGCATCTGTGTCAGTGTTTCTGATCCACATACTTTTCAGTGTGGCGGGGAGTTCTGGAGAAGTGCTGTAACCCACGTGGACTCTGCTGCATATGGGAGTCTGGAGGAAGGACTAGGGATCTCGGAGAATCACCGCTGACAATTCCTGTTGCAGAATAGAAATGCAGCAGCAGAATAAGGGCTTTAGGACCAAGGAATTAACTCATGCTCAGTTCCTTACAACCCAACAAGCACACCCTTGGTTTTAGCTGACAGATGTTAGAGGTGATAGGGTGGAAGTCAGAGCTCCTTGGCTCAGATAAGTGCAACATTGGAGCGGGGGGGAAACTCTCTTAATCGAGAACTTCCCACTGTGGGCACAGTGCCAGCTCTGGGGAGGCTGGGGAGTTACTACCTCCTGGCCATTGCTGTATTGCTGAAGAGGTAGAAAGCAGTGGAAGGCTTTTGCACCATGGAAAGTATTGAAAGCCAATAACAATACAGGGTCACACTCCAAAAAAGACAACTCCCTCCCATTAAAATTAGGCCAGACCCAGAGCAAGGGGACTGTCTTCTAACAAGGTCCATGGAGAAGGAGAGCAGAGCAGAGTGGAAGAAGATCAAAATCATTAGGCCCTTTTGGGGCTTCCCACAGAGTCAACTCGCTTTGTAAATGCGTAAGACGGGACACAGCTTCTTGAGAGGTGTCCTCATTTCCCCTAATGCAGCAGGGCCTGGGCAGAGCAAACACTCACTTGGAAAAGATCACCAGCCCAAACCTCTCTACTTCCAGTGAGACGGAGACCATGTCAGCACCAACACCTGGCCACCAAACAGCTATTGCAGAGTTACTGCCCTGTCCCCATGCAAGAGAGAGGCGCAGATTTGGTAACAGTTGAGAGGAGCTGAGCAGAAGAGAGGACATCTGCCGCAGGTACCATCTGCTGAGCCTTACTGCTTTCACAGTGGGGTCCTTCCCAGCCGTGGCATTCACACCGGTAGCTCCCAGGCCCAAGGATGCATACACCCTGGTTCATGCACGGGTTGGGTTTGCACAGGTTCACGGGGCTTTTTGCTTCTGCAACAAACACAAGCAGAACAGCAGGCTCAGGCACATCTACAAAGCATTAATAGGTAGGACCAGCATCCATCAGGAGTGCTGTAAAAATGGCAGCAATTAAATACTCCAGGCCTCAGAAAATGTCATCTGGGGCTTCTGGGCTGGGAAAACCACATTAATATGGTGGGAGGAGGTGAGCCCACAACTTCATCTTTGTAGGCAAAACTCACCTGTATTTAACCTAGAGAAGAGGAAGAGAATAGCTTTGCTAGATGTTCTGATCTAGAGGCTAATATAAAGTTTAAGAGAGTAACATCCCATCAGGCTGAATGTCAAAGAACAGCAAGACAAAGCATCTTCAGAGCTGTGCATTGAACACACAATGATCTCTAAACCCCTCAGATCCAGACATCACAAAAACAGAGTAAGACACATCCCTTGCTCCAACCAGTTTACAATCCCAAACGCCACTGCTACAGCTGGAGCCCACCCTGTCTCTCCCCTCAGGAGAGGACCTGAGGCTGCATCAGTGAGGAGCAGAGACAAGTCAGCTGGAGCAGGGATGGCATGAGTGGAAAACAATGCAGGAAAAATTTCTGGCCCTCTTTCTAGCGGTTTTGAGAGAAAAGCTTGCAACCATAACCCAAGTTGTTATTAGCTCTGTTCTTGTGAAATATGTGACAGCTTTCCCTACCCTCTTAACGCAGCAGACCTCAGCTGTCAGCAGGGCTCGGAGTGTTTCATGATGCCTTGCTGTGAATATGTTAGGTTAAGTAGCAGCATCCCAATGGGATCTGCTTCCAAGTCTTTTGGCAGCTCTGCCGTAGCATTGCTAAGGATGTGAAATTCCTTCACTGAACATCCACATGGTATAGTTTGGACCTTCTAACCTTGCCCTTTGCTCTCCAGTAGCAAAAGGAAACAGAGAGATTCAGAAAGGAGGAAGGAGGAAAAAACACAAACTCTATACTCTATCCATCAGAATGATTACTGTAGATGACAGCAGTTTATTCTTGCTCTCTCTGTAGAGATAATGTTGACATGTGCACATCAACTCTCAACGTACACCTAAAATAGGCAAAACTATCACTGAAATTCAGTTTCTCAGTAGCCAAATGCTAGGTCTGAGGGATCTCAATCTTCAGTTCTTGTTGATTTTATATGGGCCCAAGTTGGCTTCAACAACTTTTTTGTCATCTTGAGACATCCCAGACAGGGTCCTACCTGACAGTGGATCTCCAGGGAAGGAGGCCTTCCCTTTCATCACAGGGTGGTAGAGCCACTGGCAATGAAAGTGGAAGGGACCTTGTAGACCCACAGCTCAGCTTCCAGGCCATGGGCTGTTCCACAGAGAGCTTTTCCTGGTACTCTGTTGGGCCCTGTTCTTTGCTCAACATCCCATACAACTATCACTTCCCTCCAAGACTGCCCCACAGTATAATCTAGTGTTCCCTGTTTGGGGGAATCATGCTGTTCAGCCCAGACACCATTTTTATAAGCCTACTGTTAACACAGCGTCATCTTAAATAAGCTTCTCTCACTTCAAGGATTTTACCCTTTGATGATCCCAGGAGCCTGTATTTCCATTAATCACATATCATATATATTTAATGTTTGGGATCTTTTCTTCTAGATCCCTGGGTCATTTGCTACTGGTCTCTTTTCAACTAGGCATCAGAATAAATACAATATTCTAGGTGTCCAGAGCCAGGGTCTGTTTTTCATATACTTTTATGACAAGTCATAATTTTTAAAAGTCATAGACAATGATTCTGTTATTGAGTCTTGGACTCGAAGTAGAAGACTGAATGAAGGGCTTATCTGTACATCGTCCTTGGTTCCAGCCCATACAGTACAAATACTGATTACCTGCACAAGAAATAAAAGCAGTAATTCAGTCTCAGGAAATGATATGTTATTACCCTGAATCACTGAACCTTGTCATCTCTTTCCCTTCATCCATGGCCTTGTGGTTAATTTCACAGTACAGTAGACTGTTTTTATAATAATACAGCTGAAAATATCGCTGCAATAGAAGCACACTGAAAAGCTCAAGGTAGACACTGTCTGCAAAGGTCTGCCGGGAGACAGACTTCTCATTCAGAAGAGACAGTTCTCTAGTTCTTTCTAACCCTAAAAGAGCCGGGGCATGCCAAAAGATAAGAGGGATCTTTGTGCTGTTACTCACAGCACAGCTCAACTTGCCTTTTCATTTGATCTTACAAAAGGGTTAAAACCTAACAAGACCAAATAGCTAGACGTTAAACTCAGGCTATTTTGAATGAGAAATAAGGCATAGAATTTTTGAGTGCGGAGAGATTAGCTGGTGTAACAAGCAACTGGAAGCACTTTCTCCACCACCATATCTACAAAGCAGGGCTGTTTACCTTTCTGAAAAGCACACTTAAATCAATCAAAAGCACTCACACTTAGCACACAAGTGTTTCAAACTTGATTTCAGAGACTTTTTTTTTTTACAGTGGGGGACTGGCCTTGCAGCCTTGAAGAAAATGCACTTTTTTAGCACAAACATGAGTAAAAACCTCTGCCCCCTTGAATGCTTTGGAGATAAGAATATGGTACTGCAAACAAAACTAATCACAAGTTGTCTGAAGACCTCCGTTTACTTAACAGTCTGCAGTCTTCAAGTCCAGACAGATTCTGCTTTTAGGATTAAATCCAAGGCCTACTTGAAAACTTCAGTAATGGGACACTAAGCAGAAGCAGGAGTGATGAGGTTGAAAAAGAAGTTTCAGATCCATCGTTTTGCAAACGCCCAAGCACAAACCTGTTGAAGGAGGCATCAGAACCCTCACTCCAGGAACCAACACCATAAGCTGTGGAAATGTGTCCCCTTTAAACCTCCTAACACACTGCATGGGATACAATAATGCACAGCAAACTATACAGGTTTAAAGCAACATCAGAAAACAAACAAACCTTCCTGTACTTGCAGTGAATGCAGAACCTAGATCTGACAGGCCTGGAAAGAGCCAGTCACACAGAGCCTGGATCTTAGGAAAGCTGGTTCCTACTGCTAGAGGATTGCTTTGGGCAATCACCAAATATTGATGTCATGGATTCTCCATCTGTTAAATGTAAATGATAATATCAAACTTGCTCTATAAAGCATCAGAAAATCTATGATTACAAGGGTTACAGAAGGAAGTCCCCTCTATGCCTATTTTACAAGGTTTATAACCAGCCAGTGGTTATAAACAGCCACTGCTGTGTAAGCAGTGAGGATGGGATGTTCTTACCTTCACAGATTCTTTCAACAATAAGGTCTTCATAATGCTGCAGGTCTTCATAGGAGGAGATGTGGACCAGGTATTTGGGAGACCCAGCAACCCTCAGCAGCATGTCCCTCTGTGCATCTCCAATGACAACCACAAACACCAAGATGCCATTGTTCCTCAGCTGCTGAGCTGGGGAAGCTGCATCCTCCATGCCACCTCCATTTGTGAGCATCACCACCACCTTGTTGACACCAGGCCTAGCTCCTTTCTGCACAGTCATCACATCACCATAAATATGCAGCAAGGCACTGCCAGCAGAAGCTGAACCTCCAAGGAAGGGCAGCTGGTTGATGGCTTGGAGAAGAGCTAAATTGCTAGTGTGGGTGTCCAATGCAAATGCGGTGTAAGCTTTGCTGCCATAGACCACGAGGCCAATTTGGGTGACATCCCAGTTGATGCTGAAGTGGAAAGAGCTGCTCCTCATAAAGTCTCTCAGCTGCAGGAAATTCTCCAGGCCAACTCCAGCTGAAGCATCCACTGCAAACACCAAATCAAGGGACTGAGCCTGGCAGCCTGGATTAAAGAGTGCAAACATTGTATTTTTCAGAATATATATACTCCTTCCTGACCAAAAAAACCCAGGTGTGGGGCAAATACTAGGCAAAATTCATTATTGCTGATCATTGACTGTGAAGGGCAATCTATGATCCTTTAGCACCAACAGATACAGCTCCATCATAAAAGGCAGCAAAGGAAATTTAATCCCTGGATCCATGACTAACACAAGCAAAACAAAGACATTCAGTCTTTTGACCTTCTCTCCTCCTCAGCAGAGTTCAGAAACACCTGCTCACAGTTTGACAAACTTCTCCCACAATGCACACGCCACAGCCTTCCTTACCTTCAGGATTGTCTATGCTGCAGATTCTTTTCTGCAGCTCTGGGATCTTGTTAAACAGATCCTGGGGGCTGGAGTAGATGATTGTCTGCTTTGGATTGCCAGTCACCTCAGCCAGCTCTGCTCTCAGGAAGCTGCTGCCTATGCCAATCAGGAAAAGACCTCGGTCCCTCGCATACTTAGCTGCTTCTGCCACTGGATCTTGAGACCTGGAGTCAGTGAGCAAGACAACTACCCGTGGGAGATCATCCTGTACATCTGCGAAGACTGGGGTGCTCTTAAAGCCATGCTGTGCAATGTACCACAGGGCTCTGCCTGTCAGAGTTCCTCCTCCACTGAAATTCAAAGCCTCAATACTCTTCATGAGACTGAACACATCCTTGTGCTGCCCCACTTCAATGGGTATCTTCACATCAGTATCGTACTGGGCCACTCCCACATTCATTGGTGAGTCCTGGCCCATCACAGCTTGAAGGAACCTCTTTAGGAATGCCTTGAAACGTAGGAATCCCTCCAGCATGATCCCTGCTGAGCTGTCCATCAGGAAAAGAAGATCCACGCTGCACTCAAGGCTCAGCTTTGGTGCTGAAAAGGGAGAGGGTAATTTGTTGTATGCAGGGCAAAAAGACAAGCACATTGGGCGCCTCAGCTGGGGCCTGCTGGAAATGCTGTGGCATGGTGAAGGGCTGTTCTGCCTAGCAAGCTAAATGGTTTGCCAGGCATTGCATGAGCTGGAGGACAACTGTGCCAGGAATGCTCTTTATTTTGGTCAGATGCCACATATGCCTTTAGAGACAGGAAATATTTAGGGGATTCCTGGTATTTCAGATGGAAAACTCTGCTCTTCTAGTATTCTGGGGAAATCACTCAGCGTTTCAGAATATCATGGAGAAAGGAGAGAGTCTTCATCTGATACAATTTGAAACAATTTAAGGGGTCTTGATTTGAGGGGAAGTAAGTGCTCCACATTTTCTCAAGATAGAACCTTCTCATGCTGAATCCCCAAATCTGGAGTCCCTTCTGGGCTGACATGTGCAGAAGGGGAGCCAACACACACCCTTTTGCTACATCTTTCTCAGTTTGTTTATTTTGCTGCTCATGTGGTGCCTGTGTTTAGAAATAAAGGTAGACACACCAGGGTGTGACCTTCTGTTTTGGTGCTCTCAATATCCATAAGATTTCTGGGCAGCAAGTCCAAGGCCTATCAGTGACTAGTCAGTGATGTTAAACCAATGGGAGAGAAAGCTCAGCCTGTATCCTGGAATAAAGCCCAAAGGCAGGCTACAGCCTAACCCCAGCCATCTGTATGGCAATGCAATGGGCACCGCAAAGGCAGGACATAGCCAAGAAGGAAGGAGAGAGAATGCAGGTTCACACCTACCGCAGTGGATGTCTCCTCCGTACCCCACTGGGCACAGGCAGTGGTATTTGTCCAGTCCCTCTGGGACACAGGTACCCCCATTCTGGCATGGCTGGGAGTCACAAGGGTCTAAAAGGAACCAGGGAAAGGAAAGACAGGGAGTCAGCAGGGAGTCTGCCCCTTCCCATCCTGTTCCAGTGCGAACATCGCCATAAATTGAAAAAGGCTCAAAATTCAGCCCATCATGCTGTGGAGTTGAGCATATATGCCCTCAGTCAAGTCAAGGCAATTTCAACGTCGTTGGTAGGTCTCCAAGCATTTCCCTATGCAGGTAACAGATGGCAAAGCAAAATTGTGAGGTTTCTGTAGATTTGCTAGAGTGTTATTAATTTGCAAAAGATAAACCGCATTAGCAACTTCTCAAATTTAGCTTGCTTGACCTGAATGAATCCATCCCCCACACAGGCAGCTCCAGCCATTTAAGGAGTCTGCTTAGCAAGTGCTATTTGATAGCTCTGTTCCAGTTCATTATCTGTTCCTCAACACTGTCCATTTCAGAGTGCGGGATGACTCTCAAATAGGTAGCTGTGAAGAAGACAAGTCAGATTGTGACCTTACTTCATTTGCTTTGGAATAATGCCAGTGAAGTTACATTCATGCAAATATAGAATAACTACTAAGGTTAATGCAGCCCTTCCAGATTTACACTAGCAAAGAAGGAATCAAAACTTGGTTTCTCGATTGCTCGTATTTCGTTTGGACGAGGTGCATTTGCACCATTAAGAGTTGGCAGGTTCAGCATATCTCATTTTTCTTTAACCTTTGTCTTCTCTAAGACATTCCCTGAGAAACTGAACTGAATTTTGAATTCAAATGTCAAAATTTGAAGGGATATGGAGTTCCATGATCTTGACATTTTTAAGAAGTGTAAACCACAGAGTTTTTGAAACAAAACGTGTTCTACCAAAGCTTGCAAACACTGAGCTAAGGTGAAGCAGTTCTGGTCAGGTGTTTGGCACATGGGGAATAGCATCATTGAAATGTTCAGTTTTGCACAGAATAAAGAAAACTGACTCCTTAAAGGCTAATGCTTAAATATAACACCACCTGAGCCAGTCCAGTTAGACAAGCTGCTGCTAGTTAAAACTGGTGACAGCAGTGTGATGAGAGACACACAGAAACCCTCTCTCCTTTATCCTCATTTTACTCAAAGCTTGGTTATTCTCTATTATTTTGAAGACTCTTTGACATTATCAGCTGTAATTCAAGATTTTGCATGAATTGGTGCTTGAGAACACAACCCTCCCAGAGCCTATCTTGCTGCCTGCCCTGGCAGTAGGGGCCACCATCCATCCCAACAGACCTGCCTGCTGCCTGCCAGGAGAAAGCAGTCCAGGCATCTGGAAAGTCAACAGTAGTCTGTATCACAGGATAACACTGCATAACAGTATACTAGGATGGCAGATGCTACCTGGCCATTTTAGGGCTTCCCAATGGAGTCTGGATTCTGGTTCAAGTCCAGGTTCCTGGGAGAAGGAAACCGGGGTCCTGAGAGCACAAGTTTGACACCAAGAAGCCCTGGTGCCCAGACACGGTGCTGCTGGCTGCAGTGTTTAGGGAGACTGCCTGCCCAGGCTGGCAGAGAGCCTGCAGGGCCAAGTACCCAAACAGCCAGCCAGGGAGCACAAGAGTTCACTGAAATTCCTGCTTCACTTGACTGAATTTCACAGGATATTTGGTTTCAAGCAATTAGCACTTCCTGACCAAAGCTGTGTTTCTGATCATCTCTTGCACTGTCATTGAACATCTTCCCTCCTACCCTATTCTAGGCATACCCTAACACACACCTCTAAAGCCATATGTTAATGACATAAGTAGAATAATTCTGAAGTGATCCATTTCATTCTCAATAACCAATCTTTAACTCATACACTATGTTCATGGCAACAGAAGTCTGCAAGAGACAGCAAACTGCATATCCTCTCCAAAGTAGGGGATTAAACATGGAGTCTTGACAACGATGTACTGTCAAATAAAATAAAGCCATTTGAAAAAGCAAAGAGAAGGAGTTAAGTGCAGAACTCAAAGAGTGTAACTATTTCCACAGTCACAAAAAAAACGTTGACAATTACCAAGTGTCAGGTTCCCTGCTAAACTGATGATGCCCACAGTACCAAGTGAATGGATGGAGACGTCTCATCCCACATTCCCTTAGCTGGAGAACATTAACTCCCTGCAGACATTAGGGAGCCATGAGAGCCTCGGTCACCAGCAACATGAGCTAGTCATGAGTGAACAGCTCCTCAAGTGAAAGGACAAATGATGGGGAGATATTTTAATCCAGAAGAATTCTGGTCATAAATAACAATGAGGCAACAAACTATGACACAATATCAACTTCTTGCTACGGATCACAATCCCTCACTTAGCAGCAACATTTTTAGAAGTGAGAGTAAAACCCCATCTTTTTATTCATTATTTATTACTTCTCCTGTACTGGTAAATAAAATTTCAAAAAAAGGTAAGTCCTACCTGGACATACTGTTCGGAAGCATCTGGATGGGTGTTTTATCAAGATTCTTTTCCATCTGAAACAGGAAGATTAATAATAAACAGAAGAATAAAACCTATCATGAATTTAAAGATTAACAAGTTATTTTCAAGGTTGACCTCACTGTGTTTTCAATGGAAAAAGTTTTCCCTGGAAAAGACAATTTTTCAAAACAAATATTTCATAAGAAAAATGTCTATTCTGAGTGGGATGGCAAAAGAAAAAACATAATTTCATCAAATTTATTCTTTTGCTTTTGAATTTTACTTTAACATTTTACATTTAAATATTACAGATGTGTTTCAATGGCTTCAAATGATTTTTTTTATTTGCTACAGAGATTTTAAACTTTTTGCTCTAATTTGGAATGAAAAGAAAATTGTATTCAATGTTAATTCTGGCTTACAACTGATACAACTGTAATGGCTAGTGGACAAGCAAGGGCTAGACTGGGAAGAAATTCTCAGACCTAGAAAACCTGTGGCACAGAACAGGTAACAAACACATGTGCAAGAGCGTTTGCCTCAAARCGTAATGGTTGCACAGGTAGGAAACATAACCCCAGTTCCATTTCTAATTTCTTTGGCCTCTTGGGCAAACCATTTTCTGCTTCTGTGTCTCAGTTCCTCAGCCTCCTTTGCCTCTCAGATTGGCCAGTTGTTGGAGGAGGGATTGACTCTTCCTAGGCCTAGACACCATGTTTCCTTCAGTCTTCCCTGGGCTTTTTATCTCAATAGAGTCGTGGTCAGGTATAAGCCTTATTACTATCTCTTACTTCTCTCTGCCCTGCTCACTTTGAGAGATATGCATGCCCATCTCACCTGTAAAATGGGCACAGTGAAGCATGCACTGCATTTTGCTGCTTTGAACCTTTCCAACATACATAGTTTCCAGCCAGCTCTTTCACAGTCTCCAGGGTCTTGCGTTCACAAGGATGGGATTCAATTTTGCAGTCTGTAGCAAAGAGAAAATCCAAATCCAAAGCAATTGCCTGAAAGCACAAAGTTTGTAAGGGAGTGGAGCACCATTTTTACAATCAGGTTAGTTTTCCTCACCTTCCTGCTAACAAGCATATAAGACAAGTCAACAAAGAGCCCTCTGTGAGACCCCAGAAGAGAATGACAAACACACTAGACTACCTCACCTTCTGGGGTACTCACTCTTTAGCCTTCTTTGCTTTAGTGTAAAACTTGCACCGCTGAGTTCAGGCTCCACCACTGCCTTAGGCATTCATGCATTCAGCTTTCTTCTACCTCTGGATCACTCCAGGACCCATGTGGGTAACTTTGCTATCTCTTATGAGTGCTATCTCTTATCACACAGCCAAGCCCATCAGAAGGTTTAAGATGACTGTTTATCCCTCTACCTACCATGACATGAGCAAGGACCAATATTCCCATTTTTGGGGGTGAACCAAGAAAGATTTAGGGTCCTGCAGCTTGCAGGAGAGGTAGTTGGTAAGCAAGTCATCCCATTTGGGTACCAGAAACAGATTATGTCAGAGTGCAACACCTATTGATTCCCCTGTAAGTTCAGTTAGAGGTGAGCTGGTTGGTTTGTTATCACACCACAGTCTGTAGAGCAGCTCTGTGCTACGTGGCTTCTCCAATTTGTTTGCTCCAAGGCAGGGTTTTCAGTCTTCCTGAGTCTAGTATTTCTGACACCGCCTCACCTTTTCTCACTCAGAGACATGATCAAATTTCAAAAAGCAGGTTTGAAGGTGAAGGCAGGACAGGGGGTTACCTGGAGATGGGGTGCTGCAGACAGTAGAGCCGGTGAGGGTGCTGTAAAAGCCGTTGGCAGCATCAGTGGCATCTCCAGCGAAAAGCACATGCTGCTCAGTGGGTTCGCTAGCCAGCGCATGCAGCTCCTCCCACCTGTGAACCCAGGGGGCTTCAACCATTTGTATAAAGAGACCCTTAGTCATACCCAAGGAACTAAGCATCAAAACAAGCCCCGTGCAGCAAACAGAGAGCTGATACAAAAGTTTGACACACTTCAAAGAGTTTCAAGGCTCTGGTGTGTTTAGTCTTACATAGTAGCATAGCTCTACTCAGTAGAAGAGCTTCCCTCACCAACTCTTGTCCTTCAGATTAGTGACTCCTCTATGCCTGTGTTACACCCCAAATTCTCCTTTTCTCTTCCCAAAATTCATATCTAGCTCAAGACCTCTCCACCATCTCTCACTGAGTAGGTCTTGCCATTTGGTTAGCTGGACCTCCATTTTCAACCCTGCGAGAAAGTTTTCTACCTTGGAAACTTGATTCCCACTGCGAAAACTGTGGTCCCCCTTTCCTTCACCTGCATTGCAGGTATTTCAGTGTTGCCCTGGGACTTTCCATCTGAAACGATGATGAGGATTTCAGGGACAGTCGAGTTTCTGCCACCAGGGAATCCCTTGCGGAGAATGTATTTCAGAGCCAGACCTGTCTCTGTGCTCCCACCTCTAAAAAGAAGTAAGATAGAATTGGAGAAGCAGAACCAAACTTTTCTTCAGTTACTGAATTTACCATTTGATTTCCAAATTTCTACCCTCTGGTAGCAGGGAACTCAGCATATTTCTGCATGTTGCCACACAACACATCCACAGAGTTGCCTAATGCTGTTTTTGTCATCTTTCTATCCATAGATCCCATCTACCTACCCTTATGTCCCCCTTCTTCTACCCATAGTTGTCTCCAGAGGACTCCTAGCACATTGTGGAGCATTCCTGCAAGCCGAGCAGAAACCTGTGCTCTAGGACATTTGAATCTTATTTATATCTCGGGCAAATGACTCAATTGCTTCAGTTTCTCCATCTGCAAATTGCAGTCATTTCTTTAAGAGTTCTGTGGAAGAGGTGGTTAACAATCGGTACCTTGTAGTCCAGTTGGAATCAAGCCAGAAATACAGTACAATTGGACAAAATGAACAAAGACTAGCATCTCAAAATGTTTTTCTTTCTCCTGACATATAAATGGGTCATATATTCCTGTTGCATACAGTCCCTTTCCCTCCATGGGTTTCTCTGCCATTCTCAGACCAACAGTCAAGACAGGGAAGCAATACGTTCCAGCCTGTAACTGAGTCAGAAATCTGCAGCTCAGCAGTGTGCAGAAAGTACTTGACTTTCTCTCCCTGGTTAATCTCTAGTTAATTTGATTTTCCACAAAAAGTCATTTGTTCATCCTGTAATAAACCTCCCGAAAACGCAAATGCTGAGAGCTTCTTAGCATATCCCTGGGAACTCAGGAGGACCAAATACAAGGCAGGCTTTCTTCAGGGCTTCACCAGTACTTTTTATGCTACCAAAATAAACATTAAGAAAAGCTGCTCGATGTTCCAGTTCTCTAAATCCATGCTAAACTCAATCAAAAACAATACCCTCACCTGCTAGCTTGCTCACCAGCAGCGCTGGTATGATAGGGAAGGCATACCAGCCACTGGTGTACACACCAGTATACCCAGTACCCTTTGGCTGGCCATCCAGTTCTCTGATTACTGCCACCTGCATTTTGGAGACAGGATCACCCGGAACAAGAGTAAGGCCATTAAATACATAGTGTAAATTATCCACTTCAGTTCATTTCCAGCTCAGATACCAAAGTTGCCTTACTCCCTGCACTGTGGTGGTGTCCTGAAGTCCTGGAAGTGACTGGGAGCCCTCTGGGCTGGGGTCTGGGCTATCATGAAGTGGGGGGGGAGCCTCTGCTCTGAAAAATTTATTCCAATACATGCAACTCAGAGAGTGGGATGAAGACAGTCCTGTCATCCTTTGCTTACAAATAAGTGGGATACCAAGAGATGAAAGGCCAGATTTTTAAAAGCTGCAGACAAGGTCTTCTAAAAATCTGCACATACCCACCTGCCCTGAAGGGCTGATTGATGGGCTTTGTTCTGAGGAGTAGGTGTCCCAGAGGGCGGGATGGAGGTGTGTGCAAACTGACTTCTGAAAATACAAAAACTAAGTGTGTCACCTTGGACCAAAGATAACTGAGGCATATTTGAGAGCTGAACCAAGGGTCCTCCCCACAAAGCCATCTGCTCCCCCTCTTGCCTGATCCTACAAAAGCAGTTCCTAGAGATGCAAGGAGCCAGCTGCCTTGATATTTTGGCAGTACTTGAATTCTGCCCTGGGGAAGGGAAATTTCTGAGGTAGAAAGCAATTAGTTTAACATACAGTTATCCTCACAGTAGCAAAGCGTTAAACTCACACCAAGACCCAGGTGCCAAAGGGGGCACATTCCAGTGGTGATATAAATTACCTGGTAAAATGGGCTGTTGCTAAGAATTAGGGAATGGCAGACTTCAAGCCTTGCAGCTGTGCAATAACTCCCAAGAAAAAGGACCCTTGAATGCAATTTTAGTAAAAAATAAGGCACGGCTTGCCAAAGAATGCCATTAGTCAAAGATGCTAATTTCTTGTGATATTACTAAAGAATAAGATTTGCTGAGTGTGATGGGAGCTGGCTGTCCAAGAGGTAGATTGCATATCAGCACAAAGTGCTTTTCCCTGGAGGGAAAAGAGAGGTCGCTCTGGCTGCAGAGTGCACCCAAGACACAGGGCAGCTCTCTGCAAGCAGGCAGGGTTACAGCCAGCATCTCTGCACTGCACTAGGGTCTCTTTGGTAATGGCACAGTGGACATGGAATGGGAAGGAGCCCCTCTTTGCAGAGGGTGCTGAAAATAAAGCAGAGGGGAATAAAAAGGGGAGTGTTACATATACAAAAGAGATCCAGGAAGGAGAGTTTTGGTTGTTTTCACGAGCTGCACCATTTTCGCTAGTTGTTATCTCTTGATAGTGAGCTCTGTTGGGCAGGGACTGTCCTTCTCCTGTGCTTACAAGTCTTAACTTTAAATGACTGTTACAGACGACCACTCAAGACTGGGCCCCATGTTCTAGGTACTGTGAAATGCCATCTAAAATGATATATAAAATGACAATCTCTGCCAGGTTGAGGCAGGAAAGATCACATTACGAGTCAGGCAGCAAAGACTCGTTTAAGGTAGAGCCATAGGTAACCTAACAAAGACCCCAGAGAGGAGGCAGGGGATGGTTCATAGGCTGGAGATAACTGTGGTCTCACCCTTGTTTGTAGGGTGAGGTTTGGTGGACTGAGCAGCTGGATCTCAGGGTAACTTGGTGAAATCAGCCCCAGCAGGCACTATTCTCCAGCTTCCTCCTGTGCTCAGAGGCTTAGACTACCCAGCCACCTCTAACCCTGCTGCCAGCCACCTCACACAACTGATTCAAGCTTTAATTCAACCACTAGTATTCTCCATGTGGCTCAAGAGCCACAAACTGGCCATCACTAGACTAAGACCTCACTGCAACACAACACACTGGGCAAAAGCATCTCATCCCCTGTAAAAACCAAGGGCAATCTGCACTTCAAGTTCTTCAGCTATTGTAGCCAACCCTTGCCTACAGCAATTAAGTCTTTTTTGTTGTTGGAGGGTTAAACATTTGTCATGGCTTATCTCAAAGGGCTATAATCCGGTGTAGATGAGTCTCCTTCTACTTTTCTTGGTAGTTCTCCAACTGCACAATGTGAAAGCTCTATAACTTGCCATTCCTGACTGAACATTTGATACCAGAGAAAGCCCAGCCCGCTGAGAACATGTTCCACACCTTTTCATAATTAAGCCACTAGATCAGAGGAGATATTTCTAACTGTCTTCTAATTCTGTCCAAGGAGTTGTGCTATAAATCATTCCTGTGATTGCCTTTTAAGTTGTTTTTATCTCCATCCAAAGCAAGTAAGGGGAAACAAACTGGAAGTATCATTCCTTTCTTGGAGGCCTAATGTTCTCCTTCAGCTGTGCTGATACGAACATACTCCCCTTTGCTTTCTGAGCATCTTTCTTTTGCTTTAACAGCTCATTTGCTTGTTCTATAAAAACATTGGATCAAATCCAGATTTGTTCTTTTGTGTCTACCCTCTGATTTTCACAGAAGCTTTTTTACTCAGTACCTACCCTTTCACTTTGAACTTCTTCCTTAAGGTACTTCCTTCTCTGTGCTCCACCATTTCAAAATAAACTAGATGACTGTGTTCATAGTCCAGAAGCCAGCCTTTCTCCAATCAAATGTCAGTAGTTACCAAATGTTTCCATTTCTGTCCATGCTGTCCACACCCAATGAATACTGCACCATGCTTCAAATGCTTGCTAGCAGAGATTTCATCAGTTGATTGCTATAGCTTAAGAAGTTGCAATGCTACCAATCTTGTTACATTGTATTTCTTTTCCTGGGATTCTGGCCCCGATTCCAGGCTGGGTAAACTGGCACACTCCATCTCAGACAACTGGTGACCCCAGTTCAGGTCATGATCTTGGTAGCTGCAAGACCTGGTTTCGATGCAGGAAGGATTGTGTAACCCTGTTGGTTGACTTCTTTAGGTAGCTGGATGATGGGAAAGTCCCCTTATCCCTCCAAAACCTACAAGTCAACTCAATCTCCCTTGTATGAATACAATCATATTGTCATACATTTAAGTTGCAGGTTTGTTGTAATGTTTATCTATACAGGTTAACTAATTAAATATTGAGATGCTTTAATGACAAATGCTGTGCTTGAGGGAAAATGTACTGCACACGTTCAGTCTGATGACTAAATTTTGATGAACTCAGTAACCTGTGCTCATGGGAGCCTAGAGGATTAGAGGAAGTTAATAAATAGTCTCTGTGCACCAAAGCTTATTAATTCAGTTTCTTATGGATGTGCATTTGGAGGTTCACTGGCTTTTGACACAGGGAAGTATGTTTAAGGTCCTCCTCTAATAAGAGGAAGGAGATGTTGGCTTTACCTGCTGCCTTTCCTCAGAAAGAGCACTAAGAAAGTTTCTCTCTTGTAGCCAGCCACAGACTTGTAAAAAATAAATTTGTATGAAACTCATCTTCTGARATAACTGTCAAATTTGGTTGAAACTGGCCAATGGATTCAAAAGCTATTTGGATGAGATTTACAAACAGAGATTGGCTGCTTCAGAATAAATCACAAAAGCTTCACTTCAGTCTGGTAATGCATCCTTTCAAGTGCTCACAACTCTGAGCCCAGAGCAGAGCACTGAATTCAGGAAATGCCTCACTGGCAAGAACAAGACTCATCTGAATCACATGGAGGAGGCTCTCACCCAAAATGTCCAACATTATCTTTTTTCGGAAACCAAATGCCTGGAATTCATCCATAACAATTTTATCTATTTTGAAATGTCAGTTTTTCATTTAAACTAGATGAAACAGCTGAGTACAAGGTCATTATTTCTATTTGATCTGTCAGCATCCATCTGTTGTCATCAAGGGATTTCAGTGCCAGATACTGAACACTGCTTCACTTTTTCTGCTCTCACAGACTTTTAAGTAGCTAAAAAAATAGGAGTGTATCTTGTTTTCTGATAAGATGTCTCTGTAACAGTATACAAGAGGTTTTCTTGATTTGATAAACTGTTATCAAAAGCAATGCAAAAAAACCCCAATCAATCAATCTTGCTTGAAAAAGTCAAAAGTGGACAAATTTGCTTGCAATTTGTACATTATGCTGAGGGCAGCAGACATTCACTGAGAAATGCCAAGCTAACCCTTAACCCTAAGGCAGAACATCAGAAGAAAGGGCAGGCACTCGCAGGCTGTACTGATACCTCATCTATCACCAAAACATTAGGTGTTACTTGGGATGGTTGTCAGGTCCTCTGTAGATCCAAATGTATTTCTCAGAGATGAAAAGTTCGGATTTTGAAAAGCTCAAAGACAGTGTTTCTTTGGCCTTCTGGCTCCATTTCCTGGGGTCATGGGAAGACATCCAAGTCTCAACATCCATGAAGAAAAAAGGTTTCTGGCTGAAAACCTGATCCTCTTGAATTCAGCAGACACACATGCACAGATTTCAAGGGAACTAGCAATTCTTCACTACGCCATAGCACAAAGGAGGATGTAATCATTGAAGAACAAAGATACATGTTGTTCTGCCTCTGCCTCAGCGATGTGGGAACACTACACTTGGTTTTCCCTCTAAAAGGCCAACTCAGTGAATCTGTGAGTATGTCACTCATGAATAACCCAGAAAATGACTGAGAAGCACCCCAGAAGAGTTCTGTGGGGGGAAGCTGGCCTAGCTCTTCTGTGTCAGCTGGAGGAAGGATGTAACCCACATGCTTGCATGAAGGGCCAGAAAGACCTGCCAGAAGGGGTACGGAAAACTCTCCCCTATGCTGTCATTAGTCATGTTATAGCAGGACACTGAAAACTTTCTCCCCGCAGCATATCAACCTTCACTAACAAAAACAGACCAAGATGTATTTTTTTAGCAGGCTGTGGATTAAAGACCTCACTGACATATGTTTTTCATTCAGCTCCCTTCCTGGGGATATCACGTTGGTGGAAATGTTCAGACCTCAAAAAGCTCTCATGCTAGAGATCATTCACAACCCAAAAAAAGAGAAGAGCTGTAAAATAAGCTGACCTGAACACAGTCTTCTTAATTCTCTCTTTCACTTCTTGTTTAGTTGGATATGAATCCAGAGGGAATTCAAGGCGAGGAGTTGAGCTAAACTGTATCATTCCCACGCGGACCTAAAAGAAGAGGTTAAAGAGTATGAAAGAAAGGTGCTTGGGAGAGTTTTGCTCTTTTGATCAATTTACAGATTTGGGAACACTGAATTGTTTTGAGACAAACACTGTCCTGCACATTGAGCTACTGGCATTTTAAATGGACTTCTTCAAAGAGAACATACACCACAGACTTGCTTATACAGACCACATATAAGGCAAAAAAATCCATCTGCAAACATCATGGGAGCCTCTGTTGCAGTTACAGGCAAGTTCAAGATCTATATTTATCCATTTAAAGGATATAGTAGCCTCAAGGACAGTAATAAGTTTATAAATAACACTTTTTATACCAAACCATTTAGGCACTATGCATGCAATCTTTCCATTATGAAAAGCAGCCCCTTCTGGCATTGAGCACAATAGGCAACACAAGACAATTATTTTTCCACTGTTTCCTCTAAAAACATTTTCTATATTTGAAAATGCCTGAAAAATGTAAATAAACAGAGTAAATGACCTGTACTGAGCAGAACAGCCAGAATATTTCACTCAAGCCTTACAAGAAGTTTTATGGAATGTGACATGATCAGAGGTGAAAAAGGTACTGAGCTTAGGTCCTATCTACATAAGAATTAACAGAAAAAGTAGGGGAAGGGACAACAGAGGATGGTATTTAAAAAAAACAAACAAACTCAAAAACTTGCAAATATCAAATGTCCAAATTCTACATTTGCCTAAGTCTGTGTTGCAGTTGTTTCCTAGTTGCAAGTCTCTACTTCCAATTAATTTACTGTGTGGTAAAAAAAGGGAATACCCATTTAATCTGAGTCACCTAGCATCTGCCAAAGCCTCATACACACACTTTGACTTATCACCATCATCACCCAGGCCATGGAAAGCCTCATATGTTATGTAGCTGTTACCTGAGAGCCGAAGGCTGAAAGATTTCTTTGAAGAGAAAGTGGTAGGTGAAATGGTGATTTCAACTTCCAAAAGAAACTGAACCCTACAATAATGGGCAAAGCAGCAGGTTTTGGTTTTAGGGCTTGAAACAGTGATGGTAGTTGGTCTGGAGGAGATTAGTTTTTAGGTACAAGTCTAAGCATCCCTTTTGTGGGAACCAAAAGCAAAGATAAGACTTGGCTCTTCCTCCTTCACTCCTAGACCTCTCTAAAGAATTGGGCATGGACTGGAGGATCCTCAAAGCCCCAGCATGCCCCAAGACCCACTCCTGACCCCATCTCAGCTTCCTCATCCTGCTACACAGAGACCTCATGTCCCTGCCATGTCCTTCCCCAATGACCTGACATTTATTCAGAGAGGTTCCAAGAGGGAATGAAGTCCAGCAACCATCACAACCCACTCCAAGGCCCCCGGCTAGGGATGGCAGGGGGCTGTGAAACCTTGCCCCATCATGTGCCCCAAATCTGTGTAATGAGTGACAGGATGCGCAGCTGGAACTTCAGCCAGGTCTGGCCTGAAATCCCCTCAGACATAATCCAGGACTTGTTGATTCAGGCACAGAAGAACTAGAGGTTGGCTCCAGGGAGTGGGTAAGACCTGAGAGTGCCCAGACAATGGATATGAGGACATTTACCACAGCAATGCAGCTCCTGTCAATCCTTTCAGTTGCTCGATGCCCAAAATTAGACTTTGATTTGAGCTAAGGTACAAAACAGGAATGGACAAGAATTTGACCTAGCCACACCTGCCCATTTATTTTAGTTTATTTTATATCGGTTATCTGTAAATAACACCTACTTGGACTCTAACTTAAAGTCCCAGCTAGCCAGTCCCACACTGTCTCCATGGATCACCAGTATTTAAAAACACTGTGCTGCAGCCCTTTCGTTCAGTGGCAGGAGCCCTGGCGTGAGGAGATGGTGCTCATAGGCTTGCTGAGAGAGAAAGCATCCAATTTTTTATTGAGGAAAGAATTACAGCTGCACTGAGGAGGGAAGCGATGCAGAGACAAAAGAACAGGGCACCCAACTGTGACCTGCTCTCAACTGTGTTGTAATGGAAGATCTCACAGAAGTAAAAACATATGCTCCAAGGCACTCATGTCAGCCACGGAAACTGTAGTCCCACTGCCAGGTGGGGAGTTCAGCAACATCTAAAAGACCTACTGCAGTGTACAGATCCCCAAATGACATCAGCGCATGGCTACTGCTTTGCGATGAAATCCTTCCCTTCCACCCTTTTGGGCTTATTTTGGAATAGAGATCTTCTAGGAGAACCAGGACAAACAGGCTGTATCATTTACATCTGTACAGAGAGGTGATTAACTTCCCAGAGACAAATTCTGCTACTTCCCTGGGAAAAAAAAACAACAAAATGATCCAACTTTTTTCTATATTTGCCTCTGAGCATCCAAAATCAAATAAAAATCACTTAAAAAACCCAAATCATGTTCTTTAACCTGAAAGATTACACCCTTTCTCAAGACCAAATGCAACTGTTTAAATCAGTGAAGAACTGAGAAGTGCCACTGAGCCCCACCAACTCATAAACCTTCTGAATAAATATTCTGACCCCACAGTAGCTGCTAGGTTAAATTTTGGGATTTCACTCAATGCGTTATCACTGTCCTTTACAAAGAGTGCCAAACTGCTTCAAACTAAAATGAGACATTTCTGACACTCACCCTGTCTGGACTGATGTCCAAGGCATCACAGAGTTTGCCTGCGAAGTGCTTAGACCTTTCAAAGCTTCCTTTGCCAATGCTGTAGGAGCCATCCAAGAGGAAAAGGATATCTATCGAAGCTGAGCACTGCATCACTAGGAGAGAACAAGATATACACCATCAGACTGTGGGCTCACATTGGGACTGCATTCACACGTGACTGCAGATTTCAGGCAGGCAGATTTTATAGAAAACATGACAAAAAAAAAGGGGAAAGAAAACAAAAAGAAAGTAAAAGCATTTGAAAGAAAGTAAAAGCATTTGAATTTGTTAGTCTCACTCTCTGCAAGAAGAGAGCAAGCAGCAGAAAACCCAGACAAATGGACTTACAGAGCACAGGCCTGGGCATCCCCATGTTCACAGCCAGGACCCTGCACATGCTCCTGCTCTACAGCAGCGCCAGGGACAATTCAGCCCTCAAAGTCTGAAAGACCTTCACCCTGGATTTCAGGTCCCCCAACCGGCTTCATTAGTTCAGTGAAAGGAAGATGCCAACAGGTCTTAGGAGCCCACTCAGTGATAATATTAACGGCAGAGACAGCAGCTCTCGCCATGCGAGGACGGGGAGGGGGCTGAGCAGCAGGGAGAGGTGACAGGGACTCGTGGGTGCAGAAGACCTGCAGTATCTCAAGGCCTAACACACAGACATTAACGCAGGAGGACTTCACAACCTGTAGGAGACCAGCGCAGCCAGATGTGTTTCATCTATGAAGAATTTTTCAAACCACACTCTGTCTAAACACAAACTCTCCGAACAGCTCCAAGGCACTGACAGAAACACGTTTCACAAACATCTGCCTATTATCCTGTCTTCAGAGACACGTCCTTGTATCACCTCCGCCTGTGTGAACACGCCTGCTCCTAAGTGCAAGTTTCTGGGTTGGGTGTACTGAAGTGGAAGCCCCCAATTTCACTGACAGATTAAGCAGACAGTCTCTGCAGACTCTGAAGATAGATTTTCAAAGCATTAACACAGAAATTTTTAAGTAATCTCTGCAGCATTTCCTAAAACCATCTTCAAGGGAAATTGAATTGAAAAGCTGAATAGGGGTTAGGGGGAAGCACATCAAGTATTTCTTCTGGAACAAGATTTTGAACAGCCCAGCTGTAAGGAGCACTTTTGAATGATGCCCCTCCACTATCCCCACACATCTTATCACCATTTTTTCCAGATCATTCCTGCTCGCAAGAAACTGAATTTATAATTAGGGTTTTCTAATGCCAGATTACAAGGGACTGAAAGTTTTAAAGAATTCCCTTCTGGGTCGCTGGGTTTTGTAACAGTGCAACCTCACTCACCCTGGAGCTCTGTCCTTCATGAGCCAGCTCCACCGCTCCATACAGTTCTGCAGTGGGGACAAGCCAGAGCAAGGTCCCTTCGCCAGCGCCACCCTGGCTCCTTCAGCCTTTCCCTCACAACTGAGATCCGTACACGGCGATGCAATAACCAGAGTGCCCACCTGCACCCCCACTTTACAGATTGTGTCTGCTCTGCCCAGGCTTTCAGAGAGGGCTTCTGAGCCCCTGTCCCAGTAAAGGACTGTGAAGAATGGCAAATGCACCATGGAGAAATGATCTTTGAGTTGCTCCAGAGTTTGGCGGCTTGTCCTGTGCTGGCTGAGGAGTGGGAATTCTCCTTTCTGCAGCTGCACAGACATGGCCATGAGGCACTTGCCCCGGTAAGTAGCTACAGAACAGACTAGTGAGCAGGATGTCTGTAGCCCATCAAAGGACTCTTGATGATCTGTATAAGTGGGAAACATCCAAACATAGCACAGCAGGATGAAAAATCTGAGTTGAAAGCATGATGCTATGGGACGGGGCTGGAGGGCATGTGTGGCATAGGAAAAAATGTAATTTGTCACTTGACAGACAGACAATAGAAGATGATGGCTAACAGGAGAATGCATAATACTGTTTATAAGTAGCTGATTGCATGTACATCAGGGGAGCTGTAGATGCATGTGGTCTGCTGGCCAACAGGAGCCCAGTGAACAGCGCTCACAGCATTATGGCCGGTGCTGGCTTTAAAGCCTGAAAAAATAAACCACACAACAGGCCTGATCTTGAACTGAATCTGTAATGAAACATGACTCCTTGAATCAGGATCACTTGAAATAGGCTCTGAAGGAACTGATGAAAAGACCAGCTGGCCAGCAAATGGCCAAATTTTGGGAAAAACAGGGTGGGTCGCCATCCCAGGAGCGCTAATACTGATCAGGGAAAAGCCAAGCAAGGGCAGAGGCAGCCATAAGGCTGTGCTTGCCAGAGCACTGCCGGGAACTTTAAGGACTGGATGGGGTCTGCTAGTGGTGTTGCCTGTTTTACATCCTTCCCCCACACAGCCCAGAGCATGATGCGCTATGAATAACAAAAAAGGTGGGCTGCCCACAGCTTGCACCCCACCTCAGCCCACCTCACACAGGAGATACCTGCTAGGAAGAGGTCTCAAAGCCATACTCTGTAAGGAAGGGGGAACACACGGCTCCTATCCATCTGGATATGCATAGCAGTCTAATGGGAGGTCTGCCTCTAAAACACCCTGTGTCAGCATGTGATGACCGCAGATAACAAATGCATCAAGGGTGCCAGGTCCCCCCAGAACAGCACTTCCTCGCTTCAGCCCTTCACTCAGCGGCCGTGCCTGCCCCAGGGATGCTCCCCATGGCTGGCAGCTGCTGGAGGAGGCAGAGTAAAGGACACAGCTCAACACCACCTCATCAAAACCAGCTGCTCTCTTCCTTTGCACCACAGCAGTCCTCCCTCATTGCTGTTTCTTCAGCATGGTCCAGAGTGGTATTAAGAAAAAAATATAGACAAGAGTGGATGGAGAGCGTTCCACCATTTTTTCACTTTCTACATGCCAGGCTTCACCACCTGAATAGCAAGTTGGGCAGTGGTTACAACCATCTTCCGGCTGCAGATGTAAGAGCTGGGCATGTCACTGCTGTGGGATATTGGTCATGACACCTCTGCTTGAACGATCATATTGTCTCATGTCAAATACATGATTCATTTTTTGTGAGAAGTCAAAGTTTATTACACTGAAATACTGTATGGGGTTCAGAGTAGCTTTTGCAAGGTGGTAAGAGGTGGCAGAACAGAAACTAATTAAAACTAAGGAAGTATGAATCCACATGAAGGATTAAAATTGCACAGCCCAGAAAAGCCAGGAGGCATTACTGAAGTAAGTGTTACAAGTTACGGCCTTAGGAGTAGAGATTTTAAAGAACAACAAGCAGAAGAACAAGGGAAGAAGAAATTTAGAGAGTATAAGTCTTGCTTTATAAAAACAAACTTACACTGGCCAGCAGCTGAGATCTTGACAATCATCTCCTGGTCAGCATGAATTTCTTGTATACCCAACACCAGCAAAACTGTGGGATCAAACAGATAAACCACCCATGAACCTTAGGAACTGCCTTTAAAACAAAACAGACATACAGGCTTTAATCTAAAGCAGCAAAAAAGCTGTTTTGTTGGTGTTTTTACACTCACCAAGAATCGTTTAGTGATATAGCACGGCAGAGTATCTAAGGGAAGAAAGTACTTCTGGCAGGGACACAGTCAGAGAGCATGAGGCCCTGAAAATAGGCAAGGACCTCCTTCCAGGGCAAAGAAAGGACAGTCCCTCTGCTCACTACATGCAGGGGCATAGTACTAGAACAAGAGCTAGGCCAGACTTAGACTCTGAACATTATAGTCATAAGCACAGACACACAAAATAATTGCATTGAAAAAAACATACTGCATAAATTATCAAATTTTCTCATATAAAATACTCTTTTCACATTCAAATCAGTCAAATGTATCTGAATTCTCAGAAAAGCTGTTTCTTCAGATATTATTTTCTCCCCTCCTGTGTGAAACTATGTTTCAGAGGTTTATATTTAAACCTCCTGGAAAGACACCCAGCTCTTCTACCTTGGGGCAAGAACTCCAGCTAGAGACAGTGGAAGTGCCTGAGAAAGAGCCACACCAATGCAAAAAGGCAATGTTAAACGTACCTTGGGGAAGCAGAAAAAT
The DNA here is from genome assembly GCF_003343035.1 of Apteryx rowi. Lineage (NCBI taxonomy): Eukaryota > Metazoa > Chordata > Aves > Apterygiformes > Apterygidae > Apteryx > Apteryx rowi. The sequence goes on from NW_020449418.1 coordinate 1,536,163, forward strand.
GCAGATGGACTCAAACGACAGCAAGAGGTTCATGGTGAAAAATCTGAAAGAAAAAAAAAGGGAAAGAAATATTAATTCAATTCCTAAAGCAGGTTTTTGTAGCCACAGCTAATCGTCTCCTTGCTGGTTGTCTCACGTGGTGAGTTCATAAACATTTGATCTAAGAGGCAAAAGCACTGTAAGTACCCTGGGGGGAAGGGTGGGAAACAGAAGGAGAAAAAAACATGAAGATGGAAGGAATGATAGGAAAGAAAGTTCTCCCTATAGGCTGATCTCTCATTCTCTCAAAACCAGAGAAAGCAGGCTTTGCAGGGGAAGGAGGGACCTGTCCAGTCTCCCCTCCTCAACTTCCCTCCACAGCCACCCCTGGACCTCTTCTCCCTCCCTCCTCCCTCCTTGCAGTTTCTTCCACTTCTATACACTCCTTTTTCAAAACGAGCACCACCAAGGCACCCCGTGCTTCCCACCGCCCCGGGGGAGGCCAGTGGAGAGCCAAGTGCCGCGTCCCACTTCTCCAGGGCTTTGCACACCTCTGAGTGTGGGGACAGAGCCGTGCCCACCAGCACCCGCCACGGCTTTGGCTGGGTTGACGGCTGCCTCGGGGCAGCAGGGAGGGCTAGGATCTGGGTTCCTGCTGGCCACCTCAGCACGGCCTTACCCCACCTGGGGGTGTCACCTCCCACAGAGCTGCAGGCTCCTTTGGGTAGAGACCATTCCTGCAGGGCATCTGCACTGTGCAGCAGAGGGGGACAGGTCCCATGGAGCCCTCCACAGCCAGCGCTGCTGGCCATCATCATCACAGGCCTTCATCCACACTCCACCGTGGGCTCTTTCATTCCTTACATTCCTCTGAGGACTGGCTTATTGGGGAGATGCTTTTACATATAACTGTCCAGCAAAGCCAATTCTCTGCTCATTTTTCCCTTGAAATCACAAAAGCTGCCATCATGTTGTAGGGGGACTTCAGTGACACTTTCAAGCATGCCCAGATTTAGACTAAGCATGTCTGGCAGAGGCCTAGGCTTTCTATTTAGAACATGCATGTTTATTTTTTCTGTGGATTAAAAGTGTAGGGTGCACTTAGTAGAGCAAATTTGACCAGATTCAGGCTGGGTTTCCCTCTCTCATTGTAAAAGCAGATTTTCCATATGTAAAGACAAATAAGTGCATTTCTTAATGACTAGCTCTATTGAGCAATTGTTTTTCCAAGAAAATAGGGAGGACTTTTTCACAGGAAAGACTTTGTCTCTGCAGAAAATGATATATTTAATAAACAGTCAGGAAGAACCTACACTTGTTAATGAAATCACCAAAATAGGCCTGTTCCCCATCAGTCCAAGTGCCAGTTATTTGAAAGCATAATCTGGCAAGCCTCACACTTCAGAGAAACAGAGATCAGGAAACAGCTTTCCTGGAGTTTCCTGTGTGGTCTCCCACATTACCTGTCCATAATTCAATCTTTGACCATTATCAGTTTCTAACACATTTCTCTATATTAGCTCCTACAGGAAGGAATGTATTGTCGGAGTTAGAGGGAGGAATTGAATATAGATTCTTCTCTTGGTTTCAGACTTGACTTGCTGTTTGATCTTGGACTTACTGTTCAGTTTTAGTTTCTTGCTTCCTCAGTTTCCTCAGTTTGTGAAATAGGGTGTCAGCACCTTGTATTTAGAAGAATTGTGAGAATTAGCACATGGGAAGATTCTGTTAAAGCAGAAGCACGCAGCCAGGAGTTTAAGGACCTGTAAAGCTTTGAATTCCAGGGCACAAGCAAAGCTTTAAGCCATACAAACTTCTCTGGGCAGGCTGTTCTGTAATTTTTCATTTCAGAAGGGGTGGGTGAGAAACCCGAAGTGACTGGTATYCTGTCTGACACTGCAGCGTAAGTCTCTGATCATCACCTCTGCTGGAGAAATCTCTAGCACTCATCCCAGACACACTCGGACAGACCAAAGGGTCTTTAAGCCCATGCAGCTGCCTGCACCCTACAGCCCCTCACACCACAGCCAAGGCAAGATATCAGTAGCAGAGCACACTCAGTTACTTACACAGGTCTGTACCGAATGGGGGTTAAAAAAGTGTCATTAGGAATTATTGACACAATAATGCTCACCCTTCATTGCATTTTGTGTCTCTTTATCCTGTTTCAGGTGCTTTACAAGCATCTTCCTTTAACGCATCCTCCCAACACACCCACCAGACTGCTGTTGCCAAATTAACAGATCCCAAGTTTGCTTAAATAAAGGAAGGTAAAACACAAGCTTCATCAAGGAAGCTGCTGCGTCCCTCAGTAACTTCAAGCTCCAGCATATGCCAAGGAGGTTAGGTTACACTTTTGCCATTCCCCAAGGGCATGCTTTCTTGGAGCTAATTCCAGAGCACAAAATACTGAAAGCAGGACAGGCCCCCCTTGCAACCAGATGTGACAGGTGTGGGGGGATTTCAGGTTGCTTTTGCATGGAACACTGAAGGATCAAGATGTTTCCACAACTTGGTCTTATCTTCGGCTTAAATCAACTAATTTGCAGGAAGAATACTTTACCTTTCAGCCCAGCTACACTCTCACAAGCTGAAATCAAATGAAGGCTTCATTGTTGCCAGCTGCTCATCAACTCTCATCCCAGGATTAGAGGCAGTCAAGCAAATTTAGACAACAGCTTTGCTGGGGGGAGGGGGAAAGAAGAGTGAAGAGTGAAGGACCTTTTCATTTTATCTTTCTGTTCATAAAGAAAGGGTATTTCAAAAATGTCTACATTAGTGTTGGGTCAAAACCAATCTTTTTTTAAAGAAATGCAGTAAAAACTCATATTTTTTGTATGCAGATTCCCATGTGGCCACATAAATATAATGACCACTTATGCAAACCTAAGAGTGTAACCATGCCTACTTTATTTGGAGGAGTGAAACAGGAGAGAGGGGTAGAGGGGAGACAAGTTTTTCCTCTTAACAAGAGATTCTTGTCAAGGTATCTTTCACCATCCATCAAATACCTGAGTTAGCTTATTCTTACTGATGAGAGGGACCTAAATTGTGATCTGAAAACAGTGAATCCAAAACCACTGGCCACTATAGTCAAGTGGATGTGGAACCAGATCTGAACAGCACAGCTATGCCCAAAACTGGCTAAGTGCTTGGCTGAGGATGGATCTAAAAAATGATATGGGCTGATGTTTCTGTAAGAAGGTGAAACAGGCTTGCAGTTGGTTGTGATGTGCACTGCCGATACCCGTTGAACTCGCCTGGCATGAAGCAACATCATCAGATGTTATCGTATGTACACCCACATAAACAGACACATACACACCATTTCTACAGACTTATCGAAACAGTTAATATCATGTGTACTACTTTGGGGCAAATGTTACTCTTGTACTGGAACAAGAAGAATGATATTTAAAAGTATCAGTCACCTGCTTTAATTAAATACCACCTCTTTTCATCTCAGAGACCTGGCTTGCAACAAAAGCATCCTCCAGCTCATTTTTCAAACTCTCCTGCTTTTATTTAACCGTAAGAGAAAAAGCAGAAAAAATCATGCCACATTTGCATTAAAGCATACTCTAAACAAGTCAAGCGACGCCCTGTCAATGCAGTTATAACACTGTGGTTCCCTTCAGAGCTTGTCTGTTGGACAGGACGTGATGCCCAGCTTGCTGAAGGGATCCCAATGGCCTACTGGCACGAAGGAGATTTCCTGAAGGCTGGAAGTCTCCTTTCAAAAGGGAATTTGACTTTCCAGGGAAAGCATTAGTTTTCTCAGTTAAAAGAGCAGCTTTTCTGTTCAGTTCCCCCAGAGTCCTTTCACACTTTCTCCTCTCCCTCCCATTCTCCTGGGAAGCAAGCGGACAAATACCACGTTAGCTCTTAGAAACAAAAGCGCTTGGACACGAGGCAGGGATGTACACGTTTGCTTTGGTTGCCAGCCTCCCCTCTCAGCTCGCTCTAGGAGGTCGGTCTGAAGGGACAGTCCCGCTGCGTCACCCCGTTTGGCAGCCACCACAGACAAAGACGTCTGGAGCCGGGGAGCCCAAGGTTAATCACAGCTCACACACGGCCGTGGAAAGACCCCAGATCACACTCCCAGTTACCACCACAACATCCCTCCCAAACCAAAAACTAATCAGAAGCAGCATCAGCGCTGACACATCCTTAGCTGGCCTGTACAGAAAAAATAAACAGTTTCCCAAATAAATAGTTCATGTTTTAAGTGCATGCGGGGGCACAGGCAGGGACGCACAAGTAGCGAGACAAATTGGCTCTAGCAGCTTCTTGCCTACGTAAGCATCATGGATATGGGATGCTCTGAAGATACCTGTGGGAGGAGAAGGGATAAAGGCAGGAGGACAAAAAACGGGAGGGAGAAAGGTGAGCGGGGGCCTCCTCCACCACACAGCTGAGGGCTGCTACCACCCCACTGCGACCCGTTTCTTTGGCACCTGGTAAAGAGGTCCTGAGCACGCTGATATTAAGGGCAATGCAGATACTGCCTCAGAGCGAGGACAGTAGGTGTCATCACATGGCTCAGGCCTTGAAAGGTGTCACACCTCTGCCAACAAATCAGTCATTTTTATTTGCTTCATCTTTTAAGGCTTGTCGCTACCCAAAGGTTTGCGGGTAGTGGGACACATCTATTGTGAATTCCAGTTGTCCTCTCTGCTCTAGCTGAATGCACTTCCACAGCAGAAATGGGAGCCAGGATTGAAGGGGGAAGGGAGAGAAGATAGGGAAATGTTTCTCTTTTGTTCAAACACACATCAAAAATCTCGGTCTAAAACTATTGACTTTTTTCTTCTCCAAATGATAAACTAGATGCAATTTCCATGCAGTTTTCTGCAAAAATTGCTTGCTTAGTCAATCCCCCCCTCCACCTTTGCATTAAGTAACAGTTTTGAAAGGCTCTTTTCCCCAGCGAAATGAGGGCTCCTGTTCATAAAGACACCTTGATCCTGAAGTGCTGCTCACATGGGGTACTGTCAAAGTCAACATACTGCAGATCAGGTCCTGTAAGACCCAGGAGTTGCTGAATAAAAGACACTTTTCTGACCTGTGAAGTTGTGCTAAACTAATCGTGTAGTTTTTTCCTGACAGAAGTGCCTGTGCTATTGACTTTGCCTGTGGCTAGAGCAGCAGGAGGGTTTCCACAAAAATCTGATCTGTTTTATCCTTTGCTGGATGTCATGTACGAGGCCACCCTAGGGAGCGAGAGCCTGCCTTAGCATTTCAAGCACTGAGAACTCCTTTGCAGTAGCAGATAGCTAGTGTGGATACTGGGAAGAAAAGCTTTGCAGGGTGTTTGAGCCAGGGGGGTACAGCAATCTGTGTAAAGATGGTGTCTTAGGACATACCAAGGACAGCATGAAAAAAATGACTAGGCAAACAATATAAGTATCTTGAGGTTATGAAAACATACAGCTGACTTGGTCACATATGCTGCTGGGACTACTAATTCAAGGCTATGGATTCCAGTGCAATTAGTGTTAACTGTCCTGTGTCACCTCCCCAAATTGTGCATRTCTGAATAGTTTACAGGTGGGTGCCTGTCTCAGGGCCTGATCCCCATTGCCTTGTACCAGCCAGAAACATCCACGGCTGAGTGCAGGCTTTCCAGTCAACTAGCAAATTACCTACATCATGAGCAGGTGTAAATGATTTCCAAAGAAAGGGGTGGAAAGGGGTTCCCTGCATCTTCACATATGTATCATCAAGAAGACACGTTTTTTTGCTTAGAAGTAAGACTCTGACTTTAAAAGGTTTCCAGATGACACAAATGTGTTTGTCCAAAAGCTTCCCAGTGAGACGGGAAGGCCTTAGATTTGTCACCTCAACCTTCAAGATAAATTAACTTTTGTCATTCTAGTCAGCAATACAATGTCCAGAAAACCTTCCCAGCAGACCGACAGCATAAAGGCAATACATTCTCTAGCCACGAGAAGGGGTACATTAGCCACCACGGGAGAAGCAAGCTTCTTGCCAAAGAGCATCAGTCGTGTCAAAGACAGGTCTCAAACCACAGGCATCTCATTGGCTGGCTTAGAAGGACCAAACTCAACCGGTATCACAAGTAGGAATAAGGATTTAAAGACTGCTGTGATGAGTTTCCACCTAAAGGAAACGGTTCTGAGCTGTCCTTCCCCAAATACCTGATCCTGCAAAAGAAGAGGTATTCTCTTTTTTTTAAAACAGTCAGTTGTAATGGTTACCTACAACAGAGGTTGGAGCAAGGGAAGAAAAATCCTCTTTTGACTTTTCTGGTATTCATTTTGGCTCTCAGAACATGAGACTGACTGCGCTGATCTCAGCCTGTATGATGCCAGGATGTTCTTGATCACGATGTACCCGTCCCCTTTTACAAAATTATCTGCAGTTAGCACCTTATCCTTATATGGCATCTCTTTGAGCCCCCAGGGACAAGCCATAGCCTGGGATTTTTCTCCGTAGCACCACTCCTGCAAACACGTACAAGCTGTTACCTGCATGTATTTTCAGGAGAGAGTTCTGTGGGCCGTTCCTAAAGAAGCTTTAGAAAGTAGGAATCTTCCACAGTTGTTTTTTTTTTCCTGCAGAATTGGGGTAGGGTCCAAAAGAGATTTTTTATCATTTCAATCCTGATTCCTCTTAGACTAAATCCGATTAAACAACCATCTTCAGGAGCACACACTGAAGACCATGTGGTCAACTATCCCAGCACGCCGTGTACGAGAAGTGGGCTCAGCACATACCCTGCATGCCCCAAAGCACACAAAGGCTCTCCAGCACACCCTTCTCTGAAGGCTGTGAAGTGGGAAAATGTCTTTATATGCGGGGCTGGTCTCCTGCCTTCACTAGGCAAATTAAACAAACAAAACAGGAGGCAAGTTAGCATAAGCCCCCATTAAGCTATTTTCATAATTTCCAGCTCACATTTTTTGTGTTTGTTCCCATTTTCCCCACTGACTTAGAAGCAGGGCTCTGCTAACTCCCTCCCTCCTTTCCATTCCCAGTCACAGTAATGTTTACATCTCATGATTTTCCAAATAGGAGCTCCAAGGCAGCCATCTTCATCCCTATTTAACCTACATGGAAACCAAGGTACAAAGAAACAAAGTGACTTGCTCATAGATGCATGAGTTTGTAGCACAACTAGGAACCAGACACTCTGTCCTACTCCGGCTATTAGACCACATCAGGAAAAAGTGCTATTGTGCATATTCAAAGACAGGAGATATTCTAGTTTCTTTAAAGAAGTACAAGTGTCTGGACATATTATGGACATCAAGTCCCTCTGTCTTTGCTGAGACTAGCTCAAATCTTTTTTGTGTCTTCTGCAGATCGGTTTTAACTAAGGACATCAGATACAACCTGTCCAAGAGCCTGCCCTGGCAAGCTCAGCACTTCTACCCTGGCCACACCCCAAAACAACAAGAAACAAATCAATTAAACGCATTATGACATGGGCTGGGTGTGGTTGTCTTTTTTTTGTTATTTTAGTAATACAGTACAGCACTGTTTATTCACTAGAGTGAACAAATCCATCCTTCACTCAAGAAGGGTCTGACCAGATCCCCCTTCAGTAAATGCAGGGCCAAAGCTTGTGCTCTTAGTGGCACTGTGCAACTGGGCAAGAGGCACAACCTGCCCAAGCTGGGGCAGAATCTGGCCTTGTTGCCAGGTCTTTTCCTTGCCCAGAGACACCTGAGCTGGAAATGAGAGTTAGCGCTTCCGAGCAGAAGAGCAAGGCACGTTTTACCCCCCCCCTCCACCCCTGCCCTGCGGACCGTGGCTCGCACCTGGCCTGCTGCAGAGGGGTCCTCCGAGCGCCGCGCCGCACGCAGCCCCGCGCAGCGCAGCGCAGATCTCGGCGCGCGGGCGCTGCCGCTCGGCCGCAGGCGCCGCTCAGGACAAGGGCGACGCGGCCGC